>NW_012113253.1:4646210-4686858 GCF_000951035.1 Colobus angolensis palliatus
AAAAAAAATACATAAAAACAACAGCCATAAAAAACCTGAAATGGCTATACTAATAGATAAAACTGACTTCAAAACAAAAAGCATTACTAGAGACAAAGGGAGACATTATGTAACGATAAAAGAGTCAATCTATTAAGAAGATACAACAATTACTAACATATATGTACCTAACAACAGAATATCAAAATACATGAAGCAAAAACTGGCAAAATTAAAGTATGAAATACCATTTTGGGAGGCCAAAGTGGGTGGATCACTTGAGGTCAGGAGTTCTAAACCAGCCTGGCCAACATGGCAAAAGCCCATCTCTACTAAAAATGCAAAAAATTAACCAGGCATGGTGGCAGGCACCTGTAATCCCAGCTACTCTGGAGGCTGAGGATGGAGAATCACTTGAACTTGGGAGGCAGAGGTTGCAGTGAGCTGAGATTACTCCACTGCACTCCAGCCTTGGAAAAAAAAAAAAAAAAAAAAAAAAAGCATGAAATAGACAATTCAACAATAATAGTTGAGGCCAGATGTTGTAGCTAATACCTGTAAGCCTACCACTTTGGGAGGCTGAAGTGGAAGGATCATTCGAAGCCAGGGTTTCAGGACTAGCCTGGACAACATAGCAAGACCCTGTCTCTACAAAAAAACAATAAAACTGGGCATGGTGGTGTGCATTTATACTTCCAGCCACTTGAGAGACTGAGGCAGGAGGATCACTTGGGCCGAGGAGTTCAAGACTGCAGTGAACTATAATGGTCACTGCACTACAGCCTGGGCAACACAGTGAGATCCTGTCTCAAAACAATAATAACGACAATAAAACCTCCCCCCGAATTCCCAATAATAGTTGGAGATTTCAATACTCCAGTTTCAATAATGGATAGAAAAATGAGGCAGAAGATCAATAAGGAGATGAAAGAGTTGAATGGGGCCCATAAACCAACCTGACCTAACAGAGATCTATAGGACACACTCCATCAACATTTTGCTCAAGAATACACATTTGCAGCAGAATACACATTTTGCCCAAGTGAACATGGAATGTTTTATAGAATAGACTATATTGTAGGCCACAAAACAAACCTCAATAAATTTAAGGAGAATGAAATAAAACCAAGTATATTTTCCAATCATAGTGGAATTAGATTAGAAATCAATAACAGATATGTGGGAAACTCACAAATATGTAAAAATTAAACATGTTATTAACCATGGTTTGAAGAAAAGAATCACATGGAAAATCAGAAAATATTCAAGATGAATGAAAACGAAATATAACATATGAAAACTTATGGTATACACCTCATGGAAAACCTGATCCTAAAATTCATATGGAAATGAAAGATATCTAGAATAGCCAAAATAATAATGACAAGAAAAGGACAAATTTGGAGTACTCACACTCCGGATTCCAAAACTTACCACAAACTTCAAGTAATCAAGATTGTGTGTTATAGGCATAAGGATAGACATATAGGTCAATGGAACAGAATGGAGAGTCCAGAAATAAACTCATACATCCCTTGTCAGTTTAGATTTGACATCAATAGGGGAAAGAATAGTCTTTTCTGCAAAGGATATCCACATGCAGAAGAACAGATTTAGACCTTTATTCACATCATACACAAAAATTAACTCAAAATGCATCAAAGACCTAAATGTAAGAGCTAAAGCTACAAAACTCTTAGAAGAAAGCATAGGAGAAAATCTTTATGAACTTGGGTTAGGCAGTGGTTTCTTAGATATAGCACCTAATGCACAAAACGCCAAAGAAAAACAAATAAATTGGACTACAGAAAAATTAAAGCCTTTTGTGCTTCAAAGAAACGATGAAGACAATGAAAAACAACTGACAGAATGGGAGAAATCTGGAAATCGTGTCTAATAAGGGTATTGTATCAAGAACATATGGAAAACTTTTACAACTCAACAATAAAACAAATAACCTGGTAAAAAATGAGGAAAGTACTTGAATAGTAATTTCTCCCAAGAAGATATATAAATGGCCAATAAACACATGAAAAGATACTCAACGTCATTGAGAAAATGGAAATAAAAACTACAAAGAGATTCCACTTCACACATGCTAGTATAGTTATGAGAATAAAAAAGAAAGACAGTAACAAATGTTGGTGAGGAAGTGGAGAAAATGTGTATATTAGCCTGCTCTCATATTGCTATAAAGAACTACCTGAGACAAGGTAATTTATAAAGAAAAGAGGTTTAGTTGGCTCATGGTTTCATAGACTGTACAGGAAGCGTAACTGGAGAGGCCTCAGGAAACTTACAATCATGGCAGAAGGTGAAGGGGAAACAGACATGTCCTACATGACTGGAGCAGGAGGAATAGAGTGAAGGAGGAGGTGCTAGATACTTTTAAACAACCAGATCTCATGAGATCTCACTCACTATCATGAGAACAGCAAAGAGGAAATCTGCCCCAATGATCCAATCACCTCCCACCAGGCTGCTCCTCCAACACTGGAGATTACAATTTGACTTGCGATTTAGGTGGGGACACAGAGCTAAATCATATCTTTCTGCCCCCAGCCCCTCCCAAATCTCATGTTTTTCTCACATTTCGGAACACAATCATGACTTCTCAACAGTCCCCCAGAGTCTTAACTCATTCTGGCATTAACTCAAAAGCCCAAGTCCAGAGTCTTATCTGAGACAAGGCAAGTCCCTTCTGCCTATGAGCCTGTAAAATCAAAACAAGTCAGTTACTTCCAAGATACAATGGGGGCACAGACATTGGGAAAATGCTCCCATTCCAAAAGGGAGAAAAATAGTCTAAAACAAAGGGGCTACCAGGCCCATGCAAGTTGAAATCCAGTAGGGCAGTCGTTAAATCTCAAAGCTCCAAAATCATCTCCTTTGACTTCATGTCTCACATCCAGGCCACACTGATGCAAGGGGTGGGTTCCCAAGGCCTCAGGCACCTCCACCCCTGTGCCACTGTGGGGTACAGTCCCCAGGGCTGCTTTCATGGACTGGTGTTGAGTGTCTGTGGCTTTTCCAGACACATGATGCAGGTTGTCAGTGGATCTACCATTCTGGGGTCTGGAGGATTGTGGCCTTCTCCTCACAGCTCCATTAGGCAGTGCCCCAGTGGGGACTCTGTGTGGGAACTCCAACCCCACATTTCCCCTCCATGCTTCCCTAGAAGAGGTTATCTATGAGGGCTCTATCCCCACAGCAGACTTCTGCCTGGACATCCAGGTGTTTCCATACATCTTCTGGAATCCAGGTGAAGGCTCCCAAGCCTCAACTTGTGCCCTCTGCACACCTGCAGGCTTAATGCCACATGGAAGCCCTTAATACCACAAAGTTTACGGCTTACACCCTCTGGAGCAGTGGCCTGAGATGTATCTGGAGCCCTTTAAGCCAAGGCTGGAGCTGAAGTGTCTGGGACACAGGGAGAAATGTCCTGAGGTTGCACAGGGAAGCAGGGCCCCAGGCATGACTTCTGAAACTACTCTTCCCTCCTAGGCCTCTGGGCCTGTATGGGAGGGAGGCTGCTGTGAAAGTCTGAAATGCCTTCCAGTTCTTTTCCCCATTACCGTGGCTGTTAACATTTGGCTCCTCTTTACTTATGCAGATTTCTGCAGCTGGATTGAATTCCTCTCCAGAAAATGAATTTTTCTTTTCCATCACATGGTCAGGCTGCAAATTTTGTAAATTTTATGCTTGGCTTCCCTTAAAATACAAGTAGATCATGTCTTTGCTCACACATATGACCACATTAAAAGCAGCCAGGTAACTTTTTGAATGGTTTGTTGCTTAAAATTTTCTTCTGCCACATACTCTAACTCATCACTCTCAAGTTCAAAGTTCCAAAGATCCCTAGAGCACAGGAACAGTGCCACCAGTCTCTTTGCTAAAGCATAACAAACGTGACCTTTGCTCCAGTTCCCAGTAAGTCCCTCATCTCCATCTGATACGACTTCAGCCTGGACTTCATTGTCCATTTCACTATCAGCATTTTGGTCACAACAATTTAACAAGTCTCTAGAAAGTTCCAAACTTTCCTTTATCTTCCTTTCTTCTTCTGACCCCTCCAAACTGTTTCAACCTCTGCCTGTTACCCAGTTCCAAAATTGCTTTTGCATCTTCAGGTATCTGCGTAGCAATGACTCACTTCTCTGTTGCCAATTTTCTATATTAGTCCGTTCTTACATTGCTAAAAAGAACTTCTCGAAATGGGATAATTTATAGAGGTTTAATAGGCTCACGGTTCCACACGTTGTACAGGCAGCATGGCTGGGGAGGCCTCAGGAAACTTAGAATCATGGCAGAAGGTGAAGGGGAAGCAGACAAGTCCCACACAGTTAGAGGAAGGGGAAGAGAGCAAAGCAGGGAGGTGCTACACACTTTTAAACAACAAGATTCTGTGAGAACTCACTATCATGAGAACAGCACAGGGGAAATCCCCCCACCGTGATTCAATCACCTCCCACCAGACCCCTCCTCCAACACTGGAGCACAATTCAGCGTGAGATTTGGGTGGGAACACAGAGCCAAACTATATCATTGGAACGCTCATTTTTGCTGGTAGGAATGTAAAATGTAGCAATTGCTTTCTATAACAATTTGGCAATTCTTTAAAAAATTAAACTTAAGGTTATCAAATGACCCAGAAATTTTACTCTAAGGTATATATCCAACAGAAATAAAAACCTATGTCTACACAAAAAGCTGTACTCAAATGTTCAGAGTAACATTACTCAGAACAGCCAAAAAAAGTAGGAACAACCCAAATTTTCATCAACTGATGAATAACATGTGGAATACTCACACAATGGAATATTATTTGACCATAAAAAGGCATGAAGTTCTAATACATGCTGCAACATAGATGGGCCTTGAAAACATTATGCTAGGTGAAAGGAGCCAAAAAACCACATTTTATATGTGGCCATTTATATAAAATGTTCAGAATAAGAAAATGTATAATGACAGAAAATATATTAGCATTTGTGTGGGGCTAGAGAGGGCCTAACGGGGGAATGGAGATTACTGCTGATGGACACTGGGTTTCTTTCAGGGGAGATAAAAATGTTCTAAAATTAGATTGTGATGATGGTTTAGTAGAAACACCTTGTGTTTCTACTAAAACAATTAAATAGGTGAATTGTATGGTACGTGAATTATATTTTAGTAAAGCTGTTTTAACAAAAGTAAGAGATCGTGAGAAAGTTGGATATAGGATGCTGTATCACAGGTTCAAGGAATGTTTATTAGATCTCTGGTAGTTAGAGAGTAAAAATCCCTTATCCACACTAATTGAACACATATATCTCTTTGCCCCTGGAGTTTCTGAATATTGTCTTCTTTGTCACAATTACTGGAATAGAACCAGTGCTGCTGTCAATTGGGAAGTGATGAATGTTACGGCATGAAACTAGCACAGATGGTGTTGGGCAATGTAGCTCCATGGGGATCTGAGAGTTCTCCTAATATGGGCATCTGTTTCTTGAATTTCTGCTGATATCTGACCTCTAAATAGCAGAGGTGTTGGGAAAGGCTCAGAAAATGGTCCTGACTCAGTTGATAGTTTCTGTAGACTCCTTGCAAAGAGGGCTGTGCTGAAGTTAGAAGTCAAAACCAATGAAAGTAGTCTTAACAACAGTACTGAAAAGAACTCCTTTCCTAGAAAATAATAGCATTTTAAGAGGCCTAGGGACAATTCCAGGCCAATAAAAATAACAACAACAATAATTACCACCACCACTGCTATTTACTAAGTCCATGTATTAGATATTGTGTTACATGCTTTAATATGATTAAGTATCTAGTAGGTATTGAGTTCTTATCATGTGCCCAGCTCTGTGCTAAATGCTCTTTGTTGATTCTTAAGACAACCTTCTGAAATAAACAATTATTATGTTCATTTTATTTATTAGGAAACTGAGGCTAAAGAGTTTAGTATTCTGCCAAGGCCAGCTAATAGTTACAGAGCATGGTTCCAAACTCAGAGCTGTCAGAAGCTTAAGCCCATGTGACGAACCATGAATGTGATTTTACCTCATTTAAGCCTGGCAGCAACTCTGCCAAATAAGTAGGATTATCCTTATTGGAAAGGATGATTGCTTATTCCTATTACTCCGCCTGTCTCCAGTCAGAGAAGCTTTCATTAGTACAATACACCCAGTAACTTTCTATTCCCTACAGGAAGAGTTTGGAAGAAAGATCTTTACAAGCACGGTTGATCCATTTATCTCCTATTTCTCTCCCATTTCTGTCTTTGTCTCTGTCAAATCTGCCCACCAGCAACTAGTGTGCCTTTACTCCTGCCTCTCCATGCCTCAAGGAAGGAATGAAGAGGTCTCTGCTGTCTATCTGAGCCAGTGACTGGATGAATATGCCTGCTCAATTCTAGTATGCAGTATTAGGAAGCCCACTCTTGCTGTGCACCTAAGCCCAGGTTTTCTAGTATCAGCTCTTTTATTAATAAAGTTGGCATTGTAGTTTCCAGCTACCTGACCTCTTTGGCTATCTTATGATTGGTTTTGAACTTGAATGGGAAATATGGATGCCATTTATAGGGCCTAGTATAATCCCAAAATCCATTTTATGTATGAGGTAGCCTTGGCTTCAGAGGGTTTATGTGACTTGTTTATTTTTCATAGAAGAGTACTGCTGAGCCTTATATAAGAGACACAGTTATTATTGAGGATCTCAAAGTGGTTTGAACTCAAACAAGTATAACCCTTTCTATCCTCAATGCCTCAGTGGTCTATTACTGCTCTTCTGCCATTCTCTAGTGCGCCTTTAAAGGTGGCTAGGGCTGGTCCAGTATCACTTCCTTGAGCAAGGGAACTCATCTCTTGCTTTTGGAGATTCATTTACCATCCATTGTAAGTTCATGTACCTATGATGTTCAGTACACATATAAGAAACTATCATCTTCCTCAGTAAAACCACACTATCATCCTCTAAAGTTATCAGTGGGTGGGAAATTGACACTGAAAGGCAGCTGATGTTAGAGCCCTATCTCCTGTCCTCTGAGATCTTCCTTTCCCTTAGGAATCTCACATTCATCACAGCTGTCACCACCACAATGCCCCCAGGGAACTCTGACTCTCTTTTCCCACATGCATGGATTCTCCTTTTAACTTCCCATAGCTCAGCTAAGACTTTCTTGACAGCTCAGGGACTCCAAAAGGGAACTGCTGTAGAATAATTGGCCCCTAGATGTAACTATTCCCAAGAGCTCTCTTACAGGCTGTCTCTACCAGGCCAGAATTTGGGGCAGGCAAGATTTTCAGCATCCCTAAAATCACACTAAGAAGATAAACATGGAAACAGCTTGGAGCTGGCCTACCTATAGTAAGGTGGTACTGACTGGAAGACAGCTTAAATGATTTGGAGAAAAATGGAATACATTAATCTCAGAAAACTCTACTACCTGTAGAAAGAGAGCTAAAATGGAGACAACCACAGGCAGTCTAAGATATGCTGAACTACTACAGACAATAATTCAGCATGAAGAAGTGCTGGCAGGTATGGTGTCAGAGCAAGCTGGTGGAGGGTCCTTCATTTCCAAGCCATGAGTACAGCAGGCGATCAGGCTTAGTTCATAAGAACATCTCCAGAAAGACAATCTCTATAAAAACTGCTTCAATAGAAAGAATGCAAGATGTAACTGTTTCATAATAGGACTGATATTTTAAAAAACAAATGAACGTAATAGAAGACTAGATGGATGTTCTGCTCAAAGTCATCTCTGTGGGAGGCTTCATCCTCACTCTAGATTTGTCGCCTGTAGTAGCTGTTATTGATTACCCGCCCATAGCCTATCCATACTTACTCATCGTTCCTTTATATACCAGTGGCATCCTATTGGAAGCACCTGTGACTTTCTTAGGGCTTTCTCTTGGCCAAGCATTGGAAGGCCAGCAGTATTGAAAAGTTAATAGTCTTGGAAGCACTGGCCCTCAACTGATGACAAAGAAAAAATATAAGCTAAATTCCCCAGCTTCTTTGCCCCTTGAATGGGTCGAGTCTGTGGTGTGTTCTACCCGTTTTCCAGAGGTCCCATGATTTTAAACCCTAGCTGCTCAAGACAATTTCCTGATCATTGATGTACTCTCTGTTGGCTAATTTTTAGATAATATGGAATATGCTCAAAATACGATACCCAAAGAAAAAATCAGATGCCAAAATTGTATACACCGAATGAGTTCAATTATGTATGAGTGTGGACATACACACATCAAAAGAAATATGGAGCGAAAGATACTAAATGTTTATAGTGGTTATTTCTGGGTGTTGAAATTTTAAGTGATTTTCCTTTTCTTCTTTGTAATTGTCTCTATTTTTCAGTTTTTTCAATATGCCCTGTATTTCTTTTAAAATCAGAACAAACCATCGTAAGTTATTTTAAAATGCTTATAAAGCTGATGAATATTTTGTCTTTGTTTCGTCTTAGCATAGTCTGAGGCAGTAGTTCTCAAATGTGGTCTCTGGACCAGCAACATCAACATTACCTGGGAACTTGTTAGAAATGCAAATTCTCAGATGGTGCCTAGGACCTTCTGAATGAGAAATTCTCGGGGTTGGGGGTGAAGGGGACAGCAATCGGCATTTTAAGAAGCTCTCCAGGTGATTTTCATGCACATTAAAGTTTGCGAACCACTGGTCTAAAGATAACTTTTATTACACATACCTGTAAGTCCCCACTAAAGCTCCCTAGGTGGGGTCCCAAAAATTTCGGTCATGTAAAATGCAGGATTGCATTTGTGTGGGGTTAGCAAACTGATTGGGATGAGCCTGCTGGGTAAGATGAAAGTTCATCACAGTAGTCTTATGTCTGAATTCATTGTAGGGCAAATTATGCTGGTGTTTCATCATAAATATATTGGTCTGCAGAGTTTATATATTCTATATTGAAATCTATGGTGCATTTAATAGGCAGAAGGCTAGACTAATTTAAATCTAATCTGATGATCATGGAGACTGCTTGACACCTATGACGTTTCACAGGCTTGGAGAAAGTTTTGTTTTCTTTATATCTTTATTTTCTACTTGCTTGGTGGCTTCGTTTCCTTAGTTTGATTTTTATTCAGTAATTGTTCCCTCTTTCCCCCAATTATGCAAAGACAATATTTTGTGGAAAAAAACTACCATCCCCTGGATTTGAGAGGCCCCTCCTCAGTTTCCCCCATGGAGCTTTTGTTTTCCAGTGTGTTACATTAGTTGTTTGTGAATCCATCCTCTCCCCCACCAAATGGAGGCCCTAGGTGCCATGTGAGCAGGGACAGTGACTTATACCTCCTGGCACGCTTGGTTCTTAGCACAGGGCCTGGCAGAGACAGCAAGAGCTCAAAACATATTGGTGAATGAGTGAATTTTGGTGCTGTAATTCAAGACACACATTCATTTATTCAGCATTGAAATGTTTTACATAGCAAATATTAATACAAGAAATGCATGCCAGGAACTTTACCTACATTAATTTTAATATGTGAAGAATAGGATTATGTATACTTAAAATACAATGTGCTGTGCTATTTATCATTTTGTTCATCTTCACCTCATCAATTTTTCAGAAACTTCCAGCAGATGGCACCAGTAAATACTGTCATGGGACTGCATTAGAAATTGGTTAATATTTTTCAACATGAGCTTAAAAATTAAAATGAGTAAAAGTTTCTTAGTCCAATTCATAATAATAACTGGCATTTATCTGACGTCTTCCCATTAACAAAGTGCTTTTAAATCTTTGTCTTGATTCTGTTTCAAATTCTGTCAACATATTGAGAATGTTTGATTATGTACTTTAGACTTTTGTTGATATGTCATTCAGTCATAGTTGCTGAACAATTTATAATCATTAATGACAGTGCTATTATTTCATATTTGTAACACACCAATCTTTTAAAGACCATTTTCTTCTATGGAAAATGTGGGCAAGATCCTACATGTGAGAACTGAACAGTAACTCAGACCACTAATAACGTAGTGAACTGCGTCTCTAGCTCATTAAACAGGAATGATTCCTCTCATTTGGGTGGCGTACTGTGGATGCAAAGCACTTACAGAGACACGACATCCTTTGATCCTTGCAATAGCCCTATGATGTGGGCCAAACAAGTGTTATTTTGTGGACAAAGAGAAAGTGGTTGTTCTTCTGTCTTTCTTTTCCATTCCTCATCCCTCCCTGCTGGGCCCCATTACTGCCCTTCCCAGCTTGGTTAACTCAGGCTTAATATCTCATAAATCTTAGCGAAAATCCAGTGACACATGAATGGCAATTAATATTAGTTTCACTTAGCAAAATATAAGGAAATGCTTGGAAAGGTTAAAACTCATTTTTAAGGACACAGAGTTATCTGATAATTGGAGATAGGAATGTTTCTTTCTCCTCCCCTCCGGGCTAAACAGAGTCATGAGCCTGAAAAAACTGGTGTTCCATTCTTTGCCCATTCTCTGAGGACTAAAAATCCACTCACATGAGGGAGTTCGAGACTTCATATGGCAATTACCCTTAAGGCAATTGATATATGTTTTAAAAGAGAACTCTGGGACAGCAACATCTAATATAAAGTAATGAACTGGTAATGCAGCAACCTCAGAAGTCTTGAATAATATATGGTATATTTCTAGATAAGTCACAAGTGAAAATAGCTGAAGGTGTGTTAAGACACAACTAACTCCCAACTTCATATAATTTTTATTGAGATTTAATTCACATACCATAAAATTTTACCCTTTTAAAGCTTACAGTTTAGTTGCGTTTAGTATATTCAGACTGTTGTGCAAACATCACCACTATCAAATTCCAGAACATTTTTATCACCCTCAAAAGAAATCTTATGGTCGGGTGTGGTGGCTCACACCTGTAATCCCAACACTTTGGGAGGCTGAGGCAGGCAGATCACGAGGTCAGGAGATGGAGACCATCCTGGCCAACATGATGAAACCCCATCTCTACTAAAAATACAAAAATTAGCTGGGCATGGTGGCACGTGCCTGTAATCCCAGTTACTCAGGAGGCTGAGGCAGAAGAATCGCTTGAACCAGGGAGTCAGAGGATGCAGTGAGCTGAGATCACACCACTGCACACTCCAGCCTGGAGACAGAGTGAGAGAGTCCATCTCAAAAAAAAAAAAAAAAAAAAAATCTTAGTATTAGTCACTTCCCTTTTTCTCCTCCCCGCAACTCCCAGAAATCACTAATCTATTCTCTCTACTTTATGTTCTAAACAATCTATATAAATGGAATCACACAATAAGTGACTTTTTGTGTGAAAAAGTGTAGCATAGTGTTTTCAAGGTTCATCCATGTCTGTTAGGTCTAGTTGATTTATAATGTTGTTCAAGTATTCAGTTTTCTTGTTGATTTTTTGTCTGTTCTGTTATTAAAAGTGGGATATTGAAGTCTCCAACTATTATTGTTGAATTAGTTTCATTTCCTTTCCAGTCTGTCAGTTTTGCTTCATGTTGTTTGGCATATGTATGTACACTGTTATATCTTTTTGCTGGATTGAGTCTTTTACCATCATATTTTACAGTCTATTTTGTCTGATATTAGTATAGCCACTTCATCTCTCTTTTGGTTACTGTTTACATGGTATATTTTCCCCATATTTTAACTTTCAGCCTATTTGTGTCTTTTAATCTAAAGGAGTCTCTTGTACCTAGCATAAAGTTGGATCATGTTTTGTTTTTGTTTTTGATTTTTTTTACAAAATGTAGTTCTGTCTTTTAATTAAAATGTTCAATTTATTTGCATTCAATGTAATTACTGTTAAGGTAAGATTTATGTCAGTCATTTTTCTTTTTGTTTTCTATTCATCTTTTATGTTTTACTCCTTCATTCATCCATTATTGCCTTTTTGTGATAAATATTTTCTGGTGTATAATATTAATTCCCATGTTATTTCTTTTACTATACATATTTTTAGTTATATTCATAGTAGTTGTCCTGGGAATTATAATTAATATTTTTTAAGTCAATTAAATTTAAAAAATTTTAAAAATAGTGTCTTGCTATGTTGCTCAGGCTGGTCTCAAACTCCTGTCTTCAAGCAATCCTCTCACCTCAGCCTCCTGAGTAGCTGGTTTACAGCTACTCAGGAGGTTAACACTTCCAGCCACAATTAATATCTTGATTTATAACAATCTAGTTAGGATTAGTACCAACTTAATTTCAGTAGTATACACACATTTTATCCTATATAGTTCTGTCCCACCACTTCTTTGTCCTATTGTTGTCATACAGATTACGTCTCTGCCCAACAACACAGATTTACATTAGTACTTTATATAGTTGCATTTTAAATCAGATAGGAAGAAAAAAAGAGTTACAAACATAAGATTTATACTACCTTTGTATCCGCCAATGTAGTTACTTTTGCCAGCACTCTTTTATTTTTTTTCCAGAGACAAGGTACTGCCCTGTTGCCCAGGCTGGAGTGCAGTTGCCATCATAGTTCACTACAGTCTCAAACTCCTGGGATCAAGGAATCCTCCTGCCTCAGCCTCCCAAGTATGTAGGACTATAGGTGCGTGCCACCACACCTGGCTAATTTTTAAATTTTTTTGTAGAGACAGTGTCTTGTTATGTTGCCCACGCCGGCCTTGAACTTCCAGCCTCAAGTGATCTTCCTGCCTTGGTCTCCCAAACTGTTGGGATTACAGGTGTGAGCCACTTAGCCCAGCCCTACCAGTACTCTTTATCTCTTCGTTTGTATTTGACTTACTATCTGGTTTTTATTCATTTCAGCCTGAAACACACCCTTTAGTGTTTCTTGTAGTACAAGTCTGCTAGTGACAAATTCTTTCAGTTTTTGTTTATCTTAATTTCTCCTTTATTTTCGAAGGTTAGTTCTGCTGGATATAAAATTCTTGGTTGACAGGATGCCCCCCACCCCCACCCCATCCCTCTGCTTTCTGACCTCCAATTTCTGATGAGAAATTATCTGTTAATCTTATTGAAGATCACTTGTATGTGATGAATCACTTCCCTCTTGTTGCTTTCAAAATTATATCTTTGTCTTTTGACAATTTAACAATAATGCATCTATGGGTGGATCTCTTTGAGTTTTGTTCTACCTGGAGCTTGTAGAGACTTCTTGGATTGTAAATTAATGTTTTTCATCAAATTTGGAAAGTTTTCAGTCATTATGTCTGCAAATATTCTTTCTGCTCTTGTTTCTTTTCTCCTTTTCTGGCACTCTCATTATGAGTATGTTGACATGCTTAATGTGTCCCACAGATGTCTAAGCCTCTGTTTATTTTTCATCATTCGTTTTTCTTCTCTCTCTAATCTTCAAACTGGATAATGTCAATTGGCCTATCTTTAGATTTGATTATTCTTTCTACTGCTAGCTCAAATCTGCTGTTGAATCCCTCTAAATAACTTTTAAATTTCAGTTGTTCTACCTTCCAACTATAGAATTTTTATTAATTCTTTTTGATATGTTCTATCTCCTTATTGATATTCTCTATTTGGTGAGAAATTGTTCTCACATAGTCTTTTAATTCTTTAGACATAATATTTCTTTAGTTAGTTGAAAATATTTAAATAGGTATTTTAAAGTCTTTGGCTGTTAAGTCCAACATCTGGGCTTCCTCAATGAATATTTATAATGACTACTTTTGTTTCCCTCTGTGTATGGGCCATACTTTCTTGATTTTTTAAATATCCCTCTTATTTTGTTGAAAATTAGACATTTTAAATTATAAAATATAGTGACTGAAAATCTGATTCTTCCTCCTTCCTGAGGATTGTTGTTATTTCTGTTTTTACTTGTTGTTTGTTTAATGACATTGCTAAACTTATTCTGCAAGGTCTATATTCATTGTAGTGTATAGCCATGGAAATCTGCTCAGTCGGCTTTGTGGTCAGCTAATAATTGGACATAGATATCCTTAAATACCTGAAACCAGTAAGTCTTCTAGCCTTTGCTAAGAGGTTTTGCATACATATTGAGACATACCATCAATGCTTAGGCACACCATTTACAACCTCAATCTCTTTTTATTTTTTATTTTTCTTGGGACGGAGTTTCTCTCTTGTTGCCCAGACTGGAGTTCAATGGTGTGATCTCAGCTCACTACAACCTCTGCCTCCTGGGTTCAAGCGGTTCTCCTGCCTCAGCTTCCCGAGTAGCTGGGATTATAGGCATGCGCCACCACGTCTGGCTAATTTTGTATTTTTAGTAGAGACAGGGTTTCTCTATGTTGGTCAGGCTGGTCTGGAACTCCCGACCTCAGGTGATCCACCCATCTTGGCCTCCCAAAGTGCTGGGATTATAAGCGTGAGCCACTGTGCCCATCCTATTTTATTTTTAGAAATGGGGTCTTGCTGTATCACCCAGGCTGGAGTGCCTTGACATAATCATAGCTCACTGCAGCCTCAACTCCTGGGCTCACAGATTCTCCAGCCTCAGCCTTCCAAGTAGCTGGGACTACAGGTGTGCACCACCATACCTGGATATTTTTTACATTTTTTGAAGAGATGAGGCCTCTCTATGTTGCCCAGACTGGTCTTGAACTCCTGGCTTCAAGCAATGCTCCTGCCTCAACTTCCCAAAGTGCTGGGATTCTAGGCGTGAGCCACTATACCCAGCCAAATTTCTACTTCTTGCTTGTGCAGAGCCTCAGGGTCAGCCAGAGAAATGAAATTAGGACTTTCTTAAGTATTTCCTGGGCCTGTACACAGCTCTATACACATGCATGGACTTCTAGATTTCCAGGAATATGTTGGAATTTGTCAAGCTCCCTATGGAATGTCATTCCCCAGATTTTTCTAAGTTTTTTGGTCTGATTTTTTGCTTACCCAAATTGTTATTGCTGCTTCATACAGCTGTTTCATTGTATATAACTGCCACTGATTGTTTTCAATAAACACTCTTGGGAAAAATGTTGTCACTGGGCAAGCTCTAGTAGGTCAACTAAAGACAAACTCTGCTCTGCGAGTGGATTTTCCAGGGAATTCGCAGACAGGTCAAGCAATGACAATTCTCTGAAAATGAGGCTTTGAAAGAACTCCAGCCCCATTGTGTGTCCCCCAGAAGCTTCTGGTTTTCACAGTAACTGTGGGCTATTGGTTTTCAAGGCTACCACAGAGCTGGGAGAGAGGCATAAAAACAAAGCAAGTTAAAATGTCAAAAAAAATTGTTAAGATTCGGTCATTTTTCTTGAATTAATGCTTCCTGAATTGTTGCAAGCTTTTGGTTAACATCCAGGATTCTGAAGAAGTTGATATATTTTTTTCTAGTGTTTTTGTTGCTTTTGTAGACGAGATGATATTCAATGATTCTTATTCCATCATTCTTGCTGATTTCATCATCCAATACAATTTTTAGTAAGACCACACTGCAACTTATTTTACCTTTCTGTACCTCAGCTTACTTATCTGTTTATTAGGAGTAACATTAGTGTCTACCATGAGGGTTTTTGAGGATAAAATAAGTTAATTCATGTAAAAGACCTAGCGTAGTAAATGTTAAATATTATTATTTGTCTCTTGTTTTCTTGGCTCTCTAATTTTCAATTTGGTATTCAAGAACATCTCACTATTTGGGAAATGAAATGGGAGTCAAAGAACCTTTAGTCTGGGAGTAATCATTGGTATAACTTGAGATGTTACTGATTTTAAGACTGAGTGCATCTGATTTGGAACCAATAGATCTCCCCACCCCCCACCCCCTACTTCTTGCCATTATTTCCCCTTATCCCTTAACACTTGATTGCTTTCTTTCCATTAAGGGCACTCTGCAGAGTATTCTTCTGGTTGCTCTGGATATGGGTCACTTTCTCATTTAACAAACCCAGGTCCACAATGGCACCTGATAGAAAACACAGCCCTTGAGGGAGCACTACTCCCGGTATTTTAAAGTCATACAATTAATACATAGTGTGTACACAAGCCCTGAAGTATTACTGGAGCTGATAAAACATATAGCACACGTCCAGGGAAAAGCTCATTACATGGCAACAAAATTGTCTCATTGATGTTTCAATTCCAGAAGGACAACTGAGCCACTTAGGGAGATTTTACATGCCATAAATGAGGCAGAAGTAGCTATTTGTCATATTGTGTAATTTCACATGCTTCCTTTCCCTTGTTACTGAAAGCAACTTGGTATGAGAGGAAAAGCAAATGATTTGGAGCTACAAAGACCTCAGTTCAAATCTCAGCTTTGACACTTAGTCCCGGTATGTCTTACATGAATTCTTTGAGTTCCACTTTTTACAAATGTGAAAAAGAGATAATAACATAGCTCATAGATATTTGAAAGATTAGAGGAGCTGGTATATACTAAGTATTTAGTAGAATGCCTAGCCACATAGTAAACATTTAATAAATATTGAATTTACTTTTAAATAATTATTTTTTCTCCTTCCTTACTAATTGAGTTTCCTCCAGATGGCAAACACAGTGTTAAACACTGAGTGTAACTAACAAACAAAGCATCTGTCCTCTTTCCTAACAGAGTATAAGGGCTGACAGGAAAGAATGACACTGAACATTTAGCACAAACAAGTATCAATTACAAATTGATAAAAGAAAAGAACTTAGTCTGTGGGAAAATAATAGGGGGGACAATTTAGATTAGACGGTAAAGGAAGTTCTTCTGAGGAGGAGCCATTTAGGCGTAAAAGATGAGAAGGGGCCACCTGGACAACAGGGAAGGAACCGCTTAGGGGAGGATTCTGAAATAGGCAAAAGCTTGATGTGTTCAAGAATCTGGAGGACGACCAGAGTGAATGCAGCATACTGCAGAGGGAGAAAGTGGCTGACAGCAGAGTGAGGCAAGGGAGAGGTCATGGGAAGCCTTGCCAGGTAAGCATGGAAGAGGAGGGAGAGGGAGAGAAGGAAGGAGAACGACAGCTAGAATTCACTGTGCACTTGCTGTATGCCAGGCACAGTTCTAAGAATTTTACATTTATTAACTCACATGACACCCCAGATGAGCAGCCTGTTATTGTAGGCCTTGTAAAGGGGCTTGTGTTTATTCTGAATGTAATGGGAAACCATTGAGGGATTTTAAGCAGGGAGAGCCATGTCTGTGTTTAAATCTCACAAAGGGCCTGCTGCTGTGTTGAGGAAAGTTTGGAAATATTCAAGAGTAGAAACTAGTCATTATATTCTTAACCATTTTTTTCCTCTTACAAATCCCGTGACTTGAAGATTTGTTGGATGTAAAGTGCCTTCTAATGAATGGATACAGTTATTATAGTAAGTTCATTGCAAGTGCAGCAGGAAAGAAAAGCAGAAATAAAAATGTAAAAACCATAACATATGACAATTTTATACCTTGTATTAAGTTCCATGGGTAAAAAGTATCTATTGGGATAAAAATTCAAGTTTTAAAAGAAGGAAATTCACAGATTCCTTGGCCTTATGAAAACGGGACCTTACAGAATAGTAATCAAGTTTACACAAAGAGAGTCTGTTGCAATTATTTTGCAAGTCAGCTGAGAATTTTTTAAGTGAATCAGGGATGGTGTAAGTTGCCCACAACACTGTAAGAGAATCAGACTATAGTGATGTGTGGTACTTCCCTGAGAGTGTGGAAGCCTCTGCTGTAGGACAGGGTTGTCAGTGCATGCTTACCAACTCACTAAGTCCTAGCAAAGGTGATGCTTCATCAGGAAAAATATTAACTTTAACATCTAACACTGGTTCCTTACATAGGCATAATCCAATTTCAAGGATTTAATTGGCATGTTTCAGTTAAAATCAAGGGTTGTCTACATTGAGATTTCATGGTTACTTGCTTCCTTGCCATGCTTGATTTAGCAGATTAGTGACCTGGTAGTGGAGAGTATATCTGTCGTATCTTTTTGCCTCCACCTTACATGGTGAATTAATTTTTAAGGCTTAAGTAAACATTCAAAAGGAATGGCTCTGAAGTTGATTTCTTTGGAGATATGTGAAAATGTAGGGACTCCTTTCTGCTAGATTGTCCTTAAATGCCTGAGTATGCCAGCACCTGGGTCTCTGGTTCTGGCAGCCTTCACTTGGCTCAGGGGGTTTCACTGTATTTGGTTGTGTTTACATTTGTAATTGTCTAGGGTAAGATATTTGTACTGGGCGAGGCCTTTTAGACCACAGAAAGATCACTATCAACTTCAAACCTATTCATTTCCATCTGTTAGAGAAACACATTTTGCTTTTATTGTTTATAGAGTTAGAGCCAGGCTTATTGTTCTGATGGGAAGGAGAATGATGTCATCTCTGCTGACTGTAGTAATTGTTCAGGAATGTATTGATATGGTTTTCTACTGCTGGTTTTGTAAGTGTTTTCCTTGTAAATGGCCCAAGGTGGGCAGGGGTGTCTTTGCCTAGACAGGCCTTTGCACTCACAGGAAATCTCTGCTTTTCCTTTTCCTCGTGTCCCTGAAATGCGCACAAACTTCTTTCCCCCTTCCTCTACCACTCATCAAACCCTATGGCCCAGTATCCCATGATGTGTCCATCAAGATTAGTTACAGATAACAGAACACTCTTGTTGGTTTTAGCAGAAAGGGATTTAATTTGAAAAATTAGATGCTTAATGAACCTCTGGAAGGGTTCTAAGTGTAACCTCCCACGAATGAACTCTGGTACAGCTCCACAGAGCTGCCCTGTTCAGGGAACTGCTACAAAAGAAAAGGAGAAAAACTTGAGATCTTGGTCAAAGCTTTTGCTAAGAATCCATCATGGATTTGTCATTGTTATGTTGGTTATGGATCGACAGAATGGCTTTATTATGTTAATGTTGGGGAAAAAACTGTGACCTGTGCAACAAGGTCCCTAGATTTGTAGCCTGGGAGCTTGTTACAAATAAAAGATCTTGAGCCCCCACCCCACTCCTATTGAACTAAAAGCTCTAGGGGTGCAGCCCAGGAATCTGTGCTTTAACAAGTCCTCCAGGTGATTCTGATGCAGAGAGGGTAACCAACCATCCTGGTTTGTCTGGGGTTGTTGGAAGGATTTCTGGGGTACTGGACTAGATTGCTAAAACCAGTAAAGTCCTGAACAAGTTAGGACAAATTGGGCACCTTAGATGCAGCTAAAGTGTTGGGAAATACAAATTTTATTTGTATCTGTTGTACAACTACAACAATGCCTGACTTGTTGGCAAGGGCTAAAAAGGGTATTTGTGAGTCATGAGTATGAGGTACAATGTTATTGAAGTAATGATGGAACAGCAAAATACTCATTTGTTACAAATTTTCATACATCAGTGAAGAATGTGCCAAAATTCTGAGCTTTCAAAAGTGACTTCTAGAAGTTAGAATTGACAAACTGAGAAAGCATGTTTTGCAGATTAATTTTCACAAGTCATACACTCAGTTGTACAAAATAATTTTTTCTATAACTGAATTTTAATTTTAAATCTCCATTCTGCCTGGTAGGATAATTTAACCCTGGCCATTTTAAAGAAAACACAGTCAAATCAGAATGTTCACTCTCAGATCTGCATTCCCCCCCCCAACCCCAGTCAGTTCAAGGTTTTCACCATCCTCTGTTCCCTAGATCATGTCTAAATTCTGAGAAGTTTTCACAGAGCCATGTGTTGAGGGAGGGGGAGGCATCTGTCCCTGCTGGCATCTGTGGAGTTGTATATCATCCCCAAAGGAAATTTCTAGGACATCTGGGTTCCCCATCTGGTTTCTGGTAGTTGGTTCAGGAAGGTTACCCCATATCCTGGTCATCTCTGACTTAGTCTTCAAACCTGCTGGCCCCTCTCAACTACTTTTGAGCCCCTCATAATGAAGTGTGAAGACCTTGGGACATTTTGAGTGCTCTTCCAAACTACTGTAGGATCACACATGATCTCATAGAGTTATTGCAGGCTTTGCTGCCTAGACACGCCAGGCTGCCATATCCAGTATGGATATCTCACCAGGCAGGTCAGGGGAAATGCCATGAAGCTTGTTACCTACCAGGCCTCTATCAGGTGCAAGGCACAGGACTTCTCTGCTTCTGGATCTGCCAGTCTATCTGAGGTTTCTGTTGCCCCCTCTGGAGGATCTGATGATGAATCTTAGGGCAGGCACAAGGACCTGCGGGGGGATGCACAATATCTATTTTCTTTTTACTTCCTTTCTGTTACTTTGCTCATCCTCCAGTCCAAAGAATGTTTATCTTGTCTGGGGTTAGAAAATTTGCACCTGCATAATCAAGAATTATTCTCAACTTATACTTATGGTATCAACTTTACCCCTTGGGTTCTTTAGGGATGTGGCAGGGACTATTATTTGCAACCCGACATCCATTCTCCCTTTCTGCTTCAGTAACAAGTGCTGGTTTTGTTTGAATCAGCTGTGTGCCCTGCTAAAAGATTATGTTTTCCAGCCTCCCTTGAAGCCCAGCATGGTCATGTAACTGCAACCAGACAAATGAAATATAAGCATAAGAGTTGTGTGATACTTCTGAGATGGCTGCATAAGTGATCTGCCTCAGCAGGAAGGGCTACCCTTTGCCTTTCCCTAGTTCCTATTGCCTCATATGTAGTTATAATGGTTGGAGCTCTAGCAACCATCTTGTAGCAGGAGGTAATCTTGAGGCTGCAAGCTAGTACTAGGAGGTAACTGAAATACAGATGGAGTCTGAATCTCTGATAACCACACCAGCTCTAGCCTATCTACCAGACTTCGTCTTCAAGAAAGAGAAATAAACTGTATTCAAGCTTTCCCATTTTCTGTTTTATGCAGGCTAACCAACTCTAAGAGGGATTTGGCTTTCATTCTTGAAAACTCTTTTCTCTCAAGCTGTTTTTCAGCCATGGGTCCAAAGATCGACATTGAAACTCAAAAGATAAAATCAGATCCCTTTCGTTCCTTTGCATTTATATTGCAAGAACCCTTTTCTGAAAGCCACCAAGAGGACATCTTTTTGCTATCTGAAAAATTAGAGAGAAAGAAACAAATGCTAATATTTTAAAATTTTAAAATGTTCTATCCTCACACATGAAATTTATCTAAGCAGTCACCATGTCTTGGATTAAAATCTGAACTTTAGGGTTTTAAAGATCCAAGAGAAGCCATATAGAAAAATGAAAGATTATCAATACAATTGATGATGTCTGAAAGTAGCACTATAGGAGTTTGTTTTAAAACAAAAGCTGCAAATAACATTCTTAGCTGCTTCTCCTAGCCCCTTCTTAATACTTGAGTGTTCTCTCATAGCAGCTGTAGGGTTATATTTCTTTGTATCACCTACTGTATTTCACAGTATGCCCCTTAGTTAACATTTGTTTATTGATCTGGGGCTTGTCGGGTCCACTTTTTAATAAATGGAACAAGTCATCAACTTCATAAATAACTTACTACTCCTCTGTGTTGACAGTTGTAGCAAATTGTATTCCTTCTTAAGGAAGTGATAGCTATTCAACCATAGTTAATTAGGTTTCTTGAAATAGGTATGTATCACAGGGCGTGTCTTTCTTAATTTTATTTTATTTTTGCAAGGTTGTGATTAATTTGATTACTGAATTTGATGGTATAGCTATTGATTTAGCTTGGCAATCTAGATAACTACAATTAATTTCAATAAAAATTCAGCAAAGGCATTTATGTTCTATCTCCAAGAATATATCCCCACTTGAAAATCTATTCCTTTCCTGTCTGATATTCATGAGCCATAATTTCAAGTTTTATAGTATCAATTATTAAAAACTACACTGATTCTTTGATCAGATACTATCGGTACAATCATGTTGACAAACAGGCCCTACGACTTGTATTTTGCAGGTCAGTCTTTTTTTTTTTTTTTGAGACAGAGTCTCGTTCTGTCACCCAGGCTGGAGTGTCGTAGCACGATCTTGGCTCACTGCAACCTCCGCCTCCTGGGTTCAAGCAATTCTCCTGCCTCAGCCTCCGAAGTAGCTGGGACTACAGGCGCCCATACCACACCCGGCTAATTTTTGTATTTTTAGTAAAGACGAGATTTAACCATATTGGCCAGCCTGGTCTTGAACTCTTGATCTTGTGGTCTGCCCACATCAGCCTCCAAAGTGCTGGGATTATAGGCATGAGCCACTGCACCTAGCCTCAGGTCAGTCTTGATTTTTGTTTAATGAATTTGTACTCCACTCTACTCCACAAACATAATGTCACTCACAAGAACATATACAATAATGCCAAATAAAACTCAAATACGGAATTAGGACAAGGAAAATCAAGATCAGATTTAAAAAACAAAAACCAACAAATACGTAAAACCCAGGAACCTGAGCTGATAATTGCTTCCCATTTGTCTCAGCCTCCAGAAAGCCAAAACAAAAGGAGAAGCTCTGTAAGTCACATAGTTTTATTTTTAAAAAGGAAGCAAACAACTTCCTCGCGAGGTACATATTTCCCCCTGGCACCAGATTCTCAAAGAAATTTACCCTTTGGGACTTCATAGGGGACCCAGAGGTGCAGAATGGACAAAATTGTGACTCACTTTCCTTTTACTGTAAACCAAAGCTGAGGAAATAATGCTTAAAATTCAGTGAGTGATCTCCCAATTTGGTGTTCAAGGGAACAATGTTCTGGAAGATATTTACAGGAATGTCATTTAAAAAAAATGTGTTCCATACTCAAATAAGTTAGGGAACCACTGAATTAATCAAAGTCAACCAGGTTTCTTAATAATAGATTTTGCTGTGCATTGTGGTTCTCTACAAAAGGGAATACACAACTCCGTGTTCTTAGAACTTAACTTACCACAGAAACCTTTCTGCTGAGGCATGTCTATGAATATCTGAGTTCTGTGACACATGGTTTGGGAAAGATGAGACGTGGTGAACTGATGCAGATACGGTGATGGGAGGGCACTGCAGTGCTCTTGTGAGTAAGAGCATGTGGGTTGGTGCTGGGCAGATGTGGGTACAAATCCTGTTTCTAGTACCTACTGGCCACAGGAGTTTGGAAAAATTACCCAAACTCACTGAGCTTTAGTTTTCTCATTCATAAGATGGAGTGCATCAATTCGAAACGTGTTTAGCTCCAAGAACAAAAGAATCTATCAGAATTACTTAGGGGGTTATTTTTCTGATATAGTAAGTCCAGGGTTGGGCCATCCATGGCCAATGCAGCTATTCATGAATGTTTTCTGGGTCCAGCCTCTTTCTGTATTTCTGCTTTGATGTTCTTAGCATGGAGGCCTCTGTCTTCATGCTTGTTGCCTTATGGTTGCAAAATGGCTGTGGCACCTTCATTCTCACATCAACATTTCAGTCATGAAGGAGGAAAGAAATGTACATTGTTTATGAGTAGCCAATACAAAGCATCAGCCATAGGAGGATAATAAGAGACTATCACTCAAAGACTAATTTTGACATCCTGGACAACATAGTGGGACCCTGTCTCTACAAAACAATTTTAAAAAATTAGTCAGGTGTGGTAGCATGCACCTGTAGTCCCAGCTACTTGGGAGGCTGAGGAGGGAAGATTGCTCGAGCACAGGAGGTGGAGGCTGCAGTGAGCCATGATCACACTACTACACTCCAGCCTAGGTGACAGCCTAGGTGACATATATATGTATACACACACACACACACACACACACACACACACACACACACAAAACGGGATAGAATTTCCTTATAAAAGTTATAAGATAAATATGTTTTATGTCATATAGTATAGACTAAGAGCTTTGGCTCAGGAGTGGCACAAGGGTGGGCCATCCATGGCCGATGCAGCTATTCATGGATGTTTTCTGGGTCCAGGCTCTTTCTGTACTTCTGCTTTATATATACATAAAGAGAGAGGGGGTTAAGTGAGATAATGAAAGTAAAGTGCTTATATAATGCCTAGCTCTCAATAAACATCAGTTGTTAACATGTATAGGCAGCCTTGGATTCAATGTGATACAAGTCTATCATTTAGAGTACCTGGAAAGGTGAAAAACTGTATATTCTTCAGCCAATAACAAGTATATATCTTTTTTATTGGGGAGGCTTTTGGTAGAAGCAGACCAGACTGTTTGATGCTACTCTCTCTTGCAAGGCTCTGGAATACTGGTAGATAGACATCCTGTTTGACAGCAGATGTCCTAGAAACCAGACAATGAAGAGGAAGGCTGGCATCCTATTGTACCAGGGTGGAACCCAACAGTACTATCCTTAAGAAGAGACCCATTCCATCTTTACATGGAGGCATGCCATGGAGTTCCTAGGCCAGAATTTGATTAGGAAGCAATTTTGAGGACAAAGCTTGGTCAAGTCTAATACATTTCTATCATTGAATGTAGTCAAGCTGATGTGGGGAAGGCTCAATTCTAAGTGTTCTGTCCCCTTGTCAGACTGTGGATATAATGTTGTATCCTGACTTTTGGGCTACAAAATACAATAACTGTATATGGAAATAACATTTTGAAATACCAATTACAAATATATATTATTTATATATCCAATATTATCTCATGGCTATGTGGAGGTGATTTAATACTTTTTTAAGTCATTTTGGGAAATATTGAGATACACATCACTCATATTAGGAGAAGTGCATTGGCTATTAGAGGGGAAAGAAAGGTATCACAAAAGTAACTTGGACTAAATATCATCTAGGAAATGAAATGCAGTCTAGTATGGTGATGAGGAGGAAGAAGAGGGTGATGACATCAATGATAACAGCTAAGGTTTAATCAGTACCTACCATGTGCCAGACCCTGTTTTACGTGCTTTCCATACTATATGTCATCAATTACAAATATGTAATTTTCCCCATATTTTTAACATCAATAGCTCACTACTTGGAGTGGTCGTTTTGTGTCCAGCAGTAGCACTTCATCCTCACATCAAATCTATGAGGTAGATGCTATTATTATTCTCATTCCAAAGATGAAGAAACTGAGGCTTAGCAAGATAGTGACATGGCTAGTAATTGGGAAGCCAGGATTAGCATACACATTTGTGCTACTCCTGAGCCAAAGCTCTTAGTCTATACTATATGACATAAGATATATTTATATTATAACTTTTATAAGGAAATTTTACCCCGTTTTGTGTGTGTGTGTGTGTGTGTGTGTGTGTGTGTGTGTGTGTGTGTGTATGAACTGGAAATTTATTTATAAGTTGAGCATTGTTCTGCTGAAGACAGTCTAGATGAAATGACCCAGGTTCCCTTCTAGCTATTTAATTTAAAAAATTAGTATCTAATATCCATATCCTTAAAAAGAGGGAAGAGGCAGGGTGTGGTGGCTCTTGCCTGTACTCCAAGCACTTTGGGAGGCTGAGGCAGAAGGATCGCCTGCGCCCAGGAGTTCAAGACCAGCCTGGGCAACAAAGCAAGACCCTGTCCCCATTTTTTAAAAAAGGAGAGGGGAGATGAGGAAAGAAAGCAATACAACACTGAGTCATTCCCTGTACTAGGCTAGCTCCTAATTTGTTAGTGCTAAGAGGAAAAGGATCTGACCCAGAATTACCAAATTCTTAGACTCTTGGCTCAACTGGTTTCCAACAAAGTTATCAGATGGACCCAGTTCCACATTACCCGGTTTACCTCAAGCATTGGAGCAGGTCTTTCTTCCCACTCTCCCCAAACCTGCTCTTCCTCACTCTTCTGTTCTTTTGAATTCCTTGTTCCAATTGCCCTCAGCCTGCTCAGGGGTTTTTCTGGCATCTCGAGCTTTTTACCAGAGAAGATCACCTTGAGCCCTCAAAGATATAGCACAGAGCATGAGTCATGTTCTTGCTCACAAGGTTTTTGCTATTTGCTGATGGCCTGGATAGCATCGTCTTTCTTCATAGCTTTTATTTTAAGACATTTAGAGAGCAATCTCAGGGCTGTTTCTTGGCAGGTGGTATAGAGGAAATATACCTGATAGCAATAATGTAAGCATACTCTGATCATGACCCTATAGGGCAGACACACCTGAATGTGTGTTTCAAGCTATAGAATCTGGGAGTGGCCAACCCTGAGATTCACTCCTTGTCTGTGAAGAACATCTGAGCCCCTGTCTGATCCTGTGGAACATAAGCCGTACAGGAGATTGGGGCCCTGGGTTTTGGGTTATATGAAGGTTGCCAAGTGGAGGTTGTTAAGGGGAGGGTGTTAAGTGAAAATGCTATATACACTGGATATTTGCAAGCCATTGCAGTTTTCCTGTCCAGCCCACTGTCACTGGACTGCAGGAAGGTGGATACGTTGCCCAGCCCGCCGCCACTGCGCTCTCTCTGCTGTTTGTGAGCCCCTAATAAAACCCCATGTCTCGTGTCCTGGCTCAGGGTCTCTTGTTTGGCCTCTTGAACATGGAGGCTTCTCTGTTGAGGTTAACGTCAGCATAACACGGGGGCAAAATAGGAGTTTAGGAGGAACATGTGGAGTATCTTCAATAAATTATCTTTTGTGAATGTTGTTGTAAATACACCTGTAAAGTTGTAAATTTCCTACTGATAGCCAATATTAGAGAACAAATAAAGTGCATGGAACAGAATATCCAAGTGATGTGTCATATCTAAAAACACCTCAGAAAAACTTTATTGAATATTAAATTTAAAATATAGATTCTACGGTATGGTACCAGAAGGTTTAATTTTAAAAAAGGAAACTGTACCAGAATGTTCTGAGAGCTGTGATTATGGAGCTGTGATTTGCAGCCCTTGTATGATTATTCATCACAGAGAAAATTGAGATTTGACCTCATTCTCCTTATTCTCTACTCTGATCAACACCAAATCTGCCTTCACTTCAATTCCAAGCACTAGCCCCATAGGGGTTCCCCTCTTTCCCTCAAGGATTAGCACTTGAATCTTAAAAATGATCAAGTATGGCTGGGTGCAGTGGCTCAAGCCTGTAATCCCAGCATTTTGGGAGTCCAAGGTGGGTGGATCACAAGGTCAGGAGATTGAGACCATCCTGGCTAACACAGTGAAACCCCATCTCTACTAAAAATACAAAAAATTAGCAGGGCGTGGTGGCAGGCACCTGTAGTCCCAGCTACTCGGGAGGCTGAGGCAGGAGAATGGCGTGAACCCGGGAGACAGAGCTTGCAGTTAGCAGAGATCATGCCACTGCACTCCAGCCTGGGCAACAGAACAAGACTCCATCTCAAAAAAAAAAAAAAAAGATCAAGTATGAAAATATAAAAGGGGAGGATGAGCACTGATATTTATAGCATACCTATTCTGTGCCAGGCAATTCATGTTTTACATATGCCAGTTACCTCATTTAATCTTTAATACAGCTCTTAAACACTACCTGTATTAAGTTGTTCTTGTGTTGCTATAAAGAAATATCTGAGACTGGGTAACTTATAAAGAACAGAGGTTCAGGTGGTTCATGGTTCTGCAAGCTGTACAAGCATGTTGCTGGCATCTGCTCCACTTCTGGGGAGGCCTCACGGAGCTTTTACTTATGGCAGAAGATGAAGCAGGAGCAGCAGTGATTGCGGGAGGTGCCACACTTTTAAATAATCAGCTCTTGAGAGAACTCATTCACTAGCTCAAGGACAGCACTGGGCCATGAGGAATCCACTCCCATGACCCAAACATCTCCCACCAGGCCCACTTCCCAGGTTAGGGACTGCATTTCAACATGAGATTTGATAGGGACATATATTCAAACTATCTGACCTCCATCTTCCTTTTGACAGAGGAGGAAATTTAGGTTTAAAATCATTAAGTAATTCCCCCCAAATCACACAACCAATAAGTGGTAGAGCAGGGATTTGAACCAAAGTCTGTCCAACTCCAAAGCCTGCATTATGTTCTCTCTACTCGTGGTTCCACACCCCAGCTTCAGATTAGAATCACCTGTGGAGATTTTAATGCAATGCTGACACCTTGACTTTCACCCCAAAGCAATTAAGTCAGAATCTCAGATTGTGTGTGGCTTAACTATTGCTTTTAAAATCCCCAGATTATTCTAATGTGCAGCTATGGTTGAAAAATCTCTATACTAAACTTAATGTTAAATGTCAAAATTGGAGAATGAACACATTACTATGGATCTAATACTTATGTATGACTAATCTGTGACAATCCAATTGTTTATGATAAAAATTACCCCGACACATACCAAAAGAGCTTTACTTCCCATTGTATTTGCTGCTGTTAGAAATGTAATCAACATTGTTCTCTCCAACTTGAATTCTGAATAGGAACTAAGCACAAAGACTCAGGTTACCTCCATAATAAATGGAGAACTTGGCAGAAGAATAAGGGAATTTTCAGTCTTTTGCGTATTTCCCGGGTCTCCTCTTGAAACTGGAGTAGGTTAGAAATTGTTTTCCAATGAAAAATGAAAAATATCTTCAGAACTTTGTTTCAACACCTATAGTTCTGAAGGACTTCATAAAAACTAAGAAAATTATGCTCTGGCTTGTAACTTAAATTCACTGAGAAGGAAAAAAGAGCTAACAAATTCTACCACCTTTGGATGCATAGAGTTGGAGGCTGATTGCAGAAAGACATTGCTCATGGCAGGAAGACATTGAAGTTTCTCACATGTTATCTTCCTTTCTCAGGATCTTGTAAGGGTGTGAGGATACAGACATCAAAGACCCTGTGCTAAGACAGCTCCGTAACAGCATGCAGATATTTGGTGATGAGGGTTCAGAAGAGGACTTGCTGTGGGGAAGAGAGAAAAGAGATGGGAAGACTCTGTGAATGAATAGAGAACTCTGCAATCATCCCAGTTCCTTTGATTGCCCTGCAGTCTGCAGGTGCCAGTAGGAATCAGAAGGCGTCTGGAAAGGCTTTCTGTCTGTATAGAGTCAAGGCAGGGTCTTCAAATCTATGCTTTCTAAAACAAAGAAATAACATTGATGAAACAAATTTTCCCCAGAGAAAGGGGAGAGCCCACAAGGTGAAGAAGATGCCTGGAGCAGGCGGCATCCTCAAATGGAAGGTAATTGCCCTCAAATCACTTAACTAGGATGACTTACTTTGCTTTCTTGTGTAGCCAGGTCTGTTATCAGATTAGAGTGGCTGCTTTCTTCCCTTATCTTCAGAGGCATCATGCCAGAGCCTGAGGTGAGAAAGGGCTGATATCCAGGAATGCAGGTGAAGTTATAGCTATTAGCCCTGTCTTAGAGTGAGAGGAAAATGTGCCCCCTACCCCTGGCTAAGTTTGTGTGTTCCCATGTCATAAATTACCTCCCTCTCTAATAGCTCTGCAAAAACATCCCAGGGACTCAAAGTAACATTTGATTTCCCAAAGAGAACATTTGCATTTGTAACTGTCAGAAATAGGAGAGATCATCAAAGCTAAATGAATTGGGCTATAAACAGTTTGAAATATGTCTTTAGATTTTAAAAAACATGTTTTTTGTTTGTTTGTTGTGGGAAGAGAGGATCATTTAGATTCAACAACAAAACAGAAAACTGTGAGTGCCATTTTGAGGCAAGACCAATTGGTCCTTCCCCCTCATACTTTCTGTTACCCCATGACCTCCCTCTCTCCTTCCAGTCACAGAGTATCCACCTGGTTTTGGAGTTTTAAAGGTGTGGTCCTGAGAGAGAGAGGAAGGCAAGAGAATCTCAAGATAGATTTGGAGGATTGAGGTCAGACAGTGGGGATACTAGAGGTGCTTTCCCAAGTGAGTCCCCAGAAGGGAGGGAAAATATCCATGGATAAGGGGCAGTGTGGTTGGTCCTGGCTAAAGGGCCTGAACAGCAGAGGCTATCACAGCCCTGCATAGCACAGGGCAGTGGAATAACTTCATCGGTCCCCAAACTGCGGGGAAGCAGATAGGGTCTTAGAAGCATGGGGTTGCTTTCCTGAACCCAGTGTGGCTTGGAAGCCACAAAATGTTTCCTGTGCGCTCACAAGAGTGTAAGAAAACCACTGGGTAGGAAAGGACCTTGCAGACTGGAATGAGTCATCATGCAGACCAGAGTCCACCTCAGTGGATGGCAGTGTGGGTAGATTGGGACAGATGTCCGGATACTGTCTCTCATGTGCACCCCTGTCCCAGTCTTTTGGTATTCCTAGTACAAGGATATAACTCTTAGGAAAAGAGGAAACGCTAAATAGGCTGAGATAAGTTTCTTTCACCTGGAAGAATGAAGACTATGGTAGATTTTGAGTTATAGAACTCAAACAGATTTTTGCATTTCTTGAACACCTAAGTCTATGGACTTATGTTAGCACCATCTGCAGAAATAAGCACAGTTCTCAACGCTTTTCGATTTGAATGCAGAAGGAGCCCTGTCTGGCCATAGCTCTGCCCTCTGCAATGGAAAACATAATTTTAGTGGAATTTAGAGATCTTTGAGTAAAGACAGAAAAATAACAAAGTCTGTTCTTTACCACCTCACTTTTTTTGTACACATATTTGAAAGCATTTTCGCATTAAATAATTTGTTTCTATCTGTTTTGTGGCAAACACATCTGTTAGAGGAATTATTGCATTTTTTTCCCCCTATAAAGTTGTTTCCTTAATCTTTCCACAAAGGCTTGAGAATATTAGCTTCTTTTTCTACATTCCTGGAAATCACAGCATGGTGTTCCTCCTGATGGCACTCCCACTTTCATCATTCTGTGCTTACAGTTTCATTGCATTCCATTGTTCTAATGAGGTGACTGAGTGGAAGCTGAGGTTAGCAAATAAAACTTAGAACAGGAGCAGCCCTTGGCTCCTTTTCCTTGGAGAGTGCTTCAAAAGAGGTGAAATTTTCAAAGACAGAACTTCAGGGAGAGGGTTTTGTGTTCCGGCTTCAAAGTGGCAATTCTTTCCTGAGTTGTCACCTGGATTATCTTACCATATTTCCTGGTTGAATGACTCCTCTAAATCTTACCTTAGCCTGGCCAAATATCCCTGGTCCCTTTGATAGCTAAGTCTTCTGGCCAAGAAGCAAATTCCTGCAGTTCCAAATCAGTAGCTCAAGTTCCTGGGAAAGACTATCCGCAGGCCCTCAGGTTGCTGTCTGGTTGTTGTCTAAAAAGTTGATATCACAGGCCAATTGAGATCGAAGAGTCTTGGGTTGAAAAACTGACTCAGAACTTCTGATTGTAAGGCCTTACACAAAATTCTTAACCTAAGTTTCCTCAGCTATAAAGTGGGGATTATAACAATATCCCATAATACCTCTGACAATGAAATAATGTGTATATATGGCTTGGCACCCGATATGGTTTGTATCTGTATCCCCACCCAAATCTCACATTGAAATGTCATCCGTAATGTTGGAGGTGGGACCTGGTAGGAGGTGACTGAATCATGGGGGTGGTTTCTAATAGTTTATCACCATCTCCCTAGAGCTGTTCTCATGATAGAGTTCTCGTGAGATCTGGTTGTTTAAAATTGTGTGGCACCTCCCTACCCCACTTTTCATGCTGCTCCAGCCATGTACAATGTGCCTGCTTCCTCTTCACCTTCTGCCATGTTTGTCAGTTTCCTGAGGCCTCCCCTGCCACGCTTCCTGTACAGCCTGTGGAACTATGAGCCAATTAAACCTCTTTTCTTTATAAATTGCCCAGCCTCAGGTATTTCTTTATAGCAGTACAAGAACTAAAACAGCACCTAATAGGCATTAAACAAATAATAATTCCCTGCTCCTTCTGCCTAAGCAGACGTGGATGGGTTTGTGTATCTAAACTGTGGAACTTTACAAAGACTAAAATGGAATCTTTTGAGGCATTTCACTATAATCAATAAAATGAAGTATTTGTAATCATGTTTATTTATCTGCTGATTTCCTGTTATGTATTTATCACATTATATTTTAGCTGTCTGATTATGTTATGAGATCATTCAAGGTTGGAACTCTCTAAAATTCTCTGTAAATCTCCAGGACTTCAAAAACATCAGTGAATGCTTGATAAGTGCACAAATGAATTAATAGATTCCTAATTAGGCATTTAGATGATGGATTTTGCCAATGCCCTTGTCCCATAAGTACTTTAAATTTAATAAATAATTGTTGAGGACATAGAATGCTCAACATAATGTGTCCTATGATGCTAAGGTCCTTACAATAAAGTGGAGGATCCTAATCACTTACTAGACAAGCACAAGAACTTCTATAACATGAATAGCTTGGTACCATAGACTATACATAGAAAGATGTGGTATTTAGCAGAGGGAGAGATTACATTTGGTTGAGGGATTAAGAAAAGTTTCATTGTAGAATGAGGTAGCAATGGAACTGAACCTCAGAAGGTGAATGAGTGTGACAACAGTGATGACAGGGAGGCTCCAGTGGACATTTGTGTCTAAGGCACAGTGTGATGGGTGTCCAGAGGGCTGCAAGTAGACTGGTGTGTAGCACAAAGTATGTGCAAGTTGGTTAAAGCTGCAGACAGAGGGAGGGTTTTGAAAACCAGCCAGACTGAGAAATTGGGTAAGTCCGGCAATGAGAGTTACTAAAAATTTAGAGCAAGGAAGCTTCAGTTTTAATTAACATTTATGGAGTGCCTTCATTTTACAGATTAGGCAAATGAAGTTCAGACAAGTTAAATGACTTGCCCAAAGTCAGACGGATTGAAAGTGACAGAGCTAGAATTCTACTGGGGTCCCTTGACTCCAAGATCAATACTCCCAGCACACCACAGCCACTCCTCTCGCTGTGCAGCAGGATACAGGCTGAACTACAGCGAGGGTGACTGAGGGTAGGGATCTCAGCTGAGAGGAAGGAGATATGTTTCCTTTACATTCAGGCACTGAATCACTGCCACAAGCAAAGCAACCTCAAATGTAAGATGATCTCCCATCTTCCCAATGAGAGGATCCAGAAAGATCTGATCTGAATATAGAAACTGACTGGAAGTGATGGAAGGAGCCAGATTTTGAAGTAAATATGGAGGAAGCCAGTCTTAGTAAAGTCTAAATCTTAAGGGGTACAAAGATACAGTTAGATAAAAGGCATAAGTCCTAGTATTTGATAGTACAGTAGAGATATTATAGTTAACAATAATTTATTGTGTATTTCAGAATAGCTGGAAGAGAAGAATTGTAATGTTCCCAACACAAAGAAAAGATCAATGTTTGAGGTGATAGATATTCCAATGACCCTGATTTGATCATTACACATTGTAGACAGCAATCAAAATAGCACCAGTATTCCCAAAATATGTACAACTATTATATATCAATAAAAAAATTAAAAATTAAAAAGCATAAATGATGAAGTCAGCGAGTACTATAATCAGATTTACATTTTAAAAATATAATTTTGTCATCAGTGTGGAGCCTGGATTAGAGGCAAAGTGGGAGATAAAGAATGCAGTAGACTTCTACAGAAATCCAGGGGTTTTGGTGGCCTGTGCTAAGGTGGTGGTTGTGAGACATGAGAGGAAAAGACAGCTATAAGAGGTATTTGGGATGTGTGTGAGAAAAGATTCCATCAGAGAGGGAGAAAGGAGGGTCAAGGGTGACTCCAGAGTTTCTGTTTTGAGCAATTTTGTGTATAGTGGGTCACTGAATGTCAGATGCAAGGCACGTTGATAAGGACAAATTTATAGAGCTAGGAAACTGGAGTAGTATCAGGGAGGGAGAGATAAAGAGGAGAGAAAAGATGTGATAGCAATGTAAGCAGAAGAGTCAGGAGGAGTGGCTGAATTCAGGGAGATGCTGAGCTCAGTTTGAGGCACTTTATTCTCTCCTGCCCCTCTCCCTCCAGCTGAGATTTCAGCTTTGTCTTGAGAGTTAATCATGTGCCACCATCAAAAATATTGTCTTTCTTGTTCTGATTATTCCAGGAGGAGCAAGAAAACACGGTAATTACCACTTTGTAATTTCCTCTTGGGGAAAACTAAGTCTTATTTCAAATGAACATAATATTTCATTGACATTAGAAAAGAATGAAAATCTTCCCTTGAAAACAAGAATAAACAAAGCAGTCACAGCAATCAATCACTTCCAGGTCACCAAAGGAGAAAATGGTTAGATGATATAATCACTGGCCTAGGAATAGGGTGATCAACCCTCCTTGGCTGCCTGGAACTTCCATGGTTTTAGCACTGCAAGTCCTGCACCCTGGAATCCCTCAGTGGGATTAGGTTTGGATTCTAATCCTGATTCTCCTGCTGATTCACTATGAAAACAGATACATTCTAAGCATAGTTCCCTCATCTATAGAATGAGGGGAAAGGGCTTCTTTATATTCTCTCCCGAGATGAGCTCCTGCAGTCCCACGAATCATGTATTGCCAATGACTGCTGAGAGACCACCTGCTCTCATCCCTAAGCTACAGACTTGAATTTCCAACGGCTTACTCGACGTCTCCACCCAAATGTCTAATAAACATTAAACACTTTCATGACCAAACAGAACTCTTTTTGTTTGTTTTTTGAGATAGGGTCTCACTCTATCACCTAGGTTGGAGTGCAGTGGCAGGATCATGGCTCACTGCAGCCTCAAATTCCTGGGCTCAGGTGATCCTCCTACCTCAGCCTCTCAAGGAGCTGGGACTATAGGTTCATGCCACCACACCCAGCTAATTTTTCCTTTTCTGTTTTTTGTAGAGACAGAGTTTCACCATGTTGCCCAGGCTGGTCTCGAGCCATCTGCCTCGGCCTCCCAAAGTGTTGGGATTATAGGCATGAACCACTGTGCCCAGGCCCAAAGAGAACTCTTGATTTTCTTTCCCAAACCTATTCTTACCCATACCTTCTACTTCCCACAAAATGACATCAACCAAATATCTAGGAATCCTCTTTGATTTTCTCATCTGCTCTCTGTACCAATTCCAGGCCAAAACAGCAAGTTCTGTCAGTTCAGCCTCTAAAATGTGTCCCAAATCCATCTACTTCTGCTAACAGTAGCCAGAGGGATCCTTTAAAAATAAAAACTCGGCCAGGCATGGTAGCTTATGCCTGTAATCCCAGCACTTTGAGAGGCCGAGGCGGGTGGATCACCTGAGGTTGGGCATTCAAGACCAGCCTGGCCAACATGGAGAAAGCCCATCTCTACTAAAAATAAAAAATTATCCGGGCATGGTGGCGCATGCCTGTAATCCCAGCTACTCAGGAGGCTGAGGCAGGAGAATCACTTGAACCCAGGAGGCAGAGGTTGTGGTGAGCTGAGATCACGCCATTGCACTCCAGCCTGGGCAACAAGAGCAGAATTCCATCTCAAAAATAAATAAATAAATGCAAATAAAAAATAAATAAATAAAAATAAAAACTCTAACTCCTATTCTTCCTCTTTTGAAGATCTCAAATAAAAAACTGTTTTAGAAGCATCTCTTCTTTAAAGGGATTTAATTTAACTTTCTTTGCCCACTCAATTGATGTATTGGAATATACATATTTACTTGGGTCTTTCATGGATCTACAGGGAGTGTTGCTGACCTTGTCACACTGGTGGATATGAGTATTCTGTCTGCCTGGAGAACAACATTGCATATTTGATGCTAACTTCTAGGCGTTTATCTGTACAAAGGAAAGATGTGAAAGCCTCAAATTCACTGCCCTATAACTCCTAACGAATCACATCTTTACATCCGAAATCATGTCTCACTTGCCAGTTACCAGTTTGGGGAAAACTACCTGCCAAAGAGTCTGCAAATGAAAGATGTCAAGTTTAAAGGAACATCATAAAGTTCCTAGAGCCCAAACCAACTAAAGAGATTTCTTCCTCTACATTATCTGGAGTCAGTGCTTCTTCCCAGCACCAACAAGTACATGCTCCTCAGGATGGTTTCTTGAAGATATTACTTTCCTTACCCCAGAGATGTCTAAGGTCCATTTTGTGTTAGATAAGAAGTGTTTATTTTGAAAAAAGGTTCATTTTGTGGTAGATGAGAGCAAAGTACTTAAATAAAGGGCCAGCCTTCTGGTACATTTACCCTTGAGAGCTGAATTTCTATGCTAGGCTTGCTCATGTCCTGAAAATTTCAGGGCTGAACCACAGTTCAACAATATTAACCTTGTGTTTACCTTCCTATGCTAGACACTGTGCTAAGTGCTTTATCAATATATCCTTACTAAATCCTCCCAATATCATGAGATATTTTGAGTCCCATTTTCTAAATGGGCAAAAGGGAATATGGGGAACTGAAATGACTTGCCAAGGTTACAAACCTAGTAGGTGGTGAAGCTGGCATTCAATCCAGGAAGTCTGACTTAAGGCTGCCTCATGGAGGTTTTGAGACATGAGTTCCATCTATGATCTGCTGAGCCAGTGATTCTCAACCCTGGCTGTACGTCAGGACCATCTGGGGAATTTTTAACATCTTGATTCTAGGTTGTACCCCAGACCAGTTAAGCCAGAATCTCTAGGGGGTAGGACCCAGGCAGCAATAGTTTTTAAATCTCCTTAGGTGATTCCAGTGTGCAGCCATATTGCCAATCAGTGTGCTATACAATCATAATTCTTTCCGCTTGTTATTTTTTTAATTGTATTATTATTTTTTGAGATGGAGTCTTGCTCTCTTGTCCAGGATAGAATGCAGTGATATGATATCGGCTCACTGCAACCTCTGCCTCCCAGATTCAAGCAATTCTCCTGTCTCAGCCACCTGAGTAGCTGGGACTACAGGTGCACACCACCATGCCTGGCTAATTTTTGTATTTTTAATAGAGATGGGGTTTTACCATATTGGTCAGGCTGGTCTCGAACTCCTGACCTCAGGTGATCCACCCACCTCGGCTTCCCAAAGTGCTGGGATTACAGGTATGAGCCACTGCACCCAGCCTCCACCTGTTATTTTTTAAAACTAGAAATTATATTTGTTCCTTTCCACAAGGAATAGTCAAGAGGCCAATGAGTACAAGACATTGTATACCCCCTATATTTGCATTTCCTTTCTCTTTGGGGACCCAGCTAGCTCAGGCCTTCACTTTCCTATTAAAGAAGGAAGAGGAAAAAGTGATTACAGTGGTACCTAGATAATGCTTAGATTTGTAATGTGTTTTAGAAAAAAAATGAATTTATTAGTATTATCTTCAAATGATTTTTAATATTGTGGCACAACTGGAAAAACTGGTACTGCTTTATTGCTGTTAAGAAAAGAAAGAAACAAAGCTGAATTTTGCAGATTTGTATCTAGGGTGCTATAATTGATCCTAGAGTGGCACTGACAACTTGGAAGTGCCAAGATGTGATGCTCTACAAAGGGCTGTGAAGTTACTTGCATAGTGACAGAAAGTAAATGAACTTTTATTGAGCACTTACTCATGGTTTAGTGGACAGAACATGGGTTTTTATAGACAGGCAGACATGGGTGCAAATCCCAATTCTGCCATTTACTAGCTGTGGTTTTTTGGTTTTGTTTGTTTTTATTTTTTAAGACAGGGTCTTGCTCTGTTGCCCTGGCTGGAGTGCAGTTGTGCCATCTCGGCTCACCACAGCTTCCACTTCCCGGGTTCAAGTGATTCTTGTGCCTCAGCCTCCCAAGTAGCTGAGATTACAGGCCTGTGCCACCATGCCTGGCTAATTTTTGTATTTTTAGTAGAGATGGGGGTTTCACCATGTTGTCCAGGCTGATCTTGAACTCCTGACATCAGGAGATCTGCCCTCCTGGGCCTCCCAAAGTGCTGGGATTACAGGCGTGAGCCACCGTGCCTGGTCGGCCTTGGGCCTGTAAGTCTCCATTTCCTCATCTATAAAGCGGGGGCTGATAAGGCTCACCTGATAAGGCAGGACTGTATGATTGATGAGATATGTGCGAAGCATCCAGTACAGTATCTGACACATGGCGATAATTACGATCATGTGGCAGATGCCATGTTATCCACATTTGTTATCTCCCTTTATCTTCACAATACACCCTCAAAAAGATGCTGTTATTTTCACTGATGGAGGTGAGCCCTGAGAGGCTCCACAATTTGCCCCAAGGCACACAGCCGTGAGACGTCCAGTTAGGGTTGGTCTTCTGTATCCAAAGCCTGTGAAGGCTGGCTGCCACACCTTGCTTCACAGGCCATCCCATAGCTGATGTATCTATTAGAACAGAGGGAGAGAGTGTCTGGATAATGGAATCAAATTTAAAAGGCAAACAAATTTTCAGCTATCTTCCAAGCACATGACAATGTTATGAAAAAGGCTATTTGGCTCAGAAAGGGCACTATCACTTATCCCTTTTCCTTTTAAGGTGGAGTTCTACCTGGAGAACACCCACCTAAGAAACTGAAATTGCAAAGCTCCCTCTGGCTTAAGTACTCCTAGCCTTAGCTCTATGCTAAACTAAAAAAAAAAAAAAAAAAAAAACCTGGGTGAGCCATTGTCTAATCACATCATATCCACATTCCCAAGAGAATTAAGCATAAATTTTTTCTGCCACTGACTTTTATGGTTTCCCATGACAGACCATAAAAATTCAAATTGTGGTACATTTTGAAGTAATTTAAGAAGAATGAAATATTGTTGAAATAATTTGGGAGCTCACTTCAAGGGAACTTGGGAAATACAGCCAAGCTGGGTTCCTAGGAAGGAAGAGAATGGATTTTACAGAATAGGTACAAAATCCCTGCCACACAGGCCATCAAGTGGAGGTGTGCAATGGTCATTTGGAAATGTGGCATAGGAGCTTGGGATAGAGTGGAAATAGCATCTAAATTGTTGAGGCCATGGGATCAGATGAACTTGTTAAGAAAATTGGGTAGAGTCTGCAGAGGACAGGTTGAAAAAGGAACCTTGAGGAATACCAGAAACTAAGGGACAAGCAGAGGAAGAGGAATCGGCAAAGGAGACTGACAAAGAGTAGAATCAGAAAGACAGGGATGCCCAAAAGCAGGGTAGCATTAAAAGTTGACGAAACTTTGAGGAAAGCCATCCTAGGGCTGCCATAACAAAATACCACAGACCAGTGGGCTTTAAAAACGAAATTTATTTTAACAGATGCAGAGAGGTCCAGCAGGATGAGGACTTAGATGGTGTCATTGACTTTGGCAATTAGAGTATTCGTGACCCTAGAGTGTAGTTTCAGTTGGAGTGGTGGAATCAGAAGTGAGATGGTAGAGGCCTGAGAAGGAAATGCAAAGTGATGAAGTGGAGCTATGGAGCAGAGGGCTCACTGACAATGGAAGACTTTTCTGGCATCCCAAGCAACTACTGATTATGAAATCTCAATTAGTCAGTAAATCTGTGCTGGGCACCATATTTCTTGAAGTGCCATCTTAACAGTTTTTAGTTGAGTCAGTTATTGCAAATGTCTTTCTTCATCAGGGAGAGTGACAGGCTCACTGTGTGGAGCTCTTAAGTTTGCATGCATTTTCTTTCTCATCCCAGCCCCCACTACTCACAGTGCCTTATAGCATCCATTTATATCACGTGCCTGTCCCCTGAAAGCATGTAGTTTGTGACTTCTGTTAAGGTATCTCTTGGGGCTCTTTTCCAAGTTACTTCTTATATCTAGGATAAATCAGAGATTCCCTCTGAAGCAAAACAGAACACTTATTTACTTACTTATTGTTCTTAACATCTTTTATTGTGGTACAATATACATAGAACATTTATAGACCAGTGGCAGTGGGATGTATATCTCATGCTAGGGAGGAAGTGGAGGACTATCTACTGGTGGAAACCAAGTTGTGAAAAAGATGATGTTTGACTATGATAATAAAAAAGAAACACAAGAGAGAGGTTGTGTTTATATAGAAGCCTGCAACTACAATGACTCTACCCTGGAGATTGATCAAGGAAGCATCTAGTAAAGGAATGTGTTATTAAACCAGCTACCTGCTGAGTAACTGGAATTTAATACAGCTGGGAAAACTCTAGGAGCTTGAGCAAAATACCTATCTCAGCATTACCCCACCCAACCTTGAGGGAGCTCTCAGCAGTCATTGACTGATTGACAGGTGCTGGGATGGGGATAGGAATGAATAAGCATCAATAGCGCCAAAGTCCTGGCAACTCCTGCCATGGAAGTGGTGAGATAAAGACTTCAGGCCACAGAGAGCAGGTGCCACAGTTGGAAGTCAGCATGGGTGCATGGGTGCAGTAAAGGGGTTGAAGGAAAGGTAGAGCCAGTGTTGTCTGCTGTAGTCCTGTGCTCTTTTGTCCTCTGCCATTCTGATTCCTTTGAATCAAGTTCTACAAGTCTGAGTCCTGTCCCACAAATACCTGTCTCATAAAAATGTGCAGATATTTTTCTAGGGTATTGTATTAGGTCACTAGGGTTGCCATAACAAAATATTGCAGACCGGTGGGCTTAAAAAACAAAAATTTATTTTCTCATAGTCCTAGAGGCTAGAAGTCTGAGGCAAGGTTGGTTTCTTCTGAAGCCTCTCTCCTTGGTTTGTAGGTGACCATTTTCTCTTTTGTCTTCATAGGGTCTTTCCTCTGTGTGTGCCTGTCCTAATCTCCTAATCTTGTAAGAACACCAGTCATATTGAATTATGACCCATCTACATGACCTTATTTTACCCTCCTTAACCTCCTGAAAGACACTATATAAAAATACAGTCAGTCACATTCTCAGGTATTGGGGGTTAGGATTTCAACATATGAATTTGAATTTGGGGGGACACAGTTCAACCCTTTACAGGTATATATTTAAAAATGGAATTGTTTTTCCAAATAATATACACATTTTAAATTTGAATAAGTTGGCTAAATTGACATTGAAGAGTGGCAGAATATGCCTCTCCAGAATATGCCATTTTGGCATAAGGGTTATTTTGAGCTAAAAGCACTTTTAAAAAGCGGGTGCAAACAAAACTTTTTTTTTTTTTTGAGACAAAGTCTCACTCTGTTACCCAGGCTGGAGTGCAGTGGCATGACCTTGGCTCACTGCAGCCTTGATCTCCTGGGCTCAAGTGATCCACCTGCCTAAGCCTCCCAAGGAGCTGGGACTATGATGCATACCACCATGCCTTTCTCTCTCTCT
>NW_012113253.1:4687263-4730294 GCF_000951035.1 Colobus angolensis palliatus
TTCTTTCTTTCTTTTTGTAGAGATGGGGTCTTGTTGTGTTACCCAAGCTGATCTAAAATTCCTGGCCTCAAGTGATCCTCCCGCCTCAGCCTCCCAAAGTGCTGGGATTACAGGTATGAGCCAAGTGCTCAGTTCTTCAGGCAGAACTTTCTGACTTCTTTTTTTTTTCCTGAAAGCATATAAAACTCCCATGTAAAAGATGCCCACTCTGTATCAGGAGGAAAGAAATATCTTTATCACCAGAGACAGAGACAATTCTCTGTAAACAATCGAATTTTGTTAAAACAACTCTTATCTTTCTTTAGCTTTCCTGTATATTTTAATTACTTTTTCACAATTGCCTCACTTTGTGCAACATAGTAGGAAAGCATTGAGATTTTGCAACTTCCTTGGGCAGTCATTTCTTTATAAAGTCTCTCAAGTCACATAAAACTTAAAATTAAATAAATCTGTATGTTCCTCTCCTGCTAGTCTGTTTTATGTCAATCTAATTCTCAGGCCCTGCTGGGGTTCCTATTAAGGTAGAGGTAAAGCGTTGTCTGCCCTACACCATCCAACATGGTATCACTAATTCCATTTCAACCAGCAGTGTGTGACATTACTTCTTTCCCACACCCTTCCCAACGCTGATATTATCACATTTGAAAAACTTTGCTAATCAGATAGGTAAAAAAGTGGCATCTTTTTTTTTTTAAACCCACATATGTCTAATTACTGATGACACTGAGGATCTTTTTATATTTTTATTGGCCATTCAACTTTCCTCCTGCCTGTTCATGTTATTTTCTCTTGGTCATTTGTCTTTTGCTTATGAAATTCTCATTTGTTTAAATGTATATCACTATACTAACTCTGTGACACATGGGCTGTAGATACCTTCTAATAGACTATCATTCATCTTTATGTGGATGTTTATCATACAGAGGTTTTAAATTTCAATGTGGTTACCTGTGCCCTGGATCTGTTCTCTTCTCAATTCCTCAAGGACTTTTTTACTCCATGGATAATGCCCCCACCTTTCCAGCTTCAACCTCACCCTAAGGAATCCTTACAATTGTTGAGAAACATACTCTAGTTTGTTACACTTTTTATGACTTCTCCCTGACCTGTCCCTTTCTCCAATTGCGGGCCTCTTTTTGCTTTGTTTCATAGCAACATTTCTAAAAAGACAGTTTGTTTTTTTCCATTCTCTCCACTTCCTCACCCCCCCTCCAGTCATCAACCTCTGTAGTCTGGCTCTATGACCACCTCTCTGCTGGAATTGTTCTTGTTAAGATCACCAGTCACCTTCATGGTGCTAGTTGGAGTCACATCTCTGTTCTCACGTGATTTCACCTTTTGGCAGCATTCACCATGGCTGACCATTTCTCGCTTCATGAAACTTTTTTTTTTAATGTTGGCTTCAGTAAATGAGCTCCCCGTTTTCTTCCTAACTGCCTCAGCACTTCTCAGTACCCTTTGCTGACTCTTTCTCCACCACCAACTCTCTGAATGTTGGAGTATCTCTCGGCACAGCCCTGGACTTCCCTCACTAGCTTCTCATCAGGTGAACTAACTCCTGTGCCATTAAATATCTTCCACGCGTTGATGACCCCCAAATGCACAGCTCCACCTTTGACCAATTCCTTGAACTTTAGACTTGTACATCCAGTTCCCTGCTGGACACCTCCCTTTGGCTATTTCATACTTAGTGGGTCTAAAATGGTTCTTTTTGATTTTCACTGCCTCCCCAAAAAAACTTTTCCCACCATTTTCACCTACCTTGCCAAGAACCCTGTTGCTCAAATCAAAAAACTTAGGAATCACCCTGATTTCTCCCTTGACTTCACTTTCTACACCCAGTCCATCAGCAAGTCCTAATGTTTCTATTTCCAAAATGTTCTCAGCATCCATCATTTTCATCCATCTTTGCAACCATTACCCTATCAGGGTTATAGCTATAGCCTCCTAAATGGTCTCCTGCTTCCACTTCCTGCTTCCGTCCAGCTCATTCTCCTGTTAACATTCTTTTCAGCATTTATCCCCATCTTAAGTTACTGTAATAACTTATTTCTTTACATTGTTATTGTCTGTTTCCTCTACTATTTTGCCATCTCCATGAGGGTAGGGACCATATCTGTTATATCTCTCACCACATCCCAACTTCTGGCACATTGAAGAGTCTCAGTAAAGACATTTGGATTAAATAAATGAGTAAGTGAATGCATGATTTTAAATATTAGGTAATATTCATAATTTGCTCAGAAAATTCTCCTGAGATTGGCCACTTCCCAGACTGGTGAAACAGGAGAATATGACCTTGTGTGTCCTAATGACTCCTGAAAAGAGTGTAAAGACAACATGCTTGGGAACATAAAGTGGAGCAGGAGTTACAAGCTCAAACGTCTCTGGGTTCTGGCAGGTAACAGAAATGGGGAGGTTACCATGTGTAAGCCACAATGAGTGGTAGGGACCATCACAATCCGAGACCCCCCAGCTATAGCCAATGCAGACTCATCAACTCCAGCCAGGTGTGGCCAAGCAGCCAAGGGCCCAAGGGTGAGCGATCTTCCAATTTTTTGAAAGATGGAAGTATATGCATACAAATTAGAATAGTTTTGTTCAATTTCTCAGACTTGAAAAGAAAAGGAATTAGTTTTAGCTGTGAGTAATCATTTGAAACAGCAACTTAAATGAAGTAAAGTGTATTTCTTCCCCACAAAAAGAGGTTTGAGGTATATAGTCAAAGACTCATGAAGCTCAAAGGAATTAGGGACTCATGCTCCTTCTAACTTGTTGCTCATCTTGGCACAGTTTTCATTCTTGAAGTTACTTTATGGTCCAATGGACTGAGGTAGCTCCAGCCATTACCACCTCATTCTGCACACCAGGAAGCAAAAGGAGAAAGAGCGAGTCTGACTTCTTGGAAACTTCTATCCCTCGTTTTTATTTCATTTCATTGTCTAGAACTTAATTGTGCAGCAACTTCTAGCTGCAAGGGAGGCTGAAAAGTGTAATGTTTGTTCTAAGTGGACATGTGCTCAACTAAGGAAGAAGGGAAGGATGGATACTGGAGTTCTAAAGTAGGAGTCTCTGCCAGAGCTGGCTATTTATGTGAAATTCCTAAGTTCTGACACCATGACAGCTAAACACAGCAGCTCTGTTACCTGATTTCAGCAGAGGAGCTGCCAGTGTTGTAAACCCTGCTTAGAGCAGCAAACATGAATGGGAGGCATTTCAGTGTCACATGGGGCAGCCTGCAAATCTGGCTGGTGAGGATCAAAAACAGATGCAGGTTAGCAGGACTCAGGCAGTGCAAACGGGAGTGTGTTCAGGTACCCTAGGAGGTGGGGGTGGGTTGTGGAAAGCACTGTGAAGGTGGAAAGACTGTGAATAAAGTCTGAGGGGCTACTGTCTGTTACCTGTACATCCAAGCTGTGCTCAGGGCATTGGCAGCAGCATGGCCAGTCCCTGGCTTCCCTTACCTTTAGGTCTAAGCAGTTATTCCAAGGAGTGCAATTTCTGTCTTCTCTGAACTATAAAGTCCCTCTCAGTATTCTGACCTCTCACACCAGGTCAAGGTCACCCTCTCTGGAGGGATAAGTGAGCCTGGACCAGACTCAAACTCCCTGAGAACTCACTGGCCCTTTCCAATCACTGCCTTCACTACCAGCCCTCTTCAATCCTCTCTCTCTAGCCCCCTCCAATCACCCAAATTGTCCTCTTAGACTTGGGCTCAGCCCAGCCCGAGGCTCCATGACAATTCCCCTCTAAATGGCCTCATTTCCCTGTTACACCAGACCTTCTAGACATGGTGGCACCATGTGGTGGTAGGAAAATAACTGAATTTGCAGACTGTCTTCCCCCACTTGAATCTCTTCACCAAAACTTACTAGTTGACTAGACTATAAATATTTCTATAAGTGTAAATTGGTGCTAACAGCATTCTCCTTACCTACTTCACAAGGCTTTTTGGAGGATTCACAGGGATCACTTATGTAAAAGGTCTTCGTTTAAAAAAAAAAAAAAAAAGTCTAAATAGCTCTGCATACAAATTTAAGGTTCCGGTAAAGATTCTCTGTAACTGCCCAAATATGTTTAAAAGTAATGACTTTATTGACACAAACTTTGCCATGAAAAGTGTTATCCTAAAAGGATAGTAAGGATTAGTTTCTGTCTCATACACACATGAAAAAGTAGCCAGATGCATTTTTAGTCACATGGTTTAACTTCTGGTTGCTGTCTCCGTGAAATCCAGATTGTTCTGGGGAGGGCCAGATCATATGCCCTGCATTTCCTTCTCCCCTGGAAGTGAGAAAGTGTTTCTATATAAAACAGAGACACTTTCTTATGGTGATAAATTCCAAACAACATGCAGCAGTGAACTGATGCAGAAACAAAGCTGTAAAGAGAAGCCACAAAGCACATCCCCAGGGAGAAAGAGCCCTTGAACTCACAGGATCACTGCCAACCTTTGGCAGCTGGGGGCTCCTGCTGAGTAATGTCAGTGGGGACATATGAGTCACAGGTTTTGCTTTTATTTTATTATTATTAAGAACATTTTTTAGAACGTAAAATTCCTAAAAGCCCTTTCTCAAAGAATCACAAAATGATAAAGTTTTAGAAAAACTATAGTTTTGTGTATGGTAAAGTCTTGTACAGTGATTAGAACACCTAGTTTAAGACACAAACCTACCCTGAATATAAAAGATTCCATTGCTGAGTGATTTGCAACACACACTATACCTTAAGGGTCTAATTCAGTCTCCTAGTTATGAAGTCACTGTTAGATTCAGGATAGACAGTAATGACTAACCAGACTCCAAATCCCTCAACATCTGCATAGTACCTGGCACAGGATGGACATTTAATGTTTAGTGAATAAATATGCAATCTGCCAATGGACGGAAGGAAGGAAAAATGACACTACCCACTTCTGTTTGAAGAATAACAGAGTTAGCAGATGAGGAGGTTGTGTATCTGACTTTTGACCTGCATGTCAGTTCTCTGGACTATGTTATATAAACATAACATCATTAGGCTGCCTATTTCTGCTAAACATGGAATTTATTAGTATAGTTCGGTACAACTTTAGTCCTATCTTTCCCAATCCCAGGCATGTTGACAATCCTTGAAAAATCCTGCTACATTAGTTTGGAGGAAAATACATCCAGATGAACATGTTTCAAGACATACTAGAAAATTATTCCTATCAAAACATCCTTTTTCTGTGTCAGTTACCTCATTTCTAATGCAGTGCACATCAATTTAATGTCAGTGTGAATACACATCAACCAGGTGCTGGCTTTCTAAAGTGATTCCTTTGCAGATGCCAAAATGACAGTCCTGGGGTGGTGAACAGAGAGACCAAGGTGAAGCCATGCATGCTGCCACATGTCTCTGGATCATCTCCTTCTCCTACGTAGTGTTCAATCTTTGATTAACAATTGCAAATGACCCCAATAGAGAGAGAAGACAGTTAAGAAGACAAGCAAAGGGAACTGGAAAGCTATGCAAAATTGCAATGTCTGGCTGAGCCCTGAGGGGTATCCTTATTTGGATGCATTGGCCACAAGCATGGTGACATTAAGGACTGGAGGCCAATGTGGACATCAGAATAGGAGGACTTTCCAGGCAGATGAGGAGCAGATATGACTGCTTCACAGACACCTCCCAAAGACGTGCTATGGGCAGTGGGTTGATCCATGGGAAACTGGATCCGATCTGTCTCATACCAAGCTAAGGAAACAAGGATAACAAGGAATTTTTCTCTGCCTTGATTTTTTTCAATATGTGGGTTTAGAGTTGGATGGAAGCCAGCTTTTAAGTGACCCTGGTAAGATTTGTAATGATAATATTTAAAATGAAAGAAGGAAAGAATAAGCTTGCCTGAAACAGAACACACTATAATGGGCAGGAGAGTTTAGTACTAAGGTATGACTCTTTCACCCAGGAAATGCATTCCTACTTTTCTGTTTCATAAACTGACCTGTAGCTTTAACTCACTACTTTTACACCAGACCCTATTACAGGAGTTGCAAAGAGACAAACTGAACTGCATATTTGCAGTTTATTAACATATGTAAGCACTATGCCAATACATTTACATGTTAAGTAGAAGGCTCAGAAGGGTCCCAACAAAACCAGGCAGCAGTTTGCTGCCAGGTAAGACAGTCTTGCCAGGGACTCAGTAGCATTCACGTCCAGCAAGGGGCAGCCACTTCTTCAAGGTTCTTTGATGGTATCCAGTGCCTTGAAGGACACAGAAGAAGTCCATCTACCCTTCTGCTTGGACTCTCTGCTAGTTGACACAGTTCTTTGTGATTCTTCGACTTCTGTCCATCTGTTGGATGCTGTCTGTTACATTAATGGTGACTTCTTTTGCAGACATTCTCTTAGCATCTCTTTTAGCCTGTTAAGTTGAAAACAGTGAATTGAGTTACTAGGAAATGTAAACCAAAGTAAATGACTGAGGCAAGTCTCAATCAATTTAGAGGTTTATTTTGCCCCAGTTGAGAGTGTGCCTGGGAAAAAGGAACACAAATCACAGGAATATTTGTGATCTGTGTGAAAACTCCCAAAGAGGGTTTGAGGACTTCAATATTTAAGGGGGAAAGAGTGGGCAGTAGGGGAAAGAGGAAAGGAAAAGAGAGGGTAGAGAAAAGGGGCAAACAGTTACATTCTTTTGAGGCTTTGATGAGCATTCACTGAATCTACATTTTATATGTGAGAGGAGGGAATAGAGAAACAGTCAAATATGCATTCATCTCATGCTCAATGAACTTGCATTTTTACATAAGATAAAAGAAACATAGAATAGTTAATGAGTAAAATGTGCATTTGTCTCAAGTGAGCAGAAGGATGACTCCTAGTCCTGTCTTTGTCCCACACCTGCGAAGATAAGCTGTTAATTTACATGGGGTGAAATCCAACAGGAATCTGTTTTAGGGTAAAGATCTTAGGGCCCACAAGGAATTTCTTTGTGAGAAATTGTGAGGGAGTCCCCCAGAAAGGTATGTGGCCTTCTGTCTTTGCAGTTATCTATTTAGAAACAAAATGGAAAGCAGTTTTGGGTGACTTAACGGCTAAGCTTAACTTTTCCCTTTGGCATAGTGAGTTTGGAGTCCTGAGATTTTAATTTTCCTTTCACAGAAATATGCGAAGGTCCTCACAGTTTGCATTAATCTCTTGGGATTATCACAAGTACACACACACACACACACACACACACACACACACAGAGTCAAGAAGGATGACCCACAAGAATGCATGCACATATGCTTCCTATCAGAGGTTTCTTTGTTGAATCTTTAATGCCAACACAGCCTGGAATAGGGCATGTTCATTAAAACATTGTTGAGTGGCCAGGCGTGGTGGCTCACACCTGTAATCTCAGCACTTTGGGAGGCTGAGGCAGGTGGATCACGAGGTCAGGAGATCGAGACCATCCTAACTAGTATGGTGAAACCCTGTCTCTACTAAAAATACAAAAATTAACCGGGCATGGTGGCGGGTGCCTGTAGTCCCAGCTACTCGGGAGGCTGAGACAGAAGAATTACATGAACCCAGAAGGTGGAGCTTGCAGTGAGCCGAGATTGCACCACTGCACTCCAGACTGGGCAACAGAGCAAGATTCTGTCTCAAAAAAAAAAAAAAAAAAAAAAAAGAACCATTGCTGAGTGAATGAGTGAATGAGCTACGGTCCATCAAAGGGTATTGTGAAAGTTTTCATAGTTGGCTTTAGTAGAGTAGTTAAGAGTTTGAGCTCTGGAGTCAGAGAGACTTTGGTTCAAATACTGGCTATATGATTTCACTATGGGGAAGTTTTTTCTAACCTCTCTAACCCTTGTCTATAAAATGGAGAATAATAATATTATCTCTCTCATAAGATTTTTGTATGGATTAAATAAGGTAATGCATGTAAGGTTCTTAGTACAATGCCTGTCACTAAATGAAAATGGGAAAAAAATAACATTAAAAAGTAGGATAGACCATCCACTTCTAACTAAGGATAAACCAATGACAAAAGTTCTGAATTAATATTAAACATTAAAGCATTAATTAAATTGTAGGTTCTTTAAGTATGTATGTCTAGTTCCTGACTTTCCATCCCCCTCAATGAGAAAACAGCTTTGGTGAGGGGCAGTCTTGTGCCTATTCTTGTGGTTGTGTGCTGGGGGTGAACACGAGTGAGCCTGTGAGTTGCCTCCACTAGTGGATGGACACAGTTATTTGCTGCCCAGCCCCATTCCAGAAAGGACCTGCTGCCTCGCTGCAGGGAGAACAGTCAGCGAGTAGCCGCCAGTCGTCCCTTTAGGGGACAGCATCATCTGCAGAGAGCCACCTCACTCAAGTTCATGCCCTTCCCAAGTTGGCCCAATGTGCAGGTAAATGGAAGGGTATGAAGGTCTGACCATTTGGGCCCTAAACAGGTCAGCTCCCACAAGCCATTTAGCTGCACCGGGCAGGGGTGGCTGGACTTCTCCCTTAACTCACTCCTGCTTCCGTCGCCCCTTTCCACAGGTGTTGGCCTCAAGGACACTTCCTGACATCCTGTGTAATGACATCTGGGTCTGCCTCCTGGAAACATAGTCTGCCTCAGATCCTGTGGGAACACCCCTCCAGGCATGAGCATCTCCTTGTGCTGGGTGTTGAGAGATGCGCATTTTTCATACAACATGGCCCCTGAACACAAGCAAACTACTTCCTCTGTAGTGCATCCAAATAAATGGTGAACTATTGCACTGATGGAGAAAAATCTATTGTTCTGTTGTATTTATTAACAAATGATATGTATGTTTCTAACATGTCACATAAATCCTGTGTTCTTGTGTAGCTGATGGCGACACTCCTCTCCAGATTTCCTTTACTCTGCCAGAGCATCCTTCCCAGCTGCTGTGACTGTTGGCTGCTAACTGCTCACAGCACACTCTTCTTTTGAGAACTGCCCACATCCGATTGGAGCCACCTCCTCCAGGAATGCCAAACAGGCCCATGTCCTGGAGAGGGCCCTATCCCATGCCTGATTGTTAGGATACAAAAGGCTGCCCTTTTTGTCTTCTGGGGGTACAAATCCATGGTGCTTTGTGTGCCCCACGGCTCCTTGTAGTCAGGCTGAGGCTAGACTATAGCTGTTCAGCTGACTGAACTCACACATTTGCTGAATCTGATCCTCTGCCCTGCCCTGCTTCCTCCACTACCATGCAGGTTTCACCTGAGAGTACTTTTTCAATTACTTGCATCCTTATCTCAGGTTCTGCTTCTAGGGAACCTAATCAAAGATAACACTTTATGGGTGATTTGAGAAACATTTAAGGATAATTTTGACTCTACATAATTTTAGTCTTATCTATTGATTTCATGAGATAGGATGTCACTGCTTTCCTCTGTGTGTTCCTAGTGCCTAGCACAGTTCTGAGATATCGTAAGCTCTCAGTTTAACTTTGTTCGAATAAGTGAATGAATGAATGAATGAATAAATGCACTACACTTGTCAGTGTACCCTTGCTTTAACAACCAGTAGGCAATACTGTTTAGGGTTTAGTCTTACACTCAGGTTTTCTGAGCCTGAACTGGCACCAGGGCTAGCAAAGACTTTTATGGGCTTATTTTTCCCCAAAAGCAGAGAACTGATAAAATCACACAACCTTGAAACTAAGCATTTCTTGTTATTTGTCTGTAACTCCTCCTGTCCTTTAAAGCATTCTTTCTAAGAATAGTGAGGACTGGCCGGGCACGGTGGCTTAAGCCTGTAATCCCAGCACTTTGGGAAGCCGAGATGGGCGGATCACGAGGTCAGGAGATCGAGACCATCCTGGCTAACGTGGTGAAACCCCGTCTCTACTAAAAAAATACAAAAAAATAGCCGGGCAAGGTGGCAGGTGCCTGTAGTCCCAGCTACTGGGGAGGCTGAGGCAGGAGAATGGTGTAAACCCGGGAGGCGGTGCTTGCAGTGAGCCAAGATCCAGCCACTGCACTCCAGCCTGGGTGACAGAGCGACACTCCGTCTCAAAAAACAAAAACAAAAAAAAGAATAGTGAGGACTAAGCTCTGATTTTTTTAAATCTTGCCCAAATTCCTAAGGGGTCTGGAGAGTCATGCCCTACAAACCATAAATTCTCGTCAGATGGGTTTTATTTAACCCTGTATATCGTGACTTACTTTCCAATCTGACTCTGGCATAACAAGGAAGAAAATCAAAATGTTTTTACCCCAAAATATATTTCCTTGCCATATCTTGAAATCGCCCCACAGAGTCTCTTGTGGAAAATCCACATTCTATAGAGAATCCTTTTTCCCCTTTGTTTTCCTTCCTTCCTTCCCAGATCCAGGAGGTAATCATCTAAGAGCCAGCCACCCCTTTAAGTCTGTAAAAAATTTACAACCTGCTCTCTCTAAAGTCTGCCATCTAAGAGCTTCCTCTACACAATAAAACTTGGTCTCCACAATCCTTTTTCTTAACCTAAACATTCCTTTCTATGGATCCCAGGTCTTTAGACAAACTCAACCGTCGACCAGAAAATGTTTAAATTTACCTATAGTCTGGAAGCCCCCAACCCCCGCCCGCCCACTCTGCTTTGAGTTGTCCCGCCTTTTTAAACCAAACCAATGTATTTCTTAAACATATTTGATTGATGTCTCATGCCTCCCTAAAATATACAAAACCAAGCTGTGCCCCAACCACCTTGTGCACATATTCTCAGGATCTCCTGAGGGCTGTGTCATGGGCCATGGTCACTCATATTTGGTTCAGAATAAATCTCTTCAAATATTTTACAGAGTTTGACTGTTTTCATCAACACAATCTAGTTACAACCCAAAAACCTTAGATTTCAAGCCCAAACAAGACAGAAAGAAGATGAGAAAAAGAACTATAATGCCAGATATTTTATCTAGAAGTTTGGAGAAGTGAGTTGTTTTGCCCTCCGCCGAGAAGAGCAACATAAATACAAGAAACAATCACACCATTTTGCCCCTTAGTGCCTGTGATGCTTTATACAACATATTTTTCCCTCTGATGTAGTTTTCAGCCAGCCAAACCTTTTTATTTAATATCACGCCCCCGTCCCTTTTTAATGACAGGAAAAGAAAATGTGTTTCTATTGCAATTACTGGCTTAAAAAAAAAGTATGGCCCCCAATTCCATAATAAGAGGAGCCTAATTGGCACCTTTTTCTCATGCAGCCGTGCCAATCCTTCCTCTACTTCTAACATTCTTGTTTTGTGAGTTTTATCACCATTGACTCTTGTTAATGGGCCACCTCTGGTTTCTCACCCAGTTTTACAGCTTTTCAACTCTTTCCTTACCTCATTTTAATTTCTGCAGCTTTAGTACCCATGAATCATAGATTTTAGTCTTCTTGATACTGCCTCTTTAATTAAAAGTAGTCTGCCATTTCTCAAGGGTAACCAGATTGGCCGTAATAACCTCTTGCCAGTCTCTGACCCAGACGGACTTGTTTATCTTGGGGTTCAGGTGTCAATAATTAGCCTGTTTCCTGTGGAGGCTGGGACAGCTTGGCTGCTCCTGGAGACCTGGATTCAAGACTGCAGCTACCTTTGTTCAGCCTTTTCTCACTTTCCCCACAGATGGAAATAGAGATGTTCTCAGCTTTGCTTGAACTCCACAAATATATCTGTACCTAATATGGGATTATACAAACCTTTTCATAGTTCTTCACAGACAACAAAGAAAAGCATGGCTTCTGAGATTATGATGTGTGAGACACCAATTTTTCTGTATAAGTAGTATTTTTAATTATAAAAGGAAGACATAATTATGGCAAAAAGAAATTCAACGAGTAAAGAAGGGCTTCTAGTGCCTTCCCTAGAGATAATTATGACTAATAATTTCTTACAGAATGTTGCAGGGATTTTCTAGGCATATACAAGCATAGGGCTCTATTATTCTCTTTCCCTATATTCTTTACTTCCTTCCTGGCCTTTAACCAGAGTTTAAATTTTGCATTTATTTTTTAACTTATTTTTTACTTTCTTCTCATATTGTAAACTTCAAGACAGTAGGAACCTAGTCTATTTTGTTCATTATAGTATTGCCAGACTCTAATTTAGTGTCTGTCGCATAATAGACACTCAATAAACAACTTGACCATGAACACATATGTGAAGATAAATCTTCAGAAAGAAAAGAAAAGGAAAATCCCTGGGAACAGAAACTGTGTGCATTGCCCTGCCTCAGTGTCCCAGAACTTTCCTACAAGACTTCAATTACATCCCTGATTAATCATTCCTTGCACCATTCCTGAGAGACAGGTGGGAATGTTACTGTATTCGCTTTCCCAATGAGGCAGCTGAAACCACTCAGGCAAATACACTTAACTCAACGCCAATGTCAATATTGGTGATGAGTCAAACTAAAGATGGTGACCCCAGGTTTCATATCCCACCTCTCACAACTCTGCCAAGGCTCACTCTAAATTCTCCACCACTAAGTTTCAGATAATGGAAAGGAAGAACATGGGGCTTGGACGGAGACAGATCTGGGTTTGAATTTGAACACAGTCAAATCATGACTCCTTGGGCCATGTTGACCAGATATCTAGTTTCTGAGCCTCTGTTTTCCCAGGTAGGAAATGATGCTGCTTATCTTTTAGAGCTGTAAGGGTTAAAAATGATGTCATAGTGTGTCTGGCACATTGCAGGCACTTCGAAATATTAGTTTTATCCTCTCTTCCTTCCCAAAAGATTAAAGACTAGAGTTTGACAGCTGCAACTCCAGATGTTTGACTTCTTTTCAGACAGGTCTCATGAAAGGAAGATACACAATAACACACCCTAGTTGTTCTCAAATTCTGTGAATTTATTTGCTGCTGCTTTGTGAATTTGTGCGGCATTAATGCAAGGTCAGTCAGGGGATATTTGATCTTAGCAACTCCACCAAGGGCCAGCTGTTAGCCTCGGAAGGCAGGGGTCAGACCATGCTGCAGGTAAAACTCTCAAGAATCCTCCAAACCTGGAGCACATTCTATGCAGACCACAGCCCCCTTCCCCATCTACACTTAGACTTACTCACCCTGGGAGTTTGTATCAAGTGCCAAAAGGAGTTGTTGCTTTTCAACTTGAACCTCAGATAGAAGAACAGACATTAGGAAGGCAGCAGAACCTGCTTTAGAAAAGCAACTGGGCACCCACAGAACAGTCATCACAGGATGGTGATGCAGAGCCGGGATGGGTGGGGTTGAGGCTATGGGAACCTTTTCTAATCTGAGTGATGACTAGGCTGTCTCATTTAATCAACACGTAGGTAGCGAGTACCTGTTAGGTTCATAACCCTGAAGTAGGCTCAGGAGTCAAGGGAAGAATATAAAGAAAAATAAGGCAGTCTCTGCCCTGAGAGCCTTCTAGTTGAACTGGTTTGACTGCAGACCCTTAGACGAACACTGAGTCTTGCAAATCTCTACAAGAGGTAGCAGCCAGTAGGTAGGTGCACATCTCTGTATTGCTAAATTCCTTCCTTTTTCCCCAGGCTTGCACTAGAGAGGACACCAAAGTGCCCTTCTAATAGCTTTCCCTCCCTTTGGTTTTCCCACAGGTTTCTGTTATTCTCTCCCTCCTTATAATGTCCTGTTTTTGTTTTTCTAGGAGAGACTCATATTTACTTTCCAAACCTTCCTTATCCAGGAGAAATCCTGGGCTGGTCCTAATCTCCTTTCTTGACCAGGTCTCCTAGCTCTGTGGACCTTCACCTGTCGCTCCTAGACTGGGCCAGGCCTTGCCAATGATGTTGACCAGACACTGGGGGATGGGGCAGGAGGAGGAAGAGGAGAAAACTCCTTAACTGAGAATCAGTCCCCCTGCTAATTCCTTCAGCACGGTCCAGTCACTTTGCCAATAATAATAAAGCAACTTGAAAATATGTAGCTTCTAAAGACAGGAGAGTTCCCTGGAAGGCCAGCCACATGTCAGAGCCTTTTCCACTTGAGCTATGGTCACATATACATTTCTACTGTAGCTGAATACTTGAGGAGGTATTTTAAGCGGGGTGGGCGGGATGGGGGGAGGTGGGGGACAAGAGTCCTAAGCCCAAGGAAATGGCACATTCAGGTTAGAGAGTAAATGTTTGGAGGCAGCTGAAAGTTCCTGAACAACTAATTAGCGGGAGAAGACAAGCAACTACAGCGCTGCCTCTCATGTTGTTTGTTGAGCTCAGGTAGGGAGCTGGATGAAGGAGACCAAGCCAGTGATTTATCAGACACTGTGGAGTCAGTAAGTCTCCAAATGACTGGGGAAATCAAGGTGCAACAGAGAAAGAGAAAGAGTTCCCCACCAAGACAGTCAGTTCCAATTTGTGAAAGATCATTTTTGCCACAATCTTCTTGCCAGTTAACACCTATTAACACCAGGCATAAGGCGGCGGGGGGACTGGAGGGAATTGACAAAAAGGAAGATATGGTTTGTTTGATGGGACAGGAAGTGGAGAAGGGCTCCAAACACAAGGTGCAGTTGCTGACAGCCATGAGCAGCATTAGTTGCCCCATCACCCTTCGGAAAGCAGCTTAAACGTGAGGTGTCATCTGCGTTAAACAGAGTAGCTGCTACCCCTGACTAGTGACCTTCTAATTCCTTCATAGCACCATTCAGAGTCTATAAATGCTTTATTTATTCTATATTATTTGGCTCCCAACCCACCTCCATTAAAACTAGCAGCTGCTTCAGAGCAAAAGCTGTGTCTGTCTTTTCTACCCCTGGATCCTTGGCACTAGAACAGTGCCTGGCACCTAGACAGCACTCAATGAATATTTGATGAATGAATCCTAAGAGTAGTTATAGGAAGTGATGAAAAATTTTCCAGGCCTAGCAAGGATTGCCTTTCACATACAAATTTGTTTTGTAAATCTGAATGGCAGCACTGCAGTAGGCCTGGGGATGAGGACACATGCTTCATGAAAGGGGTCTTCTGGAGAAGGAAAGCTTTAAAAAAAATTTCCAAAGAACCACCAACCAGGTGGCCTGATGGCGCCTAAGGGGAGCGCTGTGAAATGCTAATAGCTCATATAGGGGTGTGATGGAAGACTGGAAGGGGCAAGTGGATACTGACTGAGCCAGATACTGAAAATGCACAAAGCTTTGGCCCAGAGTCTAAGAGACACACTAGGAAAAAACAGTATATCAAAGGCCCAGGAGGGAATAGGAAGAAAAGTATTTTCTTTGGGCAGATAGTAGGCAGTTGAGAGCCTGCCTGAGTGTTGGTATGAGATAGCATTGCTGACAGAAGCATCAATCACAGCTAAATTTAGCTTCTAAACTAACATCTTAGACAGAAAACCTTTGCCTTGGCCTTTGAGGGACTCAGAATGGCCAGTGACTGGTGAGGTCTCAGGATGTGAAGACCACTGATTATCTTTTAAATGTAAACCCTTAAAACTGAAGTTATCAGCTCCCTGACCTTATTTTGAAAATAGTTACAACACAGCCACGTCCACTTAATTATGAAAACAAAAGCTGCACAGGCTGCTCATCGATATGCATCATCTGCCCAGGGGTGCTGCGTTGCGCAGGTGTGTGTGGTCATCACTCCTCTGTGATAGTTTCCACTGCTGTTGAAGCCCTATGGGGGCTGACTCTGCCTGCCCCATTTTAAAGCCCCAAGAGCTCCCAAAATGTGTGTGTATGTGCGTGTATGCGTCTGGCTGTGTGTGTGTGTGTGTATGTGTGTGTATGCGTCTGGCTGTGTGTGTGTGTGTGTATGCGTCTGTGTATGTGCGTGTGTGTATGTGTATGCATGTGTGTGTATGTATGTGTGAGTGTGTATGTGTGTGCGTGTGTGTATGTGTGAGTGTGCGTGTATGTGTGTATGTGTGTGTGCACATACGTGTATGCATGTGTGTGCATATATTTGTGTGTGTGCGAGTATGTGCGTGTGTGTATGTGTGTGTGCGCGCATGTGTGCGTGTGTGCGCATGTGTGTGCGTGTGTGTGCACTGCAGCATGTGTGTGCACATGTGTGTGTATGTGCGTGTCTGTGCCTGCGTGTGTATGTGTGTGTGTGTGTGCGTGTGTATGTGCATGTGTGTGCATGTGTGTGTGCGCGCACATGTGCACATGGTGCGCAGTGTATGTGCATGTGTATGTGCGTGTCTGCGCGTGCATGTGTGTGCATGTGTGAGCGTATGTGGGTGTGTGTGCGTGTGAGTGTATGTGTGTGCATGTGTATGTACGTGTATGTATGTGCGTGTGTGCACGCATGTGAGAGTGTGTGTGCATGTGTGTATGTGCGTGTGTGTGCATGCGTGTGTGCACGCTGCATGTGCGTGCGTGTATGTGTGCATGTGTGTGCATGTGTGAGTGTGCATGTGTGTGCGTGTGTGTATATGCGTGTGTGCGTGCATGTGTCCATGCTGTATGTGCATGTGTGTATGTGTGTGTGCGTGTGTGTGTGCATGTGTATGTGTGCGTGCATGTGTGCATGCTGTATGTGCATGTGTGTGTGTGTGCATATGTATGTGTGCGTGCATGTGTGCATGCTGTATGTGCATGTGTGTATGTGTGTGTGCGTGTGTGTGTGCATGTGTATGTGTGTAGATGTGTGTGTGCGTGTGTGCGTGTGTATGTGTGTGCGTGTGTGTATATATATGTGTGTAGATGTGTGTGTGCGTGTGTGCGTGTGTATGTGTGTGCGTGTGTGTATATATATGTGTGTATGTGTGTGTGTATGTATGTGTGTGTGTGTGTGTGTGTATGGGGGGGTGGCATGGGGCCTATTTTCCCTAGCTATATCTGAGTACCAATTCCCATCTGTAAATTGGAGATAACAATGTCAACATTTTAGAGTTATTGTGAGGATTAAGAGATAATATAACAAAGTGCTTAGCACCCTATGTCATACCCTAGACCACACATGAATAAATATTTGCTACTGGCCAGGTGCCGTGGCTCACACCTATAAACCTAGCACTTTGGGAGGCTGAGGCAGAAGGATTGCTTGAGCTCAGGAGTTTGAGACCAGCCTGGGCAACACAGTGAGATCTCCTCTCTGCAAATAATTAACAAACTGGCTGGGCATGGTGGTGTGTGCCTATGGTCCCAGTTAGTTGAGAGGCTGCACTTGAGCCCAGGCATTGGAGGCTGCAGAGAGCAGTGACCGAACCACTGCACTCCAGCCTGGGTAATAGAGTGAGACCTGGTCTAAAAATAAGTAAATAAATAATAAATGAATAAGTAGTTGCTACCACAAGGAAGACAGACTAAGCACAACTTACTGATTTTTAATTCTTTTGTTCCATAACTGAAATTCAACCACTGCTAGTTAGAGTATAAAGCAGCATAACCACTTTGGAAAACTATTTGTCAGTGTCTATGAAAGTCAAATATACCCCTGTCTTATGACCCAGCAATTCCACTCCCAAGTATATTCCCAAAAGAAGTGCTGTCCACCAAAGGACATGCACACAAACATTAAAAGCTGTATTGTTCACAATAGCCCCAAACTGGAAACAACCCAAATGTTTATCAAGTAAAATGGTTAAATTGCAGCGTGTTCATATAAAGAAATATACGTAACAATGAAAATGAGAAAATTATTGCAACTCAGAACAACATGGGTGATTTTCACAAGGATAATGTTGAGCAAAAGAAGCCAGACATGAAAAAGCTCACACTTGTATGATTCTATTTATAAAAGTCTAAAAAATAAACCAAACTGATCTATAATACTAGGAGTGAGAAGAATGGTGACATTGTGGATTTCTGGGCTGGTGATAATGTTCTATATCTTCATCCGCATGATGGTTACATGGATGTGCCACCTTATAAGAATTCACTGAAGTTATGAGTTGCATTTCTTTGTGTATGTATGTGTCATGTGGTAGCCTGCATTATTGCCCCTAATTCTTTGCTCTCTCTCCACTTTGGACAGAGTATGTTTCCCTGCTTGAAGTTGGGCTTGTCCATTTGACTTGCTTTGGCCAATGGGATATTAGTCGGTATGATGTGAGCAGAGACATGAAATGTGTTCAAGTAGTTTGGTTTTGCCCCCTCGTGCTTCTGCCATAGTCATAAGAATATATCCCAGAAAGCTGCTGTTTTCTTGGCCTGGTTTCCAGAATAATATATATGGAACAGACTGAGCCAGCCCTTGAAAAGTCAGGCTGAGCCTAGTTAAGTTACAGCTGACCATGGTGGCAGTGGTGGGGGTTGGGGGAGGTGTTGTCTCAGGCAACTGAATGTTGCTGTGTTTTGTTATGCAGCATTATTGAGGCAACAACTGACTAAAACACTATTCATTTTTAAAATGTACTTGCAGTTCTTATGTTCTATCTTCTTAATAGAAACCTTTTCCAATTTAAAGTTACCAACATCCTTCCACAGCACTTATATGGCCTTATTCATGTAACACAATCAAAGGAACCTCAGTTTCCTTGTCTATAAAATGGGGATAATGCTTACTTCACAATGCTCTTAGGGGAACTTAAGGAGCCAGTACACTTAAAAGCACTTTGTATACTGCAAAACACAATTTTAAAGTGATGAATGAGGCAGGCAGAAAATGAGGTGGGGAAACAAGTGCATGGATCATGCCATCCACCAGGCAAAGCTGCTTCCTCTTGACCATGGCTCATCCTGGCTCAGAGGGTGGGGGCACAAATGTGGGGAGGAGACTAGAAGAAAAATATCTGGGCCTGTGGTAGAGCAGTCACCACAGGGTCCAGACTGTCTTGAGAGATGGCAATGATGATTAGGTCTCTAGAAGGCCAGCTTATGCATAGGCAAAGTAGACAATACAGAACTCTAAGAAGGACACCACAACCCTGAAATCTACACCCCCTATTACCTTCTCCAGTGTCTGCAGCGCCCCCATTAGTGTTTCATTTAAGTGGGTTATGGCGCTGTGTGCCTAACTGTCCCATTAATCATAACTGCCATTCTTATCTATATCCCAGTTTATAAGAGCAGGCCCATCTGTTCACTTGTTTTGGTATTATTTCCATTGTGTGGATAATGAACCTGAGATTCTGAGAGCTTAGTGATTTCTGAAAGGCCCTTAGTTAATGAGCTTTAAAGATGAATTTGCAACAGGTTTTCTGACCAAAACATAGAGAGGCAAACTCACTGATATGAGCAAGAATTCCATCATTAGATAATGAGTTGCACTCTCAGAAAACAGGTGGCATTGACCCGAGGGGACAGGAACAGTAAGTTTTTGGAACTGGGGGCTAACCTGATTAAGCCTATCAAACTTAACCTGCATTGCTTGCTTTTAATCACTTACTTCTAGTTAATCTTAAAACCTATATAGCTAAAAGTCCCATAGCTAACCAATCCACTAGCTTTGTTACAGACTACATATCTGACATATAGATCACCACTGTAACAGTTGCTTAAAGTTGTTTTTCAGGAACTTGGGGTTAGTTCTTGTCCAGTTAAAGCCAGTTGAGATCATTGACCCTTCAACTGGGTTTGTAGAAATGCCCAAGAGGTGACCTTTTGAAGTCAGAAGACCAAAACTCTTTCTGAAGATCATGCAAACACAGCCATTTTCTCAACATGAGTCCTGTGAAGAGCCATGAACCATTACTATGCAAGCACAGACTATTGATTATCTCACTTTCCCCCACTGCCAATCATCTTTCTCCATGCCTTAGACTACCCAGCTTCTTTATCCCATAGATAGCCCTAAACCCTATCTTTGTGGAGGCAGATTTGGGATCTGTTCTTCTGCCTCCTCACTTGGCTGCCTCATGAATAAAGTTTCTCTTTTGCAAAACCCATTGTTACAGTGATTGGTTTGCTGTGAACAGACAGAATGAGCCTGGTTCAGTATCATTTTGACAGAAGGATAGGAGAAAATGGATATGGAGCATAGGGTAAGCAGTGGATTTTGAAGGGGGTGGGGCATAGGGAAGACAAGGAAGTCAGAAGGAGGAACTGGATGAAAGAGGAAGAGACTGCAGATGCCTGAGCCCAGCCTACTGAAAGTGTTCATTCTGGGCTGCCTCTCCTGTACCCATAAGAGAAGCTTCCCAAAAATAGCTCTTGGAGAAAAGAAAGGATGCCAGCCACGTCCAGGGACATCACTGCCCTGCCTCTTCCAACAGTCTGGGGATGACACTGTCACCACATTCTGCTATGAGAGCCACCCTTGGGGGCCCTTCCACTGCCCACCTGGTTGGAGGACCTGAGTAAAATGCCAGGCTTGTTTCCAACAACTCTGGCCTTCTCTTTCCTTCCTCTGCCCACTCTCCACCCTGCCAACCCCTGAGACTGGCCAGCTGCCTGGCCTAAGACTGGTTCCTCTAACCAGCACAGTCCTCACCATCAACATGGTGACAGTGGCCACAGAAAACAAGATCCTTGAATAAAGTTGTACTTAAGCAAACATACACATGGAAACAAAAAGCAAAAACCCTCTAGGCAGGGTTTTGGGTGGGGTTTGCAGCAATTTTTACATTGGTTGGGTAGAGACTTTTTATTGCCAAGGTGAGCCATCCCTGGTCCCTCCCTGGACACAGCTGCTGCGTGGCTCTGCCCTGAAGCAAGCCCTGCCCCCATTATCCAGTCCCCAGTTGATTCTGTGGCTGTAACCCTACCTCTGTGGTCGGAAGGCCATTCTGTTTCTGGGTCAGAGGGCCTGAGCTGAGGCTCTGGGGATTTGGGCACTGGGTCTCACAGTTCGTCTTCTTCTCTGGATTGGGTATTCCACCTGGGACTGCAGATCGGGGCACACCATTGGAGGACAGTCCATCTTCCAGCACGCCTGGGGGAGGTAAGCAGAGGATGGAACCAGAAGGTTGCACATGGCAGATGTTGCAAACAATCCCAAAATGAAGGAGAAAAAGATAGTCAAAATGAAAAAAACAAAAGTTGGCAGAAATCCCACCATGCAGAGCTATGCTTTTCTATAACAACATGTATGCTTTTTACAAAAGGGAGATTTTAAAACAATTTTGTAACCTGAAATTTTTACTTAATGATACCTTGATGACTTTTTTCTATACCATTAAATATTCTGTCATATTATTTTTTGCATGTCTATGTCATCATTTATTTACCTAATCCCCTCTGCTTGGATATTTGTTTCCACATTTTCGTAATAAATCTTACTGTGATGAAACGCCTTGTGGTTAAAGCTTTATTTTAAATTACTTCCTTGGGATAAATTCCTAGAAGTGGAATTACTGGCTTGAAGGTTATGTAAATGTTGGGTTTTTGTTCTGTTTTGTTTTGTTAGAGAGAGGGTCTCGCTCTGTTGTCTAGGCTGGAGTATAGTGGCATGATCATCGCTTGCTCCAGTCTCAAACTCCTGGGCTCAAGCGATCCTCTCACCTCAGCTTTCCAAATAGCTGGGACTAAAGGTATGTGTCACCATGTCCAGCTAATTTTTGTATATTTTTTGTAGAGACAGGGTCTCACTATGTTGCCCAGGCTGGTCTTGAACTCCTGGCCTTGAGCAGTCCTCCCACGTTGGTCTTCTAAAGTGCTGAGATTATAGGCATGAGACAACATGCTTGGCCAATACATAAATTTTTTAAATAGCTCCATCTCAAAGTGTTGGACTGAGTATGTGTGCCTTTTACAACAAATGCCAAGAAATGATAGAAAGAAGTTTAAATAAATAGCCTCAATGAAAAGGGAGAGGACTACACTGAGGAATTAATAAAGGATGAAAATAATCTTATTGGAAAGAGAAAAGGTGGCCCAGGAAGCATGACAGGGAATGCCAAGTATGATGCCAGAAGCTGACAGAGTCTCTGCTGTAGTTACAGGGAGGCAAGGAGCAGCCAGGTAGCCCAGGCTTTCTACTCCTCCACCTGCTGAGGCCAGTCAGCAACAATAGAGGAGTCTGTGAGGGGCAGGGACTAGAGAGAAGGCCAGTGCTCTCAGGAGCTGGAGACACCTGAGAGAAACAAAAACCCTGGTTAAGAAGAGCACTATTTTGAAAATAGTGCCAAGAGTTAGGCCAATAGTAGTTCCCATCCTTGCTCTCCAAATGGGTCTCTCAAATAGATGCAGATGGCATTCTAGCAGGAAACTTCAGTTACAAAAATCATACAAAAACAAGAATGAGCAAACATTTGAGGAAGGTCAACACCATAAAAAAGAGACAACTAACTCTGCAATGGAGATCCCCAAAAGAAATGGAGTTAATATGGTATTCAGAAAAGAATTTTCAATAAGTGTAGTCAATCTGCTCAGAAAAATGAAGATAATATAACCACAAAATGAGGATAAGAGTCACCCAAAAAGGTTCAGAGATATTTGAAATAATAATCTTAAATGTTGAAAGAAAAAACCCTCAATAGAGAAGCTGAACAACACGATAGACAGAAAGAGCAATTTAGTGAGCTGAAAGGGCAGGCCAAGGAATCCTCCGTGGTAGCACAGAGGGCTGAATGTTATTAGGAAATGCAGGATAGAAATCCAGTAAATTAAACCTTGATCTAGTAAGAGTTTTAGATGAGAGGCTAGAGAAGATTGAGGGGAAGCAATATCCACAGAAATGATAGATAAAGACTTCTTAGAACCAAAGAAAGATGTGAAACCTCAATTTGAAGTAGGCTACCAAATACTTGGCAAGATAAGTAAAAAGAGAAGCCCAACCTAAGACAGACCTTAGTGAAGTTTCAGAACATCAATTATATCAAGAACGGCTTCAGAAGAGGAAAAATAAAAAACTCAAGACTGAGACTGACATCAACTTTTCATTCATCTTATGAAAACATCATTTCATAAGAAGACTATGAAATGATGTTTTCAAGATTTCAAAGGATATACACACTTTTAAGTCTTTTGCAATATATTTTCAAATTTACCTCTACAAGTCTTTCTTCTGTTGACCATCTGTCAAGAGTATATAAGACAGCAATATTCCCTAAATCCTGACAAATACTGAATATTTTCTTTTCTGGTTTTCATCTTTGTCAATTTAAGAGGTAAAATAAAGTATCTCATTGCTTGGATTAATGCTTCTTGATTTACTAAAGATGTTATATTATTTGTATGCCTAATGACTAATTGTGTAGGTTTTTATTTTAATTGTAAAGTCATTTGTTTCTCTTTCCTTTGGGGTATTTGCCTGGGCTTGCTTTTAATCAAACGCAAAGAAAAACAAACAAAATGCTTTCCCTGGGTGTTGAGAAATTATTTGCCATAGGGCAGGCATCAGAAGCACAGTATATTTTTGTATATCAAGGGCGGGAGAGTGTTGACTGGCAGAGCTGCTAAGACTGCAGTTCCCACACAGTGAGATGGCAGTGTCCACAGGACACCTATCCGTGTGTCACCCACTTGTTCTGCCAAATGCTATGGGATAGCATATCAGAATTCAAAACATTGAAAGTCACAGTGGAAAATATCTGGTCCAGAGCTCCCTCACTGGCAGGCCTCAGCACATTGGGGTGCTGTGATGGATTCAAGGTGAACAGATAAATGGATTCCTGCAGCTGGGCTTGCCCCAAATCCTTATGGCTTCCTTCCTCCACCAGTTACAGCCTGCCGCTGTCTCTTCCCATTCCCACCTGTTCTCTATCCTGTACCTAAAGGGGCCTGAGATGCATGTGTATGAACACCACAGCACACATGTCTCATCTCTGCCCACTCCTCCCTGCAAACAGCCTGGGGCTAGGGCAGTGTACACCTGCAGGAGAGATCAGGAAAACAGACCCATGAAGACCCTGGAAGCAGGCTTGGTGTGGATTTGGATTTGGTGTGATTCAGACTAGATTCTAGGGTCCCACAACCCACAGAAGAGTCTAGAATAGTGCTACTTAGTGTCCTCCAGGGACCAAACTGTTGTTACTGTCTGCTGTGGGATACATATAAGAACTGAGTGCAAGCATTTACAAATTTCTATAGCAACTTGACATTGCTAGAACGTCCAAAGGCAGACTTGCCTGATTGAACTTAACTGGGTGCAAACTAGGTTGAGTGCTTTTAAACTCATGTGGTGAGTCATAAGTAGGGTGAGTTGTGTATTAATCACAAACAGTAGAACCACATATTTGTCTGTGATGGACTGGGGGAATAAAAGCAATGAATTCTGAAGGAGGGCTGAGGCTTTGGTAAATATGTCCCCTTGGCCTCTGGATAACTCACCCTGTGGGAAGGGTGGGGCTGGTGGGGTGAAAGGGACAAGGGCTGTCTGAAGCACAAGACCAAAGTAGAGACTCCATTTCCTAAGCCTAGGGTAGGACTGCCTTCAACCCTTAGGGCTACTGAGTGGGAGTCAAGGCTGGCCAGGGCTCCCTTTGGTTGCTGTTTCCCCCCAGTGTGCCATACAGATGTTGCCTTGTTTTTTTGAGATGGAGTCTTGCTCTGTTGCCCAGGGTGGAGTGCAGTGGCATGATCTCAGCTCACTGCAGCTTCTGCCTCCTGGGTTCAAGCAACTGAACTGCCTCAGCCTCCTGAGTAGCTGGGACTACAGGCATGCGCTAACACACCCAGCTAATTTTTGTGTTTTAAGTGGAGATGGAGTCTTACCATGTTGGCTAGGCTGGTCTCAAACTCCTGGCCTCAAGTGATCCACCCGCCTTGGCCTCCCAAAGTGCTGGGATTACAGGTGTGAGCTCCTACACCCAACCTCCAGATGTTACCATTTTCTATGTGCATCATGACTTGGTAACGGGTCAAAGGTGAGTGAGAGGCCCCTACGGAGCCATCCACTGAATGCACCATGATGCTGCCAGCCTGGATGGGGATGGCCACTCCCTTGTCATACCTGAGACACTTCAAGGGGCACACCTGACCCCAATCCTCCCCATGCCTATGGCCAGGTCCCTCTGGGGGTTGAAGGACATGAAACACAGCTCCCTTCTCCCTTCCCCCAATGCAATCCAGTTGCTGACACCCAAGGAGGGCAGCGGGGAAGCAAGGAGAGGCCTAGCGCACCAGGATCAAGAGCAGGCAGCAGGGAACATATCCCAGAGAGGCAGAAAAGCAACAGCAAGTGGGGCCAAGTATGATTTAGAGCTCCAAGCCCGGGGACATGCTCCCTTGTCCATTGGATTTACTTACAAAACACACGTTAAAAGACAAAAGTGTGAAGGATTTCAAGATGGTGCCTGCAGAGCATTAGATCCTATGCACAGGGCCCGTTGTGAGCACAGCAGACCCTGTGAGGCTGCACTGGCTGCACATTCATGAAGCCATCCCTGCCAACCCATAAAACAGACCAAGGCAGAGCTGCCATAACTGAGGTGCCAATGGCCAGTCCTTCTCTCTCAGCAGCTCCTATCCCTGGCATCTTTGCTAAGCCTAAGGGCTGCTAGGAACACAATTTGGGCCGGGTGCGGTGGCTCAAGCCTGTAATCCCAGCACTTTGGGAGGCCGAGGCGGGTGGATCACGAGGTCAGGAGATCAAGACCATCCTGGTCTACACAGTGAAACCCTGTCTCTACTAAAAAAAAACACAAAAAACTAGCTGGGCGTGGTGGCGGGTGCCTGTAGTCCCAGTTACTCGGAGGCTGAGGCGGAAGAATGGCGTGAACCCGGGAGGCGGAGCTTGCAGTGAGCCAAGATCGCACCACTGCACTCCAGCCTGGGCGACACAGCGAGACTCCGTCTCAAAAAAAAAAAAAAATCCATCATTTGGTCTAAAGTTTTCATTTTTCGCCAAACAAAAATTACAACTTCGGTTTTTTTAACCCCCCAGTCTAGAGACTTCCTCATCTATTAAACGGAGATAATACTGCCACCTTCATGGGGTGATTGTAAAGATTAAGTGAGACCATATCTAAAGGTTCTAACAGTGCCTGCACATATATTGGACTGATTATTGGTAACACAGCCTATCCCCGCCTCTGGCCTCTCCCATTAACCACACTGGTTGCATTCCTGACTTATGAGTCACACAACCAGCTAAGTGCTAAGCCACTGACTTACTGAGTATGATGAAACAGAGAAGCTCTGTGCCAAGCAGGGCCAGCTTGGGGGATTGGCATCTGCTAAACAATGAGCAGGGGTCATCTGCCCAGTGTGGTCAAGAGGACACCCCAAGGGGTTAGGAATATAAAGTCATTTTCTGTTACTTCTATCTGTAACAAACCAGGTGATTTTGCTGCATGGATTTAATTTAACTCATATTTTCTGGTTATGAAAAATAGATTCAATGTTAGAAAACTTTTAGAATTCAGAAAAACACAAAGGAAAAATAATTCTTTTACCTCCTCACCCAGTGATATGTCCTGTGTAGGAGACCAGAATATGCCACTCCAAAAAAATGCCACTTTGGCATAAGGATTATTTTAAGCTGAAGGTAATGGAGAAGTAGTTACAAAAAGTTCTCTGCCACTGCTTCCCACCTGCCCCCTCCCCCTGCCATTTGCCTAAAAGTAGGACATAAATTTACTTTTCACTGGTCACTAAACAAGAGGAAAGGCTTCTTCCCCTCTCCACCAGGAAAGACAAAGGTTGATCACTGAAGACTTTAGACCCTTGTCAGCCTGGAGAGGGCACCAGAGGAATCTACATTAACAAGCTTTACTAAGTAGCCATTATCTACTGTCTGTCTGCCTTCCCATAATTTTTCACCCCTAGAGACTCAAAGTCCTTTTCCTTTTACTTGTCACTTCTCTAAAAATTTACTGGTTTTTGTTGAAGATGCTACATATGCTGGAATTCCAAGCCACTTCTTTGAGATTTAGTAATTGCCTAGATATCTCCCATGTATATGTAAAATATACATGTTAATGAGCTTCTATTTGCTTTTCTCTTATTAATCTGTCTTTCATTACAGGATTAATCACAGCTAATAACTGAGAGTGGAAAGAAAGTTATTTTTTCCTCCCCTGGACCTGTCAACAGAGCTGTATGTCCTTCCAACAGATGCTATTTGTGCCTGCCCAGATCCACACACCTGACCCTGCACCCATCCCCAGGTGTGGTGGATGTTGGTGGCTAACAGCTCACCTCTAGCTTCTTCTCCTAAGGCTTGCCCTTGGCTGAAGGGAGCCCCCTTACCAGGAGAAGCCTTGCCGGTTATATTAATATCAGTGGCAGTCCATGCTAATGACCAACTAAAAGTATCTGTTGATGGGGAGAGTAGGTACAACAGCCTAGCTCCTTTGCTTCTAAGCAATTTCTGTTCTTTCACTTCAAAGTGACCCATAGGATCAGGCTGAGGCTAGACTAATCCTGAAACTACATCTAATCCTGAAACTACATCTTTGCTCAGCTCCTTGTCCTGCCCCATTCTGCTTCTCTCCCTCCCTCCTTCATACTCTCCTCCCAGGAATGCCCCTAGGAGTCACTCGCACAAAATCTCCATCTCAGGCTCTGTTTCTAGGGAACCAAATCCAAGACAATATACATACCCTGCTTATTGGATATATTTCTTCTGCCTCTCCAGTCTCACTCTCCCCTTCTCTCTACCCTGCTTTCTGCCCCAGGAGACTGACCTGAATGCACGTCAACAGGTTCTCTTGTCCACTGGCTTCTAGTGAGATTTGACCAATAGGAGGCACTAGCTTTAGAGGGGAAGGGTCTGTGGCGGCACATTGAGGTCAGGTTTTTATTTCCCTAGCTCCTTCCTTGCAGGTTGTTATGGGTGGACCATGTCCTCTACATACTTCTCCACCAGAAAAGGGTGTAAGCAAGAAAAGCCTGAGAGATTGTTCAGTTAAGTCTCCCTGATGACTTCAGGGAGAGCTCAGGGAAGTGAGGAGAACAGAAGACAGATGGTCAGTTGTTGAGTAGAGAGTTACAGATGCTGTATCAGTCAGAGTTCTCAGCTGTAAGCAACAGAAATTGATTGGAGAATTAAGGCTTTAAAAAAGGATTTATTAAAATAATCTGGGAGCTCACAGCGTTTCTGGGAAGGCTGGAGTTTGAGGCATGGAGGCCCTCAAGGGACAACTTCCTAAATCTTTCCACCAACCCTAGACTCTGGAAATTGCCCTCAGCACTGCTGCCACACTTATATTCAAAACTTATTATTTATCTGAGATAAACATTTAACTGGGTGTCTTGAATTTTATCTGGCAATCCTATTGGGGTTATGCAAAATACTTATCAAATGCCCCTAAGTGGGGACACTGTTGTGAAAGTTGCACTGTACTAAACCCTGGGCTCTATTTGCATGTCTGCTCCACACCACTCCTCTCATGCTGAGGAGACAGGAGAATTCCCCTTATTTTACAGAAGAAGAAATTGAAGTTTAACCCAGGTTCTGTATGTTTCCAAAGGTTGTAGTATCAGCAAAAACTCCCAAGTAGGCAGTTCTCAAATTTTAATGCGTGAAACTACATGGAACTCACCTGGGGTGTCTGTTAAAATGCAGATCTCTACATTCATTCCCCCAGAACTTCGGATTCAGTAGGGGCCCAGGAATATGCATCTTAACAAGTTCCCTCTATCCTATCCCACCCCCAGGGATTCTGAGGCAGGGGATTCTAAAGACCGCAGAGGCTCATCTATATTATAAATATATACAGATCTATCTATCTATCTATCTATCAGTCATCTATCTATCTATCTATCTGATATAGAGATCCACACTCATGTTAGTTTTGAGGGTCGCAAAGTACTCATCTATGTTTTTTCCATAGTGAAGTCTGTACCAGTAAATTAACAGACATTTGTGTGCTCCTAGAGTAGTCTTTTTTGACACCCTTTACAAAATTTTCATTCCATGCAGGAGACAAGCCAAATCACTGACTTTGCCAAAAGATGGGAAATAGCTGTATCCACAGCTTGCTGATAAATTGCAACCCCAGTGATTCCTTGCCAAAGCTTCTTGCTATTTTGGAAATGGAGCTGGGCAGGAGGGAAGAGTACAGAAATTAAAAAATGGTAGCTGGAAGCCATGTGGAGAGCAGGTCAAGGGGTAATTTCTCCTTAGCTTGAGCACCTGGCTTTCCTTGGTGAAGGTGGTCACAGAGAGTAGGTCCAAAATCATCAGAAACAACCTGCAAGTCATTTTCCTGAATGACAGAAAACCACAGTATAAGACATTGGCAATCAATATGGAAAGAATCTCCTAAAGTCACAGCCAGTGAAACTCTGGTTCATCAAACACTGTCTGGGCTCTCAGGTCCTGAACACATGGCTGATAATAATTTTGTCTAAACTGAGGTATAAGTTAAACAAGCTGTGATTGCTCAGCCACTTACTAAGAATTTGTTTCATCTTTAAAATGAACTAGAGTGGGACAGTGTCATTTCTTCAATCTGATGAGAAATTGTTGGCCACATTCTATGTATAATACTATAATATATGACTTTTTGCATGGCTATTACAAACACATTCTTAGAAGATATTGAGCAACCCTTACATTTATGGTCTTTTTTTCTGGACAGTGGTGCCAAGACACTTCAATGGGTAAAGAATAGTTTTTCACCACATGTGCTATGACATTGCTCAGCTCCTTGTCCTGCCCCATTCTGCTTCTCTCCCTCATGTGCTATGACAACTTAATATCTACATTACAAAAGAATGAAGTGCACCCCCTGCCTCACACCATATACAAAACCAAGTCAAAAGGATCAAAGATCTAAATGTAAGGGCTAAAATCATAAAACACTGAAAGGAAAATATAGGTGTAAGTTTTCATGACCTTGGATTATCCAATTGTTTGTTAGAAATGACCCCAAAAGCACAAGCAACAACCACGAAAAATAGATATAATGAGCATTATCAAAACTGAAAACTTTTGTGATTCAAAGGACACCATGAAGAAAGTGAAAAGACAATCCACAGAATAGGAGAAAAATTTTACAAATTATATATTTGGTAAGGAACTAACTCTCAAAGAACTCCTACAACTCAATAATAAAAAAGATAAATAATCCAAATAAAACATCAGCAAAGGACCTGAGTAGAAATTTCATTATAGAAGATATGCAAATGGCCAATAAACATATGAAAAGATACTCAGCATCATTAGCTATCCAAAAAATGCATATCAAAAACCACAAGGAGATACCACTTCACACCCACTAGGATGGGGCTATAATAAAAAAAGATAGAGAATAAGTGTTCTCAGAAATGTACAGAATTTGGAAATCTCATACACTGCTAGTGGGAAGACAAAATGATACAGCTGCTTTCAGTCTGCAATTCCGTAAAAGGTTGAACATAGTGGTACCATAACCCAGAAATTCCTCTAGGGTATACACCCAAGAGAAACGAAAGCCTGATTCCACACAAAAACTCGTTCATGAGTGTTCTTAGCAATCTTATTTATAATAGCCAAAAAGTAGAAACAACCCAAATATCCATCAGTTGATGGATAGATAAATAAAATATAGTATGTATATAAAATGGAATATTATTTGGCAGTTTGACAAAAAATGAAGTTCTAATATATACTATGACATTGATGAACCTTGAAAACATTATGCTACGTGAAAGAAGCCAGTTACAGAAGGCCACATACTATATAATTCCATTTATACGAAATGTTCAGAAATAGGCAATTCTATAGATAGAAAAATAGTAGTTGCGTAGGGCTGGGGGTTTGGGAGGCAATGAGAGTGACTGTTAATAGGTTCAGGGTTTCTTTTTGAGGCAATGAAAACATTCTAAAATTGATTGTGCACAACACCAAGAATTTTTAAAAATCATTTAATTGTATGCTTTAAATGGGTCAATTGTATGGTATGTGAATTATACCTCAGCAAAGCTGTCATTTTTTCAAATGGTGAGTAATACATTTTGGAATGTTTATTGACTAAAGAAAATATAGAAGCACATTTGGATTTGAACAGCAATGATCAAGGAGAGAAATTGACTAATGGACTTGTATAGTCCTTAAGGACTAGCAACAGTCCCCAAAGGACATGGGTCCTGACAGGAAGATATTGGAAGACCACTGTTCCCTGAGATGAACAACCAGCCTGTCACATCTGCCATTGGCCATAGGGTTTGGTCGGGGAAATGGCTTCCCCATGGTACCCAGCAGCATGCAAGGTGGGAGCCTGTTGAGAGTGACAGCTGGAATTGACAGGACAGGAGGCAGAAGCAAGGAGAGTCCTGTTTGTCTTTGGTGAAATGGGTCTGAATTCTTCTCTTCCCAAAGAGATGCCCAGGAGACAATAGACAAGCTAATGAACTGGAAGGCAGCCAAAAGGAAAAGTTAAAATCTCACTTGCATTCTCTCTAGCGCTACACTTTGGACCTGCCAGTCTTTTCTGAGGGTGTACTTACTTTCCTCTCTCCCTTTGCTCCTCTCAGAGGTGCCTGCCTTCCTTGAAATTTCTTCACCTCTGCTGCAAGAGCACCACACACCAGATTCTTCAAGGCAGGCACTGCCATATCTTTGTGTTAATTACCGTGGGGTGTCCCAACTTGTTCATGAAATTCAGTTCTCTCTCCCACCAAATGTGTTTATATCTTACTATTCTAAAGTATACAATATTGCTAGGATTGTAACAATACTCTATATTTTACCAGAGCCTTCCTCCAAAATTGCTCAAAACACTTCTCTTATGCTCTTCTCTTTCCTCTTTGTGTCTCCTTGAATAATTCTCTGACACTTTTAAAATGTATACCTTCTGTATTAGTCTGCTCAGGCTGCCATAACAAAGTACCACAGACTGATGGCTTAACCAAGAGATATTTATTTTCTTATAGTCCTGTAGGCTGGAGGTCCAAGATTAAGGTGTCAGCTGGTTGGTTTCTCCTGAGGCCTATCTCTTTGGCTTGTAGATGGATGTCTTCTCCCTCTGTCTTCACATGGTCTTCCCTCTGAGTGTCTGAGTGTCTGTATCCTAATCTCTTCTTATGACACCAGTCATATTGGATTTCTGCCTATCCAAACAACCTCATCTTACCTTAATTACCTCTTTAAAGGCCCTATCTTCAATTATAATCACATTCTGAGGTGCTGGGGAAAGGCCTTCAAGTCGTGAATTTTAGGGGTACACAGCTCAGCCCATATTACCTTGCATTTCTTTTTATAAAATAACATTTATGATTTTCTTACATAAGAAATAGGTGTTTCATGTAGAAATCTGTCCTATATTGGTAAAAAAAAATAAACAAATTTACCCATAATTTTATCTACCAGGAATAACTATTATTGACATTTTGCCTACTGTGTCCCAAAACTTCATTCAGTGCATAGACATGCATAGATTCTAAAAATTGAGACTATACAATAATACAATTCCATTTTCCACCTTTATCTGCCAACACTTCTCTTCTGTTTCATTCTTCCTTCATCTGCTTCCTCCTCATCATAGATAATGTATTCTTGCCTTTGTCACTTGTCTTTCAATCAGTTAATTATTTGAAAACTATTTATTTGGTACCTACTATGTGCCAGGCACTATGCTGGGTGCTGGGGTCACATCTGAGGCTTCTAGTTTAGCAGTAGGTTGCAGTCTCTCAGCTAAATCCTGTCTCCAACCACCTTCCTTTCCTTGCTGCTTCTCCCTGTCTCTGCCTAGTTCCTCAATTCTACACCAGAGAGGATACAGGGCATAGATGGCAAAGACTGAATTCGCATTGGAGGGAGAAGAAAGAGAAGAATTTGAATGGGCATTAACACAATTCTCCTTAAGAGAGGGAGAACAAGGCAAAGTGGAGAACATTTAGAAGGCAATATGTCTTATCCATCCACATGTCTAACTCCCCCTTCCTCTTCCATGTGACACAGTATAGCTCTCACCTTCTTACTCAGGCTCAAATGGTCTCTCCAGGGAATTGTTTACCTGTATAGTCCCAAGAAGCAGCACCCTTACCATGGAATGCTCCCCTAGGGTGACCAACAGATGCCTGGGAACAAAGTCCGAGGGGTTGCCTCTGAGGGGTGGTCCTCAGAATCATACTGCCCCTATGATGGCTGGTTTACTCAGGAAGAGCTGCTGATTTTCCTTGGCCAAGGCCCTGCCCATCATGGCCTCATTTCTGTTTGAATACGGAGACCTACTTTGATCTTTTATTCTTATTTCACTTCCTTACATATCCAGACAATATTCCCTGCTTGTAGCCTGACCTTTCTCCACAAAGTCAGCAGATCTAATCAGTTGGAGATTTTAAAACGCCCTGGAAGTGACTCCCTTAAACTGCTCCAAAGGTACCTAATACCATAGGATGCCTGATGGCCTTCACTTTAGACTCTTTTTCTTAGTCACTGGAATTTTTCTTTGGCAAAAAAGTATTCTAATGCAATCTTCCTCCCTGCCATGGTCTGAATGTTGGTGTTCCCCCAAAATTCATATACATAAATCTAACCCCCAATGCAATAGTATTAAGAGGTATGACCTTTAGAAAGCAGTTGCCATGACAGTTCTGTCTTCATGAATGAGATTGGTGCCCTTATAAAAGAGGCTGAAGGGAGCTCATTGACCTTTCCACCACGTGAGAACACAGCAAGAGGTGCCATCTTTGAAGCAAAGAGCAAGCCTTCATCAGACACTGAATCTGTTGGTGCCTTGATCTTGGACTTCTCAGCCTCCAGAACTGTGAGAAATAATTTTCTGTTGCTTATAAATTACTCAGTATAGGTATTTCAGTCTAAACCAGAACACAGTAAGATATTCCCTGTTGTCTTTAACTCCTTGGTTAAATTATTTTGGGGGGTGGTTAACCTTTTAAGGAAGTGGCAGCTGTTTTCCTGGTTGTTTTTGTTTGTTTTTTACTCCTTCACATTTTCTGACCTTAGTACAACTAGTCTTTCATTAGGCTATTTCCACATCAACTGTAGTTGGCACCAAATTTTTCTCTGAGGTAGATATTAGAAATTAGATGATATTCCTTTGGGTATATACCTAGTAATAGGATTGCTGGGCTGAATGGTATTTCCGTCTTTCGGTCTTTGAGGATTTCCCACACTATCTTCCAGAATGGCTGAACTAATTTACATTCCCACCAACAGTATATAAGTGCCCTTTTTCTCCACAACCTCACCAGCATCTGTTATTTTTTGACTCTTTAATAATAACCATTCTGACTGGTGTTAGATGGTATCTCATTGTAGTATAAAGACACATGCCGTGCGTGTTCATTGCAGCACTATTCACAATAGTAAAGACATGGAATCAACCTAAATACCCCTTAGTGATAGACTGGACAAAGAAAATGTGGTACATCTACACCATGGAATACTATGCAGCCATAAAAAAGGATGAGTTCATGTCCTTTGTAGGGACATGGATGCAGCTGGAAACCATCATTCTGAGCAAACTATTGCAAGGACAAAAAAACCAAATACTGCATGTTCTCACTCATAGGTGGGAACTGAACAGTGATAACGGTTGGACACAGGAAGGCGAACATCACACACTGGGGCCTGTCGTGGAGTGGGGGACAGGGGAGGGATAGCATTAGGAAATAAACCTAATGTAAATGACGAGTTAATGGGTGCAGCACACCAACATGGCACATGTATACATATGTAACAAACCTGTATGTTGTGCACATGTACCCTAGAACTTAAAGTGTAATAAAAAAAAAAGAAAAGAAACTCAAATATTCATACATAACGTAGTTGTAGACAACATAAAAATGACTTGGCCTATGTTGTTATTTGGAATAAAAACTTTTTATTTAAAAAAAAAAAAAAAAAAAAACTTTGCCAAGTTGGCCAGGATGTAGCGACTCCTAAAGGAACTAAAATCCAGATACTAAAGCGCCCCAGGAGGCTAACCAGGAGGTCAGAGGTTGAGCTGAAGCAGGAAACCCAGATTTACAGAGCAGACTGCTGCTCTATCAGGGTCTGTTTACCGCATGCATATCAGAGGCCTGATAAGTGACTCCTGTGACAGGGGTAAGCCATAAAACATAATGTTCACAAGCTCTTTCTATGCCTCACCTTCTTTAGAAGGACAGATAATTGGGGGCTTGGCTAGCTACTGAAACTTGATCATGCTGAATAGAAGTGGACACAGCCATAGAAAAACAGACCACAGGGTTGCAGATCATGGAGTTCTACACCAAATAATGCACCTCTCTGATGGGCTACGAGCACTCTGCTCTAGGGCTGGGGGTGCAGAGGGGAAGGAGAGAGGCTCAGTCCTTGCCCCCTGGTGGTGATATCTGGGATGCTGGTAAGAGAGAAGTCTAAGAGGTATTGCTGGTGGCAAAGCACAGAACAGGCCACAGAGAGGCAAGTCATGCATGGCCATATGTATCTTGCTAAGGAGTGGATGCTGTCCCATGGCAACGGCAGCCCAGGAACCATGTGGAGGATCCATTAGAAGGGCTCAAGCCTGGAAATAGGGAGTCCAGCCAAGGGAGCCTTGCATTGGGGGTGCTGCCTCCTTTTAGAGTTTCCCTTGGCCATCTGAATGTGTTATCTTCCCAGCTGGACTCACTGAATTGAAAATCTCTCTCAGAAGGCTGTAACTGGGAATTGTGCCACTTCAGAATTGATGGCTTTTGCCGAAAAACTCACCTGATAAGTGCAACTGACTGTTTAAAAAGAAAGGGGGGAAAACAAAACAATGGTGAATTAATAAGGATGATCATGTATCTATAGCCACAATCTAAATAAGAAAGATTTCAGTAACAATTTAGAAAGGATACAGTCAGGATGAACAGGATGATGTTTGACAACCTACTCACTACATAGCTCACTATTAATAATTAAGTAGTTGGCCGGGCGCGGTGGCTCACGCCTGCAATCCCAGCAATTTGGGAGGCTGAGGGGGGCAGGTTGCCTGAGGTCAGGAGTTTGAGACCAGCCTGACCAATATGATGAAACCCCATCTCTACTAAAAATACAAAAATTAGCTGGGCATGGTGACACATGCCTCTAATCCCAGCTACTCAGGAGGCTGAGACAGGAGAATCGCTTGAATCTGGGAGGCGGAGGTTGTGGTGAGCTGAGATCGCACCACTACACTCCAGCCTGGGCAACAAGAGCAAAACTCCATCTCAAATAATAATAGTAACAACAACAATAATAATAATAATTAAATAGTTGTTGACACCCAAACTCTCTGTTTTGGCAGTCACATAAGACACTGATGCTGTGGGTTTTCTACTGAAACTATAAAACAAAAACTCCAAGTGGGCTGATTTGATTTTGTATTTCTGAAATGCAGGAATTGGCTCTTAAACTCCCATTCCTGTCTCTGTAGCTTTCCCTGGGTAGCTTCAAAAGCAAGTTTAAGCTTACTTTTTTCTTGTGAGAAATCTAATTTGAGCTCCCCCTTTTGACAAGTGCCTGCAAAGTTCTGGGAGTAGATGCAGTTGGATTTGCCTTAAACCATCTTCCTGTTCTTGATATTTATGTAGGGGGCTGGCTTTTTTGATGGAACAGTTTGAACATCATCATCCGTAAAGTCCATAACCTGCTTGTGTGATCTGACCCCACTCTAGATGTATGGAGTCCATTTTGAACCAGAAGTTCTGCTTGGTTCGGCACACTAGAACCAGGGCATGTGAAGACAGAAAAATTGAAATCCCTTCTGGGGATTTTCCTGTACCGTATTTTTTCTTCAGTGTAAAACAACAGCAAAACTGATATTTCTTTGTTTCCATTTCTTTGTTTCCCATTCAAAATATCAGGATCACCCTTCAGGGATATACAAGAATACCTATGGAAAAACTCATGAACTCAAGGTCATGCAGGGACTTAGGGCAGAATTGGGACTGGCTTATCCAGACTCTACACTACTGACCCAGGGTTTGGCAGTTTCTGTCCTAGAAATCAGCACACATAGCTCATGTGTCACCAAGAAGGTGGTCACCCTAAGAAGTGGTTCTCCACTCTTTATTCTAAGATATGCCTCTCTCAGAAACCACATCTGTTTTCAATTTTTTTTTTTTTTTTTTAGACAGTCTCACTCTTGTCACCCAGGCTGGAGTACAGTGGTGCAATCTCGGCTCGCTACAACCTCACCTCTGCCTCCTGGGTTCAGGCGATTCTCCTGCCTCAGCCTTCCAGGTAGCTGGGACTACAGGCATGTGCCACCATGCCCAGCTAGTTTCTTGTATTTTATCAGCAGAGACGGGGTTTCACCATGTTGTCCAGTATGGTCTCAAACTGCTGAGCTCAGGCAATCCACCTGCCTCAGCCTCCCAAAATGCTAGGATTACAGGTGTTAGTCACTGCGCCCGGCCTGTTTCCAACTAATTTAACTCAAATCTGATACCCAACTCTCTGCTCCCATCAGTTCATCTAACTGGGATTTGCCGACTATATATGCCAGCCATTTCACCAGGCTCTGAGAACTCACAGAGGCATAAACTGCCATCTTCATCCTGCAGGCACTCAGATCTAGGGCAGGAGTTGAAAATGGATATCAATGAAGTCTTTATAAATCGTGTCATCCTTGTGGTCTAGTCCCGGAGTGCCATTAGATTAAAGGAAATAATGTTCGATACTCATAAGTTATTGGAAAGTAATCTAAATTCTTTACTTGTTTTTTTCAAAGAAAAGCAAAGAAAGTCTCATTCATATTCCATTGCAACACTTTATAATATCCCCAGATAATTGCTGAATAGTCAAGAAAACAAATATAGCCTTAATGAAAACATGAGAGAAAACTTCAAAGACATGGAGGAGAATGGATGAAAGGGGGTGAGACTGGAGGAAGGAAAATTGGCTAGACCTATTACCGTGGTAGTAATAGGAGGCAAGAGGTGATGAGAGCCTCCACTCAAACAATGGGGCGGAGTTGAACAGGATGAATTTGAGAGATATTTAGAGAGATGTGAGGGAGCGATTCAGGAAGTGATGTTCACAGCCCTGCAGAACCAGCTGCAAGTCTAACTCTCCCACATGGAGGTTTCTCGAGTCACTTTAGACTCAATACATCCAAACTGCATTTACCATGTTACCTTCAAGCCAGTTCCCCTTCCTGACTCTGCCATTTCTGTCAGACATGCCACCAATTTTCTAACCTCCGACCTTAAAAACTGGTGAGCTATCACTTCCCTTCCCTTCTCCTTCATTCCCTCTAATCACATCTGACACTAATCCCTGTGTATCTCCTCAAATCACCCTTTGTTCTCTATGGTTCCACTGGAAAGGTCCAGCTCATCTCATCTCACCTCTAGATTACTGCAGTAACCTCAAGCTGGCCTCCTTGACTCCAGTTTCCTTCCCACTGTCCAGCACATCCTAATCACGACAGGAAGATGGATCTTCCCTCAGCATGTCTTTCTCCCTCACACCGTATTGCCCCACTGCATCTGGTCCAAATACATCTGCCTGGCTTGCAAGAGCTCCATCTTATGGGCTCATGGTAATCATCAAGCTTGGTTCCGGTCAGGCGGGTATCCCTAGGCTCCTCAGAAAGGCCAGGCTTATGCCCACCTGGGTGTTATTGCTCCAGATGATCCCCCACCTGAAATGCTTTCTTCCCTCCTTCACCTTTCCAGTCTGGTGAGGGGGTGACCTCTGATCAGTGCCTTGCTTGCTGATGCCTGCCATCTGCAGTCAGTGTCACACAGCTTAACTCTAAATGATCCCTTGCTTATTCCAAGTGTCCAGGTTTTCTCTCCCCAGCTGGGCGGTTTATTCCCTCGGGACCAAAATCTCTCCCTTTGCTTAACTGTCTCTGCTAATCCTGGAAGAAAAAAGATCTCAAGAGAGCTTTAGTATTTCAGCTTTTGATTGTATTTTTGCTGTTTTTATCCATATAAAGCACGATGTACTAAGCAGTTAAGGAGATGAACAAGTAACCCAAGGTCCCCACAAGGCCTGTGGCCACAGTGACTTGTATTTCAAGTTCAAAGTCCTTTGTACACTTTGGACTTCATTAATGACTATTTCATTAATGATTTGGTTACTGTTCGCCCCCAGTGCTGGATGATAATCCTTTCTCAAATGAAAAATGGTGCCATTTTGGGGAGGAAAGAAACACAGTGTCACAGAGAATCCAGTTTACAATCCCAGTCCCTCTAGTGTCCACAGATAGCTCAGTGAGGTGTCATTGGTCTCAGTCTCTGTGGAGTCAATTTTGAAGCCTAGGGCAGAGCTTTGTGTGTTATTCTGAAGCACTGATGCCTTTGTTATAGCAAGAAATTAAATTGATATAGGAACAGGGAATGATATTGATATCTTTATACTGTGATAAATTATGTGTGTATAAACTTTAGGATAACCATGAGAATAGAAAGAGAATGCAAGGACTCCAAACTAGTATGGGGAAAAACATAAGAAATGAGGAACAATCCTAAAGAAGATGAAAACACAGAGGAAAAAATAGGAAAGTAGGAGGAGACAATTTGAAGAATTTCATGGGCCCATTTCTCTGCATGAGCAGAAAGTGTGGTGCTCCCTGGAGAGGGTGGGGCCATGCTGGGAGTCGGGCGAGTTCGGAATGGTTAAAGACAGAAATGAGGAGAGACCATCTAGATTGAGTTAGGTAATCATCTTGCAGCAACCAGGGCCTGGCTGAGACTTCAATTACGCTTTTGCAATAGAGGCAATCAGCTATAAAGATACCAAATCAGGCAGAAAGCTGCCTTGTATGTACAGAATCAGTGCACAGAGAATTAGGTGTTGAGGCTACTCTTCGGAAGCTAGGGAGTGGTGAAGCCGGGTACAGGAACACCGCTCCACTGCCCATCGTGCCACCATGCCCAAGGACATAGATCTCTCCTTTACTGAGGACTGGATAAACACTGAGACATTCTTATTACCCATTTCCCACACTTGGGCAAGTCATAAATCAACAGAATAAATGACAGCTCTCTGTGGTTTAGTCCACATGGGTCTCTTGAGCATGCATCCTGGCTGTCAGCAGCTGAACAGTCACCAGTTCTGCCCCGGGTGAGTCACCACATCTGGTTGCTACACTCATCTATTTTAAGTTGAACCTCGTTAGCTTCAAATTCAGAAGGTGACTTTTTACTATGTTTTTGTCCTCCCTCCCATATACACTCACATGTGCTCATGCACATGCTGAAGCCTCTGGAACTATCTGGGAGGGAGCAAAGGGTAACACAAGGCAGCATGGACTGGAGGACAGATGGACTGAGTTCTGTCGTCACCAGCTATATGACTTTGGGCAAGTCACTAAGCCTCTCTGAGCCATCATTTTCTCACTTGCAAATTAAGGATTGAATGTTGGGGGATGCAGTGAAATCATTTATAAAGTACCTAACACTGTCTGGCACACAGAAGGTGCTCAATGAATGGCAGATCTCATCCCCTGCAGCTCTCTGTGTATTAGCACAACTCTGGTGACATGGTGTGAAGGCAGAATAACCCTCGGTCCCAAAGATGTCCACTCCTAAGCACCGGAACCTGTGAATATATGAGGTTCCACAGCAAAAGGGAATTCAGGTTGTAAGTGGAATTAAGGTTGATAATCTGCTGGTCTTAAAATAAGATTATCCTGAAATACCCTGGTGGGCCCAATGTAATCACCAAAGTCCTTAAAAGTAAAAGAGGGAGCCAGAAGAGAGAGACTCAAAGGAGATACGACTGTTTTTAAAAGGCACAGAGAGATACAATGTTGCTAGTTTTGAAAATGAAGGAAGGGGCCATGAACAAAGGCATGCAGGCTGCCTCTAGAAGCTGAAAAAGTAAAGAAAATGGATTATCCCAAGGAGCCTCCAGTAGGGAATGCAGCTCTGCTGGCATCTTAGCCCAGGGAGACCATATCAGGCTTCTAACCTATGGAGCTGGAAGATAATACATTTGTATTGTTCAAGCCACTAAAGTTGTGGTCGTTTGTTGCAGTAGCAATGGAAACAAACACAACTGACGTCATGGGAGTTTCCCATTCTGTTTTCAAGGACCATGCCCAGGAATTCAGTTAATACCTAATGGTGCTCTGTAAACTTGGGTATTCCAGTGACACAACCATAACTTCTGTGCCTGCAACTAGCTTCAGTAATTATATGCCTAGGTTCATGAGCAGATATGGAGCAGAGGTGGTAAGGATGGATAGCTACTCACTACAACTTTGTTGGAAAAGAACTGACCACTGCTAGCAATTCCATGGCAGTCATACTGAAACCTGAGTGTCCACCCACTGCCGGAAAACATGCCTCATGATGTCTGAGCCTGAGAGGCTCTCCCGAGCTATAAATTACCTGGTTTTGCAGGGTTGTCCCATACCCACCTCCCCAGATCTGGTTCCCCCACCCCTGCCATCTCCTCTCTTACCTATACATGGTGTGTGGCCATGCTACCTGCACAGTCCTTCTTGAACCAGCAGAGCCCCTAAACTGTTCTCTCTCCAGGCAAGTGCAAAGGCAAGAGGGTAATGGGCTAATGGGCAAAACCAGGAAAATAAGAACAGTGGAAGTGGTTAGGACTCAAAAGGGAATAAGACGTTTCATGTTCTTCTCCACTTCCTATCACCTTTGGCATTCTGACAAAGGACTCTTGGCCATCTTGCTGGTGCCCACCCAACAGCCATTTTCACTCTTCTTAGCAGACCTACTTTCCTGTGACAAAGGCTGAAATGGCAATCTTGGCTCTCCCAGCTCCCCAGGAGCACTTCCCCCAGTCCCAGGGAATAAAGTATGACTGGTTTGAGATAGTTATGGTTAAATCCTCTCATTTTCCAGTGATGTGTTCTATGGTGAGAATGTGATTTAATTCTGCCCCATGATATGTCAAGGTCATCTTCTGTGGGGCTTCTGGGAAAAAGATAATGGAGGAAACTTCCTTTCCTGCCTCTGAATTGTGTTGCCTGAGAGTGAATGAAGACCTGACCTCATGGGGAAGAAGACCTGGAAGCCTGGCTTCCCTGTGCTATGGAGTTAGCTCGACCTGGAGCCTCCCTGCCTCTGAGTTTCTTGCTGTGGGGATAACAAATTCCTTGCTACTTAGCAGCCTGGTGGGTCATTCTGTCACTTGCAGCTGAAAGCTCTCTCAGAGATAAGCATCTTGGGATTACGCAGACTTCAGGAATTCCTGGTCAGTTAGCGCCCTCTTAATGGAGATGTATGGACCAAGTGGACAACACAGTAATAATCAACAACACAGGGCTCTACTATGAGGGGTTCACAGTCAAACGCTGTGAGGATGGAAACCTCTTCCTACCTGCTCCTACCTCTGGATTCCAGAAGTCATGAAGATGGTGTGAGTCTTGTCACTTACTTCATGTTAAATCCACACTTAAGTCTCACTAGAGATCATTGATTGTCAGACGGAAAATTTGTTCTCTTAAAAGCCCAGGTGTTCCATATATAACCACATGTTAAGCCTTTCTGTCCCTCTTCTCAACACTGCAGAATGAGGGAGAAGGCAACAAAAGCCATTTGGGCGAAAGAGCAGCTGAAGCAGGCACTTTGCAGAAGTCACATCAAAGGGGAGTAAATGTTCAAAAGCCCAAAGCCCTAGCCTTGTGCAGATTTAAACAGTAAGATACTGGGAAGGGAGCCAGCTGGAGCCTCAGAAAATGTAGTTACAGTTGAGATGTTGCATACCCGCAGATGAAGAAATGGGGGTTCCTTGGAGGCTAATTAATTCTGTGGCAAACCAGGGTGGGATGTGAAACAGCAAAGGATGCAGAATGAGGAAGACAAAAGAAGAAAAGGCTCTGGATGAAGCAGACAGGAAATTTCATGTCTCATGCCCGGCTAGGTGCTTCACCCAAAATCCTCACGGAGAGGGATCTGGAGTCAGCCCCAGAACGACATTGCAAAATCTATCCAGTAGATAAAGTATGGTTATATACATGAATACATTTTTTATGTTCAATGAACAGCATAAGGTGTGCTCTATAATATAAAAAATCTAAATTTGGAGTTTTTAACTTTGGTTGCAAATCCCAGCTTAAAAGAAGCCAACTTTTCACCTGCTACCTAAGTGGGTGCCACCACCAGTATGCAGCACGTTTGACCCATAGAAACTGCTAACAAACATTAGTTTTAATATTAGCTACTATTAACCAAATTCTCATTTATTTTGTTATGGCTATTAGGTCCAAATCCCCTGTACCTATGGTCCTAGGTCCCGAGGAAATCAATGTACACTAAGACAGAAACTATTTAGCTACAGCACATGGGGAATTTTATTAGTGGCATGGGGTTACCTAAAGATATTCCTGGCTGTGTGCGGTGGCTCATGCCTATAATCCCAGCACTTTGGGAGGCTGAGGCGGGCGGGTCACGAGGTCAGGAGATCCAGACCATCCTGGCTAACATGGTGAAACCCCATCTCTACTAAAAATACAAAAAATTAGCCGGGTGTGGTGGCGGGTGCCTGTAGTCCCAGCTACTTGGGAGGCTGAGGCAGGAGA
>NW_012113253.1:4730344-4771809 GCF_000951035.1 Colobus angolensis palliatus
GCCTGTAGTCCCAGCTACTTGGGAGGCTGAGGCAGGAGAATGGTGTGAATCCAGGAGTCAGAGCTTGCGATGAGCCGAGATTGCACCACTGCACTCCAGCCTGGGCGACATAGCAAGACTCTGTTTTAAAAAAAAAAAAAAAAAAAAGATATTCCTGCACCTCCCTGCTCACAGACTGACTCACCCAGGAACTTTTGCAAAGACGAACACTCCAAAATTGCTAATTCCCTCCCCTTCCACCTCCAGAGCACAACCACTCACCTCCAGGGAGTGGCAGGGAGGAACACTTGTAGGATAGTCAGTTCCTACAGCACCTCCATCCTTTCCTGAGAATCCTCTCTCTTCCTTTTAATATTCCAAAAGGCCTCAAAACCTCAACACCAAACCTAAACTCTACATCTTATATCCCAGAGAAAGGAAAGCCAGCTCTCTTCAACTTTTCCCCTTTTGAGCTGTGTTTTCAGGGATGCTATAACTGAGGTTTACTAGAGTTTTCTAATCCAATTGTTCAGAAAGGAAAGAATAACAGAAAAGCTATTACATAGATGTTTCGTCATCCAGAGTCACCTGAATTCAAGAAGTTAGGCAGATAAAAAGATTGTCTTGGTTCATTTTCAATCCTATCTATTTTCACACGATCATTGCTTTATATCTCAACTTGTTCTCCTCCTTGCCTGAAAGGGTTTCCCCAAGGAAGGCTTGCCTGCTGAATCCCAAAGAACTGTCGGGCAGCATCCCCACTTTGCACCTTGCTCTGGCCCTTATTTTGTCTAATCCTCTCCCTACATCCTTCTGGTCCCTGTTTTCCAGTTTCTCTCTCCCTGGTGAATCATGAGGAACGAGGCAATGGCTTGAAGGATGCTAAAGTTGGAAGCCTCCTTCCTGTAACTGCCACAACATGTGAGGTTGGTTCTTTGGATGTAAAATATCTTGGAAGCAGCTCCTGTGCCAGCCAGGCCTGGATTCATGCTCTGCCAAGTTTTTGTTCTGAGTCCCAGTTCCAGTCCCTTTCCTTTCCGAAGCCAAGCACATGAACCTTGCAGGGTGCAGCCAGCCAGAAAGTCCCAGATTCAGATCCTGGGTGTCATTCATGCACTTAGATTTCTGGAAACCATAGTGACTACTAATAGTAAACCACGGGCACCACCGTGCTCTAAACACTGCTGTGGTTTTACCCAGTTGTTCTCTTCTTCCTGGAACTCCAGTTGTCTTAATTTCTCCATCTCAGAATTGCATTCCTCCCACTCACCCACCCTGTCCTATCTTTGGCCAGATCTCTTGGCTATAAATCTGTTCCTTTCTTCCACTTTTTCTTCACAGCTCCCCATTTCTTCACTCCCCGCCCCCGCTTATCATTGCCTTCTGGGCCTCCCAGTAATCCCAGAACCTGGCCCAGGCCTACACTGTGGGCAGATTTGCTTTCAGTCCTCACATTCCCTCTGAGCCAGGAACAACAACTTTCCTTTGCAATGAGTACAACCACCTCTCTGTGATCATGGCGTTGGGAATTCTGGTCCTCCTCAGACTCCCTTAGGGCTTATCCCTGAGACTCTAAGGCCATCACAGCCTTCATCCTCAGCCTGCACTACTGAATATCCCTCCCACAGTAATTATTTGCCTACATCCTTATCTCCCCAGGAAGACCATCAGTGCCTCAAGAGCAGGACCTTTTGTTAGCCATCACCTGGCTGTGAGCCCAGCACAGAGCATGGCACATAATTGGCACCTACAAAGTTTTAATGACTTTGTAATGACTACTTCACATCCATTTTGACAGAAGACAGGATTGAATTGGACACACCCACATGAACTAGCTGTGTGCCTGTAGGGGAGCCGTCTCCACTGGTATTCCTCAGCTGGGAAACGAGGAGGGTGAAGCAGGCCTAGCAAATCTCTAGGGATCTTGTTCTGCTAAAAGTCTGTGACTCCTCCTAGAGCACACTGTGCTTCTATTCAGCACAGTGACCCTGCAACTGGTGGTTTTATTTGTGAAGAACAATTATCCAGAGTTTGGGATGATGCAGAAAAGATGATTAACGTTATGCTAGGAGCACTTCCCAACAAGCTCGCCTAAAGGTGTTCTGGGGTTCCTACCCAGCATGACTTTATCCCCAGTGGACATGTGGAGACATTTCAACTGTAGAGGCCACACATGCTACTAAACGTCCTACATGCCCATGACAGCACCCCTAACAAAGAATTATTTGGGCCCCAAATTTCAATAGTGCTGGTGGCACTGAGAGATCCTGGCCTAGAGCATGCAACTTGGTTTGTGCATTTGATTAGGGCCAAACAGTTTACAATTCTGAGAACTGATCATGTGTGATGAGTTTCTTTTCTGTCTGATAGAGAAGAGAACCCCAAAGACTATGGGTTTGGGTTTTGTGGGAGTTTTTTGTTTTTGTTTTGTTTTGTCCTTTAGGATGTAACTAGTTTCATATTTAATTTAGTAATCTTATCTCAGCTTTCCTTCTTTCCACTGACTATTTTTAAAGTTTCTCATATTCCCTTTTTTTTTTTTGAGCCATTTATTTATTTTGTTTTTAATTTAAACTTTTTTTTTTTTGAGAGAGGGTCTCACTTTGTATCCCAGGCTGGAGTGCAGTGGCACAATCTCGGCTCACTGCAACCTCTGTCTCCCGGGTCCCCATTCAAGCAATTCTCCTGCCTCAGCCTCCCAAGTAGCTGGGATTACAGGCACATGCCATCATGCCCAGTTAATTATTGTATTTTTAGTAGAGACAGGGTTTCACCATGTTGGCCAGGCTGGTCTTGAATTTCTGACCTTGTGATCTGCCCACCTCAGCATCCCAAAGTGCTGGGATTACAGGCATGAGCCACTGCGCCCAGCCTAAATTAAACTTTTCAATTCAAAATCATCTATAGATTCACATGAAGTTGTAAGAAATTGTACAGAGTGATCTCCGTTCTCTTTTCTAATTTCCCCCAATGGTAACATCTTACAGAATTGTAGTACGAGATTCTATCCAGGGTACTGACATTGGTACAATCCACCAATCCTATTTAGATTTCCCTGGTTTTAATTTGTACTCATTTGTATATTTGTATTTAATCCTATACAATTTTATTACATGTGCACTTTCACGTATCCACCACTGCAACCAAGATACAGAACAGCTCCATCACCACAAGAGTTCTTCATGTTGCCCTTGTAATAATCACATCCTCATATTCTCTTTTGAGCTGACTTTATCATCCAGCTGTGACCCTCATCAATGAGTTAAAAAGATAGTGATACCTGCTCACTATTTATTTGTATGATAATTAAGTTTTTAACATTTTGAGAAATACACTTTGATATATTCCTTTGCTTTTTAATGAAACTACCTGTTAAGTAGCAACTCAATAGCTGAGCTCCAATGACGAGACCAGATGATTCCTAATTTCCCCACCAAATATGATATTAATGAAAACCATCACTCTACATGTTAGGAACACACAGTGACCTTGAGCAAGCAGCCTAATTTCTACATGATTTAGTTCCTTCTTCTCTAAAATAGTATCTCTGATTTTAAGGAATTTGTGGAGGATTCAACTAGTTAATATACACAAAGCACTTAGAATAGTGCATTGCACATAATAAATTTCAATAAATTTTATGGTATGTTCTTTCATTTAATATCCACATCAATCCTATGAGGTAACGACTCTTGTTACTGGAACGCAACAGATAAGAAAACTAGGATTGAGAAAGTTCAAGTAATTTTCCCAAGGTCTCAGCCTAGTAAGAGGCAGAGCAACAATTAGAACTCTAGTCTCTGTGATTCCAAGCACCACCTTGCCCTATTTACTGTGAGAAATTGGAATTTTGTGAGAAATTGGAATGCTGTACTCAGAGTAATGGGGAATTCTGCATGGGATAGGTGGCTATCTAGAGAAGGAGAAGGCCAGGTACAGTGGCTTATGCCTATAAACTCCCAGTGCTTTGGGAAGCCAAGGTGGGAGCATCACTCAAGGCCAGGAGTTTGAGACCAGCCCAGGCAACATAGTAAGACCCCATCTCTACAAAAAATACAAAAGTTAGCTGGGAGTGATGGTGCACACCAGCAGTCTCAGCTACTTGGGAGGCTGAGGCAGGAGGATCACTTGGGCCCAGGAGTTTGAAGCTACAGTGAGCCAAGATCATGTCACTACACTCCAGCCTGGGCAATAGAATGAGATTCTGTCTCAAAAACAAACAAACAAACAAACAAACAAAAAACCCACACACAGAGAGAGCAAGAGGAAATTTTGAGATCTATATATGCTCTTCATCTTCATAAAGTTTGAGAAATATCCCTTTTAACAACTTCAACAACAAAAACCCAGAGGAAAACCTTCATAAAATGAGCACAAGCATATTTTGTCTAAATTTTCTTCCCACAAGAGGCTAGAAACACATGGGGAGATGAAACAAGTATCCACCAGCTCAAACTAATTCAGCAAGTCCAGCAAAGGGGAGGTAGCACAGCAGGAAGGCACGCGAAGCCCTGCAGCCTTTGCCCTCAGAAAGCAGAAGTGTTTATTCACAGTTCTTCCTTCAAACTATTGATTCACACTGGGGCAAAATGAAAAATCTCCCTGATCATGTCAGAGGCAAGGTAAGACTGCAGCCAACGAAGCCTGAGAGGAAATGAACTAGAAGCAGAGTCTGAACCCTTCATGCAGGTCCCTCCTATTTCAACTTCTGTGGAGCTAGGACAGCACAGGGCAGAGGTTTCCAAAGGGCGGGTCACAGAGATAATTTCCCCGGCACGTGGTACAATGAGAAAAATGAGATAGTGTGGTGGGTTAGTGTGGGCGCTAGGATCGCTCACTCCCTTTCTTAGCAAGATTGGTGTGTTTCTCTGTCCCTTCCTCAGGAAGGGCTTCCTTCCTCACATACCTATCTATCCCTCTCCTCTCTTTTTTTTCTTATAGCACTTACTTATACGTATTAATGCTATGTCCTTTCCTTCTTCTTTGTTTTAAATCTATTACCCTGTACCTAGGCTTTAAGCATGAGGGCAGGAATTTCTTTTTGGTCACTATTATATTCTGCAATGACTAGAACAGTGCCTAGCACATCATAAGTGCTAGTACATACTTTCTGAATTGATTTAGCAGTGCTTTCTGCAGTGTGTGTGCATGTGCATGTGTGCATGGGTATGCATAAGATAGCCTTTCTTATGAAATGGTAGAAGTAATAAATGACAGGTCTTTTTCATGCCCCCCTAAATAAAACGTTAGCACCTCGATCAGCATGCACACACACTCACACCTTTTTTTCTTTTAAACGTACACATTTCTTTTTTCCTTTTTACTGGCCAATGAATTCCAAAAGTCTGGGACTCAGTGGTCTCAAAAAAGGGTTTTAGAGTAAAGCAAAGCTTGGCTTGAGTCTGGCACTTTCAACTGTGTGACTTTGGGTAGCTTCTTTTATATCTCGAAGCCTCAATTTCTTCATCTACAAAGTGGGAATAGTGATGCTAACCTCATGAGGCTGTTCTACAAATTAATTGAGAGGATACTATGTCAAGCAGGGACCTGGTCCAGAATAGGATTAGTGGTATAAATAGATGACACTCCCAGTGTGGCTCCACTGTGGGCAAGGCAGGACCTCTCCACCCAGGCCTTGTCTCAAAAGCCTCCTTGGGGTTTGGGCTCTTTGCTCCAGTGAGACTGCCCACAACTGAGGTCATGCCCAGTCAAATGCCACCCAAAGGCAGTTTCCTGGCATTCAGTGGAGTTATTGTTAATTCAGTCCTGCTTCAAATTCAACTACCTTGCTATAAATATGAACATTGAAACCAAAGATTTTAAGGTACCACTTCCAAATTGCTGAAGTAAGCCTATTCGCTTGTGGGTGATGACTTCTGAGATTCTCCCAAATTAATAGATTTACACATGAGTTCCTTTCCCCATTTAACTAAGAAAGAGAGGAATCATGTCAGGAACCTCACAGAAGGATATCATTCAGAAATGATGACAAAACAGTCCTGAAATTACAACATAAGTAAGCAAAGAAACACAAATCATTTCTGAGCTATTTGAATTGCACACATTTTCAATTGTTTATGTTTTTGCTTTCATGAAAGCACACAATATTGCCTTTTGTTGTAGTTCACACTATTAGAGGATTGTGTTAATAAAGGAAAGTGAGTAAACTTGGGGTTGTGTAGAGAGAAAGAAAGTGAAGCAGAGATGAAGTCTGGTGCTTAGCCCTGAGAAAGACAGAGCTGAGTCAAAATGAGGAGGCCTGAGAAAAAGCTCTCTGGGCTTTCAACTATTTAGGACAGGGAGGGCAGAGAGGTGAGTAACTGCAGGGGGTAAGGAAGTTCCGCCACAGGCTGACAGGCTCTGTCCTGGAGTTATCCTGGGTGGAGATCAACTGGTATAATTCCATGCAATGGAAATGGAAGTGAAAAGCCCCCTTTAGCAGTGGTTACCATTTTTTCAAAATGATGCCCCAAAAGTTGGGGGACTGTTGTCAGACTGCTAGTTGCCTTTCAATATGAGGCCTTTGCTTTTGCTATTGTAACAGAATCTTGGCTTTTAGCTTGATCTGTTGCTGCTCAGCTAAAAGACATTTCCCAGCTTCCCTTACAGCTAGATGTGGCCATGTGACATAGTTCCAACTATTACTATGGGAATGTACACTGTCTCTCTAAGAGGAGTTCAGGGTATGGAGCATTTCCCAAGTTTGTCAAACCATGAAATATGGCCAAGGTGCCTTCTTGGAGTGAGTCTAAAAAAGTGACTTTCTCTATCCTCAGGTCTCTTCCAGGTCCAAACATCTATGAATTACCCTTTGCCCATGATCTATTTCCAAATGCATTCATCCAGGGTTTTCTCTGCCCCTTGCCTGCATCTTTGCAGTTCACAAGTTGAGCCCAGAAAATCAGCTAGCTGGCATCCTTGCAGCAGAGTCCCAAGGTCACGGCTGGAAGAGTAGCAGGCCATGCTGTGAGTCTGTGAGGGAAGCCCTTCCTGGAGCATGGCACGCAGTTCCTTTGCCATCAGGTGCTAACTGTGCCCAATGTGAGAAGATCCAGTCTCACCACAATTGTTTCCCAACAAACACACAAATGACTTTCTTCTTTATTCTCAGGGCACACTCACTGGCACTCTTTTTTTTTTTTTTTTTGGTACTTTGCCAGAGGGTTCCCTGACAACCACATTGGAATTTGTGCATTTGTCCTTTCCTGTGAGAACTCCATCTTGATGGGGGAGGCCAGCAGAATGGATTCAGGATCCCCTTTCACAGTCTGAGCAGCTATCAGCTTCTGGGGTTTGAATCTTCCGAAATCAGCTCTGTACCCTGGCCCTGTAATTTTCATGCTCTGGATTGTCTATGGATGAAGGCCTTCAGTTTCTCTTCAAGACAACCTTGCTCATCGTGAGAATGGGTATCCTTTCCATAGCCTCTTGCTCCTTAATGTGACAGGTTTTACAGTAATTTCTTCAGGCCCTTTTGGTTCTTATGCAGACTACAAGTCTGTGGGCAAGGACCATGACTAACTTTGCACTCTGCAAACAACTTTACTCACTTCTGGCACCAGTGTTGCTAGTTACTTAATATTCCAATTCAACTTTGTCAAAGTTTAAGTTGAGTAATGTTTTCCCTAATGTTTTTTAATTTTTTTTTGAGACATAGAATCATTGAAGTCCAGTTATGGAACTTCAAGGTTTGGAAATCTCTGGCCTTACTGGATGGTTTTGGCATGAATTTCATAAAAACTTTTCTTTACCAGGTACCTACTACATGCCAGACACTTTCCTATATTTTGGCCAATTTGCCTAAAAATGTGACAGTCAGCAAATTCCTGGGGGGATCTGAGGATATACTATCATTCTTCTGTTTTACAGTAATTGTGAAAAAAACAAAAACAAAAACAAAAACTATTATTAGCAAATTTGGAATCATCCAAATGATCTCAACTTTATAGAATTCCATGATTTGGTGCTGACATATGTATTGTTTTAAAAGCTGAAATGGCATCAACTTCTTCAATAGTCTTGAAGTATGAAGAAAGGAAGATATAAATGAGATCTCTATACTTCATGACAGCAAAAGGGCATCATGGATGAAAGCTTCTGAGTCATTTAAATATAGAAGAAGGTGAGAGAATTGAATCTTCACCTGTGCAGGAGCCCTGTGATGGAAACAGTGGCATCCACATCTGTGTCACACAGTTCCCATCCTTAGAGGCACCAACTTATAGTAAGTGCAGTGGATGGCTAAAGCTGGCACCACCGTTAAAATGAAAAATAACTGTGATAGTGGTAACGATTCAAATGACGGCCCATCGTGCCTCAAAAATCAAAAGGATCCAGTGGGCAAAAGTGAAATGGAAAATAAGCAAATGTATCTTTCTACCACTGAAAGTAATATTTGTGATTCAGTTTCCATAAAACAAAACTACTTGTTATATTAGATTAATGCTGTTATTCAGAATGTCACTGGCCTGGTTTGCACCTCTCTTCTTTGTAAATCATGTTTTTGTTTTATAATTGTTTATAAGCTATAAGGAGTAACTTTACCTGATTTAATATGCACATTTTTAAGTAAATCATAATTTTTAAAAAAGCATTCAAGTTATCCCCAGGGTCATTTAATCCTTACATCTGTGAAGTTGGCAATATTATCTCCATTTTACAGGGAAACTGGAGCTTGGGGATGTAGAGCTCTACCTCAATGAGTGAAAAGCAAGCCAGAGGCTAGGCATGGTGGCGTATGTCTGTAATCCCAGCACTTTAAGAGGCTGAGGCAGGGGGATCACCTGAGGTCAGGAGTTCGAGACCAGCCTGGCCAACATGGTGGAAACCCTGTCCCTACCAAAAATTAGCCAGGCATGGTGGTGGGTGCCTGTAATCCCAGCCACTCAGGAGGCTGAGGCAGGAGAGTTGCTTGAACCCGGGAGGCCGAGGTTGCAGTGAGCTGAGATCACACCACTATACTGTACTCCAGCCTGGGCAATAGAGCGAGACTCTGTCTCAAAAAAAAAAAAAACAAGCAAGCCAGAATAGAATTCAGGCTACCTAATCCTAATGACCTTCTATTGCCTTCCTAAAGCAAAAGATGCTTTCTTGGATAGGACATCTGTCCTCTGGATCATTTTATCAAGTTGTAATTCACCAACAACCATTTCACTGAAAGTCCAAAAATACCAGCCAAGAGCTAGTCAAATGTTCTTTTCATTGAAGAGGGGTAAAGAAAGAACCCAGGGTTCCAATTTCTCAGACACTGCCCCATGGATATAGAAGTAGATACAGGCAGGGGCAGGAACAGGAGCAGAGCAGAAGCCCAAAGAGAAAGTTTAGGGGAAATAAAACCACAAAAATGGATTTAAAGGAAAGGCCCGTCATTCACACTTAGAAGAGTTCCTGGGCTAACAATTCCAACCCAAGGCAGCTGCGGCAACAGCTGAGACAGAATCAAAACCTGGGGAAAGACCTTAGGTATTCAAGTGGGTTCACTAAGCGGCAAATTCATTTTGTGAGAATTGGCTTTTGAACTGTGTGAAATCTAGTTTTGGGGCTATTTCTTCGCCAATAGTGAACTCTGCTGGGAAGTAGGTTTTGCCTGGGTTTCCTGCATCCAGCTAGGTCCTCACTCTGACATGAGAGGTAAACAGATGCAAAGGAGACAGAAAATCTGCTAGTGAGGTCTTTCCTGGGGCTCTTCTCATTGTTTCTCTTTGTTCTCCACAGGTCCTTGTGGTCACCTGCATTTATTAATGTGTCCTTTAGAACTAGTGTTTTCTAGCTCTTTGGGAAAAGCTACAGCCCCAGGGCAACTGCAAAAACAGAAAGTCCTTAGAAGAATCTGTGTGGAGGGACTAGAATCTGGATATTGGGTTCATAGTTCATACTGCTGGAAGATTTTCCAGAGTTTAGGTCAAAATGAATGAAGATATATTTGGACTCCCTCTTTCTCTTCCTTCCTTCCTTCCTTCCTTCCTTCTTTCCTTCCTTTTCTTTTCTTCTTCTCTTCTCCTTCCTTCTTCTTTCTTTCTCTCTTTCTCTTACTCTTTCCTCCTCCCTCCCCCACTTCCTTCCTTTGTTTCCTTCCTTCCATCCCTTTCCCTTCCCCATCCCCTTCTTCTTCTTTCTTTCTTCCCTTCTTTCTTCCCTTCTTTCCTTTCTTCCTTCCTTTCTCTCTTTCTCTCTTTCCTTCCTTCTTTCTCTCTCTCTCTTTCCTTCCTCCCTCCCTCCCTTCCTTTCCTTTCTTTCTCTCTTCCCTTCCCTTCCCTTCTCTCCTCTCTCTCTTTTTCCTTTTTCTTTCTTCTGATTAGCTTTCTCAATGTTCAGCTGGTTCTGTTTGGCTTGATAGCTTTCCAAATAAATCAGATTGGCATTTTAAAAGTTAGCCAGAAGAAGAAGGCACATCAGCTGTGTTCTATACCATGACAATTTTATAGTGTTGAAGAATAATTAAGACATTTACTCAATGAAACTGCCAGATAACAAATTATATAGAGAATAAATTGCTGCTTCGGGGAAAATCACCCTCCATTTCTCAAAGCATCTTCCATTTCTAAGAATATTGAAAGTTTCTCAAAGGGCCCCCATTTCTAAGAATACTAAATCACGTAACTTAATACCTATCTGTATTAGTTTCACGGGACTGCTGCAACAAAGAACCAAAAAATGGGTGATTGAAAACAGTATAAATTTATTGTCTCACAGTTCTGGGAGCTAGAAGTCTGAAATAAAAGTGTTGGCAGGGTTGGTTCCTTCTGGAGGACCTGAGAATCAGTTCCACGCCTTCTTCTAGCTTGCAGTGGCTGCGGACAGTCCGTAGTGTCCCTTGGTTTGTAGATGCATCACTTCAATCTCTGCCTTCACTGCACATGGCATTCTCCTCTCTCTCTGTGTCTGTGTCCAAATTTCCTTTTTCTTACAAGAACACTAGCCATTGGATTAAGGTTCACCTTAATATCGTATAATCTCATCTTACCTTGATTACATCTGTAAAGACCCTATTTCCAAATAAGGCCATACACAGGTACTGGGAGTTAGGACTTCAACATGTCTTTCTGGGGGATACAATTCTACTCTCTATACCATCCAATACAAAACCAACAGAACCATGAAGTCCATTTTCTACAATATAACCAAGGGACTTTAAAAAAAAAAAAAAAAAAAAGGCTTGTTAAATTCCAGTTTTTAAATGGCAAATTCTGTCATTGTAAATGCAATGAGCTCTGTCCCACTCCCAAATCCCACTAAAACAAACATAAGAGAACGTTTAGAGGCATAAACTCATAGGAAAAAGAGCAGAGAGTAGATGTACTACAAAATTTTGGAAGCTGGAAAGGAGATAAGCAAGTGCTTACTATCTTAGCAGTTCAAGAAATCTGAATGCTAAGGAAAAAAAAAGAAAACTTGAGTACAACATGGTTTTTATCCCTCTGTCCCCAAGGAACTCAGGAATTGAAGATGCTAGATATCTTTGGAAGGGGGAGAGAAAGGATTTGTGGAAAACTGGTTTAAAAAGCAGTTAGAACCCAAGAACCTCTCCCCAAAATACCAAATCTGAATGACTGCCCCTCCTTCACCCTGAAAGAAGTTGTTGTTTTATTTTCTAGTAAAAAACTTCCTGGTGAAACTTTTTGGGCAGAGGATCACTTAGAACAATTGAGGTCGGCGCTATTGTGCTGAAAATATGAAGCACTGGGACTCCAGGCTTCTTCCTCTGGAGTCATGCGTCAGTCAGGCATGCGCCCTCCAGGTAGGAAATTGGGAGAGTCTGCTCAGTGGAATCTGATCAATCCCTTTCCCTCAAAAAGGCCTGAAAATTCAGATATCAAAAGTTCGTGAAAGGAATGATCCAGCCAGATACTCTACAGTGAAGACAGCAGACCTTAAGCCCAACTTCATAAATGGAGCTTCCAACCAACATCGGAGTGCCCTCTCCTTAAATATGAGTCAACAGTTTAGGGCCAGCAGACATTAGAGGAAAGCCTCCAAACAAGAGAAAGGCCAACAAAACAGACAGAGGGGACATAAACTTGAATAAACCAACTCTATAAGGGGAGAAAACCTAATTAATGTTATAATCAGAAAGATATTGCATCTAAAAACCTGAGGATGAGATGCTATGAAAAGGAACATTCAGAGAACCAAAAAAAGAGTTCTTAGAAATTAAAAATAAGGTAGAGCGAATGAAAAATTCAAAAGAAAATTTGGAAGACAATATGGAAGAAATCTCGAAAAAAGTAGGATGGAAGATATGAGAGGAAAGATAAGAAAATTAGAGGACCAGCCTAGGGCAAAAAAGAATAACAATAATAACTTGAGAAAATGTTTTCATAATTGAAGGCTACGAGATATTTTTTTTAAAGGCACACAGAGGGATGGGAGCAGGAGGAAAGGACAAATCTCATACAAAGGATTGAGGATCAGAATGACATCAGACTTGTCAACACCTTCAAAACCCTAAGGAAATGTGATTTTACACCCTGCCAAACTATCAATTAAATGTACAAGGCATAAAAAATCTTTTGAAAAGCAAAGTCTCAAACAGATGTCACTTCTCACGTAGAAAACTACTTAAGGATGTTCTTGCCCAAACAAGAGAACAAACCAAGGAAGAGAAAGACACGGAATACAGGAACTATGAGATCAATTCAACACAGGAGAGAGGTCAAGGAAATTCTCAGGTTAATATCAAAGAAAGAGTCTGGGCCAAGAGGTATGCAGCCAGCCCGGACAGCAACCAGCCCAGATTGGAACAGGTCAGAAAGCTCCAAGGGCAATTAAAAAAAAAAAAAAAAAAGTGATAGAATTCCTAATGTGCTCAAACTTGTTGAAAGGAGATTTACACAACCAGAGGAAGGTTTGATGTGAATTAGTGATGAGTTCACATTAAAAAAAAATTTTTTTTAATGCAGCAAAAATAAAATATCATCTGTGAAAGGAAAAGTAATCCTAATCTGGTTTAGCTGCGAAAGTGTTAACAAAATACCAACAATGAACACTGATCTAACCGAATTATGCTACAATGTATTGGCAGTGGTGGGATGGAGGTGAAAGACTGAAATCCTCACCTTTCATGTGGGTAATCAATAGATCAGGCCTTAGACTGAAACGCCAAGAAAGAGTATGACTCCCATCAAAAAGTGGGCAAAGGATATGGACAGACACTTCTCAAAAGAAGACATTTATGCAGCCAACAGACACATGAAAAAATGCTCATCATCACTGGCCATCAGAAAAATGCAAATCAAAACCACAATGAGATACCATCTCACACCAGTTAGAATGACTATCATTAAAAAGTCAGGAAAAAACAGATGCTGGAGAGGATGTGGAGAAATAGGAACTTTTATACTGTTGGTGGGACTGTAAACTAGTTCAATCATTGTGGAAAACAGTGTGGCAATTCCTCAAGGATCTAGAACTAGAAATACCATTTGACCCAGCCATCCTATTACTAGGTAGATACCCAAAGGATTATAAATCATGCTGCTATAAAGACACATGCACATGTATGTTTATTGTGGCACTATTCACAATAGCAAGGACTTGGAACCAACCCGAATGTCCATCAATGATAGACTGGATTTAAAAAATGTGGCACATATACACCATGGAATACTATGCTGCCACTAAAAAGGATGACTTCATGTCCTTTGTAAGTACATGGATGAAGCTGGAAACCATCATTCTGAGCAAACTATCACAAGGACAGAAAACCAAACACTGCATGTTCTCACTCAAAGGTGGGAATTGAACAATGAGAACACTTGGACACAGGGTGGAGAACACCACACACCAGGGCCTGTTGTGGGGTGTGGGGTGGGGGGTGGGGTGAGGGATAGCATTAGGAGACATACCTAATGTAAATGACAAGTTAACGGGTGCAGCACACCAACATGGCATATGTATACATATGTAACAAACCTGCACATTGTGCACATGTACCCTAGAACTTAAAGTATAATAATAAAAAAAGAGTATGACTTGTCAATTATTTAGAGACAAGGAAATAAAACAAGAGAGCGAACTTAAAAAGTTGATAGTGGTTACTCCACAAGAACTGATAAACTGGGACGTATAACAGGGTTGATTTTCACAGCAAGTCTTTTAGAACTCTTTGTCTAAATTTTACGCATGCAGTATATAGCCCATTAGAGCCAGTGGTTACCACACTGGACAGCACAGGTAGAAGGAGAAATAAATAACAAACTAATTTACACAACTAGTTAATTATAAATGTAAGTGCTCTGAAAGAGAAGTCAGGCACTATGAAAAAATAAAACTGGGAAATGTCACATAATCTAAGGGTCAGCTAAGATTTCTGAGATATTGGCATCTGTGCTAAAAACAGAAGCTATATTTGATGAATATCTTTTTAAAAAATGTAATGCAATTGGATCAAGGGACTTTCCTGCTCAAAACCCATCCAAGGCTTCTCATCGCTGTTAGGATAAAGTCCAAGCTCCTCAATGTGGCCTACAGGCTCCCATGTGATCCAGCCTTTCCTGCTCCCAGCACGGCTTCCCCTCACTCATGGCTTGCATGATGCTCCAATAACATTGCTATCCTCCAATAGCTGGAAAGTGCCAAACTCTTCCTGCCTCAAGGCCTTTGCACATGCTGTTCCTTTTGCTAGAAATGTTCCCCATACCAACTTTTCATCGCATCTGACTTCTCTTGTAGCACTTGCAACAGTAATAATTAATTGTGTGAGTTCATTTGCTATCTACCTCTTCCACCTGTGCTGTCCAATATGGTAGCTGCCAGCTCCACCGGGCTATGCAAATTTAAATTAACATGAAATCATGTGAAAAATTCAGTTCTTCAGCAGCACTAGCTCCATTTCCAGTGATCCATAGTCACAAGGCTGTATTGGACAATGCAAAGAACACTGAGTCTCTGGATAGCACTGCTCTAGACTGCAAACTCCCCACGGGCTCCTCCTAGATCTAGCCTGAGTGCCTAGGATTATGTCTAGCACTTTGAAAGTGCACCCTAAATAATTGTTGAATAAATAAATTTATTCTTCCATTTAGGGTAAGGCCACTGCCCTATATTATATTTATATAAATATAAAAGGACATTTATATTTGATCTATCTTAGTATCTTAAGCCTTTCAATAATGTCTATTTGTATATAATCCCAATGGCAAAATCCACATCAAAGAAAATTAAAATTTAGGTAGCAAAATAAATACTTATGGAACCATTTAGGTCATAATAGTGGACTTTAGAGACTCATGAAGGCAAAGGGTTCCATTTCACCTCAGGTATCATTCTTAGAAATAGGTTCCCCATTTGTCCTACAAACCAATCATTAGAATTAACCTGGAAGATGTGTATTTTCAGAGTCCATATAGATTTAAAGCATCTTAAAGTATCCTTTGACTGTGCCAAGTGAAGTCACTTTGGGCATTGTGGATTATAAATCCAATTTAGATGCCGTATTTAGCATTATACACAAAGAAAGATATTAAATAGGTACAATTTTCTTTTAAGAGGATTATTATCAGGTTTTCAAAGGAGCACAAGCACCTCATTAATAGTTAATGTGTTCATTGGGTTCCAACAAATTCAACAACCCAGAGATGCATTCAAATATATTTATTTAAGCATTCTGGAGGTTTTCAAAAAAATAAAATCAGATCTTTCAAGACAACAGTAAAATCACTATCTTTCTTTCCCCAGCATGCTGACTGTGGGAGAATCTCCTTGCCAGTGTCACTGTCCATTCCAAAAACAAAAAAACAAAAACGGTTTCTGCCCTCAGGCCCTTCGTCTCCCCTACCCACCCACACATCTGCTCTACTTCAAGCCTGGATTCCAGGAGGCCCCTGGAAACAAAGAAAATATTCCTGAGGCTAAAAAAAAAAAAAAAAAAAAGAAAAAGAGTGTGAGGAAGCAGGGCTCTCTGGCTCTTTTTCAGTGATGGAAATTTAGCTTCTCCTTCTCTTTATCTGTATCTCTTCCCTCTTGGTTCTCCCACTCTCTAGAACAAAACAACCAGCAGGTGGGCCTGCGGCATTCCAAGAGCAGACACTGGCAGGAACAAAGGTTACAGAAGCGAGTGACTCTAAGAATCAAGCAAGACATGGAATGGCAGAAAATTAAATTCTGAGTCCCTAAAAGACGTGATGCAAAGATGACCTCCTCTCCCAAGGACATGTCCTCATCCCGTGTTGACTGTGTGTGGCCATTTCAGGAAAAGCAAATAATAGAGAATCTGCTTGGATGATACTTAGACCTGGGACAACTGAAAGGAGTTGCACTTATACAACTCGATGCAGCGGAGTCCCCTGGGAGGAGCCCCAGTCACACGGGGAGAGACAGTCACAGCTGTAATAAATAATGGCTAACATGTATCAAGCACTGGCTGAGTCCTCAGCATACATTACATTACAGAATTCAATGTGCACCTCAATGCTCTGGGGGTGTATTTTATAGGAGAACTGTGGCACAAAGAGGGTAAGTGTCTTACTAACTGTGTGGCTCATCTGCAAAGCAGGGGTTGTCTGACCCCATGGGGTTGCCACAAGTATTCAATTAGTTTTATTTTACAGTTAGAACAGTGGCAGGCTGAAGAAGTAAAATATACAAGTATTTGTTATGCAAAAACAAATAAGTTGTAAATCTCCATCTTACAGATAAGAAAATGCATTCTAGTTTTGGTTCTGTTGCTGACAAACTATGGGACTTCAGGAAAGGTGGTGAAGCTCTTGGGTCTTGATTGCCTCTTAAAATCCTCAGCGTTTGTACTCAATGATTATTTGGATCCTTTTTCAGCTCCAAGCTTCTTCTGATGAACAGAACATAATTTCTTTGTAGCTTTTTCTTCACCTAACTCCCCTTGTGCTCATAATCTAGGGATCTTAACAGGTAGGGAGAGGGGGAGTTTGTACAGGACCAGGGGCATTTGGGGTTGTCTTGATGACAAGGGGGCCATACTGCATTTGGTAGGAGAGTGAAAGGATGCTTATAGTGTTCAGCAATGCTTGCTGCAGTCCCACCCAAGATGCGAATGGCTCTCCTGTAGAAAATACAGTCAGCTTCAGAATGCTGGTAGAAATCATGATGTAACTCACAGAAATGCAAAGGGAAGGTTTTCTGTCAAAGTTGTGGAGCTACCCAGCCATGGAACCATGCAAACTATGGCCAGACCGCTCTGCTTCCATATTCTTATGCAGCTAAACAGTCACACAATTAGGCAGCTATGCAACCACACAGCTGGATGTCCATGGAGCCATGCCCCAAATCCCACAGTTTTGAAACCAAGCAATAGCCTATCACATTCTTCAAATGCAAGACAGATACCAAAGTAAGTGTGTTCCTAGCTTGTTAATCTCAGAAAACAGTAATGGCAAGCCTTTTTAGGGGACGGGTAATGAGCAAGACCCAATTCCTGACCCCAGGAAACACTCATTCCTGGGGAAGGGCAGACCTGCGCACATGTGCACGAGGCTGACCATACAGCAGTGGAAATAGTGATGAGAAGAAAAGGCGTATGGGGAAAACAGAGATTCATTCCACTTGGGGAGGGCCTCGGGAGGCTTTGCAGAGGGGGTGGCTTTTGGGTTAGATTTGTACAATGAGTAAGGGTGAGGGTAAAATGTTCCATCGGAGGAAGCTGCAAGACTAAAGATACAGAGAAGGAAGGAAAGGGCAGGCCTAGTAAGGACTCAATAGTGTGGAATTGGCAGAAATAGAAGGCTCAGACCTGATGGCTGAAGGGCTGGAATGCCATGCCAAGAATTGCATCATTTGTCTAGTAGGAAATAGCGGTCATGAAACATTATTGGGCACAAGAGTGACACGATCACATCCATCCTCCAGAAAGACTCTTTGGCAGGAATGTGAGAAATGAACTGAAGAAAAGTCAGAAGTAAACGAGAGGTTTAGAGGTTCCAGCAGGGACACACAATCCTCCCTCTGCTTCCACTGACACTGGAATAAAGCCCAAACCCCTGCCCATCACTCACAAGGCCCTAAATAGTCTACGTCCGTACAGACGTCCTCTCCTGCCCGACATCCCCCCCACCGCCAGTTTCCCCAGTTACCTTCACCTCACTCTGGGCCTCAAACACATCAAGCTCATTCCTGTCTCAGGGCCTTTGCACTGCTGGGGGCTCTTCCTGGAGCACTCTATCCCCTAATGCTCACAAGGCAGCTCCTGCTCTTCACTCACAAGTTAGCTCCTTCCTCAAAGACCCCTTCCCTCACCACCCAATCTACTTCCCCATATCCAGTCATTCTCTATTTTATTATCTTGGTTTTCTTCACGGTGCTTACCAATGTTTGAAATTGCCTTGGTTATTTCTTTCTCTACCCATCACCATTAGCTCAAACCCAAATGTAAGCTCTGAGAGAAGAATCTTGGTCTTGTCCACTGCTCGAGCCCCAGCATCTAAAACAGCACTCATTCCAGAGTGGGTTCTGAAGAATATTTGTGGGAAGGAAGGAAGGAAGGGAGGGAGAGAGGGAGGGAGGGAGGGAGGGAGGAAGGAAAGGAAGAAAGGATTTTCTGTGTGATAAATACACAAAATTCAACTGAGCTTGTGATTTTGTAAGAGACCCACACAGAGGAATAGGGGAGGAAGGGAATGACTACCTAGCCACCAAGATGCCCCACATCCAGGAAGGGCAGTGGTAGGTGATTTGAAGGGGAGCATTAATGAGGGTTGGAACTAGGGCAGCAGTCGGGCCTGGAAAGAAAGGAACAATTCACTGCAACCATTCATTTCAGAGACAGGCTGTAGAAGTTGGTGCCTGATTAGATGTGCAGAGAAAGATAGGAATGAAACAAAAATAACCCCAGAGTCTTACACCTGAACAACCAGAGATGATTCTGATGAACAGACAGGGATGGCACCATAGGGTGGGCGGTTGTGGGGGAGAAGAGGTTAATTTGGTTTGGGGCAAGTTGAATTTGAGGAACTTGACTGACAGTATTTGGATGCCTTGTGATAGTTGGAAATGTGGTCTGGAATCAGGAGCAGATATGGCGGGAAGCAGCCACTGGGAGGATAATGACAGCAGCAGGTGAGTCCTCTGGGAGAGCCTGCTGGATGAGAGAAGAGAACTGGGCAAGGGCATGAAGAGACGTGGGTAGAGCCTGGGACAAATTAGGAAAGAGGAACTAAAAAAGGAGGACGAGGCAGAGAAGACGTAATCAGAGGTGGAAGGGAAATGGTGGTGGAGTGAAACTGAGGGAGAAGGTCCATTTCCAAAATGCGGAGGAAGGGTAGGCAGAGGAGATTGGCCAGGTCAGTGGTGCTGAAAGCTGCACAAAGAGACATGGGCACTGACTCTCCATTTACAAGGTAATTGGTACTCTGTGAGAAGAGCTTCAGTAGATTAATAGGAATGGAAATTTCCTGTAACACATGTGCAGGAACCTATCTGGACCCATCTGCTTCTCCCCAGTGAGACTTGGGGGTACAGGGACTGATGCAAATATGCTAATGCTCAGAAGGTTTACTATGCCACAGTGGTAAAGTCCTTTGTTTCTGACCCTGGAGTCTCGTGTCTTACCAGTATTCAAGAAACTGTGACGGGCTAACTTGTAGGGTAAAATCCTTCATAGTTATTAAAACTACCACGCTCTTCTAGAAACTTGCCATTCCTCCATTAAGAAGTAGAGTCTGATTCCCCTCCCTTTAAATCTGGGCAGGCTTGTGACTCATTTGTAACCAATAGAATACAGGAGAAGTAACACTGTATAATTTCCAAGACTAGGACACAAAAGGCAAAGCAACTTCTACCTTGCTAGCTGGGGCTTGCTCTGGAGTTCTGAGCAGTTATGCAAACATACTGACTGCCCTGGGCCACCATGCTGTGAGGAAGCCCAAACTAGCCCTTGCAGAAAGAGCATATGGAGAAGTCCTGGGACTTTACTGAGAGAGATGCCCAGCCAGTCCCAGCTGTTCCATCTGACAGCAAAACCCCAGCAATTTTATTCAACAAATAACTTTAGGTTTTTGCTTTTCAACTTTTTGCTTTTAGACTTTTTACTTTTCAAAATATCTCAGTCACCTTCAAAGGATGAAGATTTACAACTAGTGAATGTGGTCAAAAGAACAGGCCCAAGCTGGGCATGGTGGCTCATTCCTGTAATCCCAACACTTCCAGAGGCCAAGGTGGGAGAATAGCTTCAGCCCAGGAGTTGGAGACCAGCATGGGCAACATGGCAAAACCCCATCTCTATGAAAAAAAAAATTTTTAATTAGCTGGGCATGGCAGCTCACCTGTGGTCCCAGCTAGTTGGGAGGCTGAGGTAGAAAAACTGCTTGAGACCAGGAGATCAAGGCTGCAGTGAACCGTGATCATACCACCATGCTTCAGCCTGCAGGACAGAGCAAAACCCTGTTTCAAAAAAACAAAAACAAAAAACAAAGAACAGGCCCAGAGATGTGAACAGATTGTATATAGGGCAGAAAAGGCAGTTTTTACAGAATTATATAAAAAGATGGCAACTTCACTCTTAGAGATGCACACTAAAACTAACTGAGCTACAATTCCATACCTACTAACGTGATAAAAATCCCTAAGTTTGATAATATACCCTGCTGGCAGGCTATAGGGAAACAGGCACTTTCATATGCTGCTGATGAGAATGCAAAATGGCACAAGGCCTCTGGGGGGAAATTCGGCAATATCTAGCAAAATTACATTTGCATTCAGCATTTGGCCCAGCCATACCACTTTTTAGGGATCTACCTAAATCTACACTGGCAAGAAATGAAAAGACACCTGGGCAAGATTATTTATTACAGTAAAAGACTGGGAACAGACCTAACGGCTATCAGTAGGATACTGGTTTACCAAACTAGGACGTATCCACACAATTGAGCACTATGCAGCTATAAAAAGGAATGAGGAATTTATATAGTGCTTTGAAGTGATATCTGGGATATAGTCTTTGGTGAAAGCCAAGGGACAGAACAGCAGGTATAGTATGCTGCCTTTTATCTTAAAAATGAAAAGCATCTAAATATATAGATACAGATATAGAGATTTGTGTGTATGTGTGCGTATGTTTGCTTATCTGAAAAAAAAAAGATAAACCAAAAACTAATAAAATGGTTATCTATAGGATGACAAAGGAATCAGAGGAAAGGGGGCAGAGATGATGAAAGCTGAACTTTCTATATGTAGCTTATTTTATAGATTTGTCTTTAGAACCATGTAAATGTTTGAATAATATAAAACAAAATTAAACTGAAATGAAAGAAATAGCAATTTTTCCTGAAATACAAAAGTAAAATGAAACAAATGAACCTATCTATCTAGCAAGTTGATGGCTTAACCACTGTGATGGTTAATACTGAGTGTCAACTTGATTGGATTGAAGGATGCAAAGTATTGATCCTGGGTGTGTCTGTGAGGTTGTTGCCAAAGGAGATTAACATTTGAGTCAGTGGACTGGGAAAGGCAGACCCATCCTCAGTCCATGTGGGCACCATCTTATCAGCTGCCAGGGAATATAAGTACGGCAGAAAACGTGAAAAGGCAAGACTGGCCTAGCCTCCCAGCCTACATCTTTCTCCCGTGCTGGATGCTTCCTGCTTTCAAACATCAGACTCTAAATTCTTTGTTTTGGGACTCAAACTGGCTCTCCTTGCTCCTTAGCTTGCAGAGAGCCTATTGTGGGACCTTGTGATCATGTAAGTTAATACTTAATAAACTCATATATCTATAGATATCCCATTAGTTCTGTCCCTCTAGAGAACCCTAATACAACCACCCAGCAAGAAATTATTTCAATGTACTTTAAAACACAGTAATCTAACTATATGTTCCTATTGGGATATACCCTAAAGACAAAATCTCCCACAATATCTTTACAAACATTTTCAGTAATCACGTTGAGGGAGGAAAATAGTCTGGAGGCAGGGAACATAAGGCTGATCCACACTTCAGCTATAACAGGAAACATCCTCTCCATAGGGCATAGGTGGTAAATGACTTTGTAACTTTACTTCATCCTCTCCATTTACATAGGGTGTACCCAAAGTAACCAGTGGAATCCTCTAGGGGATATTTAAACTCCCCAAAATTCTGTAATGGGGCCTTTGAGCCCCTATGCTCAGGCCTGCTCTTACACTGTGGAGTGTACTTTCATTCTCAATAAATCCCCCTTCATTCTTTCCTTGCTTTGTTTGTGCATTTTGTCCAATTATGTGTTCAAGATGCCAAGAAACTGGACTCCCTCTACCGTTAACAATACTGTTACATATGTAAGACAAAGAAACCTTAGTTGCTTACTTATAATGTTGTTAGGAACCAAGATTTTTAGCATCTAAAAAAATAAAGTTTTAAAAGGATGAAAAATCTGAATCGATAATATCAATACAAACACATAGTCTCTTTAAAAATAGTTTCTGGTTCTCTCCAGTGAAAAGGGATATAAACAACAACCAACCCAGTAGCAACAAGCAGCCTAGGTGCTCAGGCTGTAGGTTCTAAGTATTATATTTCAGTTAGAGGAACCAGGACTTCTTAGAGAAATCGATAATTCCAAGTCCTAGCCCAGAAAAATAAAAGAATGAGCCTAGAAAACCATAATAAGCCTAGAAATAATAATAAGCCTAGAAAAACATACCATACCAGAAACCCAGGACTATCAAAGACTACTACAGGTGTGTGAAAGGAGTCAAGAGTCAAACAGGGGCTCCCACTAGCCAAAGATAGGAAACCCCAAGCACACACATACAAGATAATAAGTGCAATGAATTAAAACCCATCCAATACGCTAATGAGCCATGAATCCATCATGATGCTTTAAGAAACACTCTTTGGGTCACCTTCGGAGGATACTAGGGAAGAAACTGAGAACTGATCATTAAAGGGAAACATTTGGCATTAACTCAGACTTTTCAGGGAAGCCAAAGGGGATGTGGGAAAAAGTTATTCTTTATAAAAGAATTTCAGGTAATAAATGTTGAAGAAATGTTAGACTATCACCACTTTGTAATTCTTAATGAAATAATTGATGTAGGCAATGATTATCAATAGCTGCTAAAAGCATTAGGTAGAAAGCTGATGAGAAGCTTTATAAAGGATGGATCAGGTGGCCTAAGCCAATCTTAACATCACAAAAGACAAGAGATAACCTGATGTGTGGTTCCTGATGCAGAATACCTCATCAACTATGAGGTTTCTTACTAAAAAATCAAACCAGAATTCCATCAAGCCTATTGTTCTGTCAGTTTACAGAGAATACAGAAACTTTTTTCAATTAATTAATTAATTTTTAAATTGACAAATAAAATTTTATATATGGTGTACAATATGATGTTTTCATATATGTATATATTCTTGAATGACTAAATCAAGCTAATTAACATATTCATGATCTCAGATATCTTTCTTTGTGGTGAGATCATTTAAAATCTACTTTTTAAGCAATTTTCAAATACAGTTGTCCCTCCCTCCCTGCAGCTTTCATTTTTGCAGTTTCAGTTACCTATGGTCAACCAAAGTCCAAAAATATTAAATGGAAAATTCCAGAAATAAACAATTCACAAGTTTTAAATTGTTTGCCATTCTGAGTAGCATGATGAAATGTCTCACTGTCTTGCTCTGTCTTGCCTGGGATGTGTATGTATGTATTGTATGTGTTGTATATATGTATTGTCCTATGTATCCGTGCTGTAGACACTGTTGGCCTGTTAGTTACTTTGTAGCCCTCTTGGTGATTAGATCAATTGTCCAGGTATTATAGTGCTTGCATTCAAGTCACCCTTCTTTTACTTAATAATGGCACCAAAGCAAGAGTAGTGATGGTGGCAATTCCGATATGTCAAAGAGAAGCCCTAAAGCACTTCTTTAAAAGAAGGTGTGAAAATTCTCTATTTAGTAAGGAAAGGAAGGACAGTATATAAAGGGTTTTGTACTAACTGTGGCTTCAGGCATCCCCTGGAAGTATTGGAACTTATTCTCCATGGATAAGGAGGAACTACTCTATACAGTACATTGTTATTAACTCTAGTCACCATGTTGCGCAATAGATTTCCTGAAGGTTTTCCTCCTGTCTAACTGAATATAGCAACATTTTAAACAACACCACAGGGAGGCAATCAGCAAAATCCAAAAAATTAGAAACTCTGCAAGACAAAACAACCAGTTTCTTCAACAAATAAATTGAAGGGGAAAGGGAGGAAATGGGAAACCTATAAACTGAAAGAAACAAGAAAAATATAAGCCAAAGACAATATACAGACGTTGTTTGTATCTCAATTCAAACAAACCAATGATAGAAAAACATTTATGAAACCATTGGGAAAATTTGGACACTGGCTGAATTTTTATTACATTAGATAATTAAGAATTAAGGAATTTTCATTAATTTGAGATGTGATAATGGTATTGTGGTTATATATTAGGTTGAAGCATACAGAATTGCTGATATTACACCATTTCAACCTATGAAAAATGATAATTTCATATAGTCCAATCCAATATCTTTTTACTTTTTAAAATTTTTCTTTTGAAACAGGGTCTTGCTCTGTTGCCCAGGCTGGATTGCAGTGGTGTAATCTCAGCTCACTGTAACCTCTGCCTCCCGGGCTCAAGCAATCTTCCCACTCAGCCTCCAGAATAGCTGGGACTACAGGCACGCACCACCACACTTGGCTAATTTTTTTTTTTTTTTTTCTGAGATGGAGCCTCACTCTGTGGCCCAGGCTGGAGTGCAGTGGCATGATCTCGGCTCACTGCAGGCTCTACCTCCTGGGCTCATGCTATTCTCCTGCTTCAGCCTCCCAATAGCTGGGACTACAGGCACCTGCCACCATGCCCAGGTAATTTTTTGTATTTTTAGTAGAGACGGGGTTTCACCGTGTTAGCCAGGATGGTCTCAACCTCCTGACCTCGTGATTCGCCCGCCTCGGCCTCCCAAAGTGCTGGGATTACAGGCGTGAGCCACTGTGCCCGGCCACGCTTGGCTAATTTAAAAAAAAAAAAAAAAAAAAAATTTGTAGAGATGAGGCCTCACTATATTGCCCAGGCTGGTCTCAAACTCATAGGCTCAAGTGATCCTCCTGACTCAGCTTCCCAGTGTGCTGGGATTACTGGTGTGAACCATCATGCCAGCCCCAATAACTTTCTTAAAGAGTCCTAATTTCTTAAAGATTCATACTAAAGTATTTATGGATGAAGTTACATGACTTCCAGAATTTGCTTCAAAATTACCCAATTGATGAAGGGGAACGGAGGCAAAGATGAAACAAGATTTGCAATGTGTTGAAGCTGTGATGGATACATGGGGGTTTATTATACTATTCTCCAAATATATATATATATAGTTTGAAATACGTGTGTATAGTTTTAAAGTTTCAAATTTTCATATATGTTTGAAATGTTATATTAAAAAATGCCAAGGCTACAATTAAGGGGTTCTATAATTGTTTTGAGCAATTGCAACCAGATGGTGTTTGATGCTCAACTGAAGAAATAATCTCCATTTATTGTGGTGTGTGTGTGTGTGTACCTACACACATATTCAAATCACCTTTTCATATAACTTTTTTGTATATCATATGCATTCCACACTAATTTTTTGCTTACTGCTACAGGATTTTGGAATCCCAAGAATAGTCACTGTTTGAATTTTGAATTTATGTTCAAAAGAGACAAATATGGCTAAAGGTCATGGGCACACTCTCTCTGGGTCTCCATGTTAACATTTTTAGTAGCTTCTATTTAAATGGTGCTTTTTCTCTAAGAAGATCATTGGGTATTTTCTGAAAGCTTACATAATGGGTGGAAGCCCCCGCCTCTGCAGAGGAACACCTGATTCAGAAAAGTAAACACCATAACAGCAACCCATTCATCAGCTGCCCAGACTCACAACCAAGCAGACATGCAGCGACTTTCCAAAAACCCTCATTTCTGGCATTACAGCCTGCGGCAATAACTGAGAGTTAAGGAAAGTGAAACTCAGAGAGACACAGGGAGATGATTATTCCTCACGCCTCTTAGAAGAGCATTCCACCCTCTCAGAAGAAACACTTTCTGAATCTGATTCAGCTGAGAAAACAACTCAGGCCATGGTAGCTGCACCCAACTCTCTAAATCAACAGTGACCTGTGCTGAAGGGACAAAGGCATCCCAACATTCCTCAGAGCCCAAGGCTAGGAGAACTCCTTGAGAAGATGAAATTGATCTTCAAGCACCTTCCACCTTACTCTGCATGATGCCACATTCTTCCTGAATCCCACCCAACTCAAGAGCATGATTTGCATAATAAAATCTCTAATACCTTGATGAGCAAATGTTATCCGAGATACTTTAAAAACTGCTTCCAAGGTAAGAAATGAGCTTAATTCCATTAATTCGTTGTCTGTTCGTTATTCTAGAAACATTGTTTGAGTATTCAGCGTGTGCTGAGCTATTTAGAGGTGTATTTGAGGGTTAGGACTAGTAACTGCAAATCCTATACTTTTTTTCTCTCTTCCACACTGCCTTGGGGATCAAAGACAGCGGCTCTTAAATCTGGCTGTGCTTCAAAATCACCTAGGACAGGAGTGGGCTTTGGAACGCAGACACGCTCATTCATTTATATATTGTCTATAGCTGCTTTGGCATTAAAAACAGAGAAGTTGAGTAGTTGCAAAAGAAATCACATAGCCCACAAAGCCTAAAATATTTACCCTCTGTCCCTTTACAGAAAAAGTTTGCCAACCTCTGATCTACGACCTCTGGACCAGCAACATCGGCATCACTTGGAAGCCTGTCAAACACGCAGAATCTCAGGTCTACCCCAGACCTACGAAACTCCACTCTCCAGGGACCTACAGAACATGGAGACACTGCAGGTTTTCTAGCCTCACCCGCACTACCAAATCAGAAGTGCCAGGGGTGGGACCTTTGTTTGAGATTCCCCAGGTGAATCTGATATGTAGTCACTAGGGAAGCAGAAAGATGAGTAAGGTGATTACGCCCCCACCCCTGCCAGGTCTTCCTGTGGGACAGCTGCACCAGATTCTCCAGCTACTGGGAGAGTTAGCTGCTAAAGGATCACAGCTGAGTGCCTCTCCAGGCACTGCTCCTGTGGAAGGAAATGACCTTACCCAAGGTCACATCTCCTTGCTGGGGGAAACCCACACCCAACACCTGGCCAATACAGGGTAAAAAGGCCCTGTCTTCTCAATTGCTGAATGGTCATCCTAGCTCCAGAGCTCCCCAGGGCATCGACTGAAACCCCTATTGCAACAGCCATTCCACTCCTCCCTCTGCCCTGGCCTGTGCCCCTCACCCTGTTGGAGAAACTGGGATGCTGACTGAATTATTATTACATTACAGAATTAAGAAATTTTCATTAATTTTTAGGTGTGATGATGGTATTGTGGTTATATATTAGTTTGAAGTATATGAAATTGCTAATATTACACTATTTCAACCTACAAAAATAACAGTTTCTTATGGTCCAATCTAATATCTTTTTTAAAGAGTCCTAGTTTCTCAGAGATTCATACCGAAGTATTCATGGATGAAGTTACATGACTTGTGGGATTTGCTTCAAAAATGTCTAATTGGTGAAGGGGAATAGAGGCAGAGATGAAACAAGATTTGCAATATGTTGATAATTTTTGAAGCTGATGATGGGTACATGGAGGTTTATTATACTGTTCTCCATATATATATATATATATCCAAGATTTAAAATATATATATATATATCTTGAGATAAATTAAGAGGTCCACATCACAGCTAGTGTTACTAGAGCTCTCGCCAATAAGGGTTTATCTCAGAGTCTGTTTCTGGGCTCTGTCTTTAAGAGTATACAGTATAATAGCAGAAATGAGTCACAATGATAAATAAGAAAACTCAAAATGGAGTAAGTGTCCTAAATGGCATGTGCTAGCAGGGAACACACAACTGAAGCAGAAGGGCAGGAGCAGTAGGCCTTTGGGGTGATGGGTGAGGCTGTGGGATCAGATGGGATGCCCTTTGAGGCACCCGATCCCATTGCGCCACCCGTCACCCCAAAGGCTGTATGAAGAAGCTGGAGAGAAAGCCTTGAATTCCACACCAAGACATTTGCATTCAGTAGATAGTGGGAAATCATGAAAGGCTTTGAGTAGAAGAGTAACACAATAATGATCCCAGCTGTGCTTGAGGAGTATTCACCTGGCAGTAATGTAAAGGGGATTGGAGTGGGAGTGACTGAGGGTGGGAAGACTAGTCCAAAAGTTGTTGCAAATGCTAGGTGAAAGGCGGTGAGGACGGAAGCTAGCAATCTGTGAAGGGGCTGGTGTACAGGAAAGACCGCAGGGCTTGGAGTGAGACAGACCTGAGTTCCAAACCCCACCCCGCTGCTCACAGCCCATGTACACTTAGAAAAGCCATCCCACCACTCTGACTATCCCCTTCTGTAAAACGGAAATAATAGAGCTAGGTAATAAATCTGCAAAGCCCGGCACATGCTGAGCACCCAATTAATGGAAGCCACACCATGAGGTCGTAGCTGTGTTCGTTTGTGCTTGTACATCGTCACTTATCACTCCAGCAAGAAAGTGTGAGCCTGACTGCTATGAAGACTGCCCTTGAAAAGTGATTCTTGGAGGTAATCGTTTAATGAGGCCTCGGTTTCAAACATGCCAATTGTTTACTGAGGTGCTTAAACCTGAATCATTCCTCTTAGGAAGGGTGCACAGGAGACCTCTGCTTCCATTGTAACCGCTGCCATGCGCTGTTGTTATGGCGACCGGTTTCCCAAACTGCCCTGCTATTTTCTGCAAGCCTTTCCAGTTTCTTCATGCCCTAAAGTCCACAAACCCTAGAGACAGCAGCAGGGTGGGTTTTTTGAACTTCCACAGAAAACACTGTCATCTCTTTAAATTTGCCAGTTGGCTTTGAGCTGCTTCTCCAACAGAAGCTCCCGGCCTGAGCAGCAGTGTGACCCTGCACAGCAGACTTCCACAAATGTTCTCACTAACTGGAAATTGGTTCAGTGGAATATTAGCTGGCACATCAGTTTCTGGCTGGCATTAATCTTGCAGGAAAATGAGGCAGAAGACAAGGGAATGTCCACCATGCATTTCATGTGCACAGCACAGTCTGAAGTTAAAAGACCATTCTAAAAGATATAAATTTAAGGTATTTCAGCATTATTTTAAAAATTATTTCAATATTAGCACATGTAGTTTTTCCAGAAAATGTTCACCTTATGAACTTACTTGAAACATGAAACTATTAAAAACAATATATTATTATTGTTGTTATGGCAAAATTGTAATACTAGCAATCATGTCACCTTGGTTTCTGGCAGAACTTCTCTCCCTCCTGACTTACCTAATTCCTTTTCCCCTTCTCTCTTGTTCTTGCAAGTCTTCTCTCCTCTCTGACCACAGCTTTAGGATAAAAGATGTGACCACTTTGCTGGCAGCCTGCCCAATATTTGTTCTCCCATTTTTCCTTTGCCAGGAGGACCCTGATACTTTTAGGGTAGCTTGAAAGTTCCCTGTGTAGAAGGAAATGACCTCACACAGTATCACGTCCCCTTGCTGGGGAAGCCCACATCCAATGCCTGGTCAATACAGGGTAAAAAGCTAAAAGTCTTGAGTTCCTAGACTTCCTGCAGCCCAGAATACCTACGTCATACAGTTCTGACCTATGAGACCCAAGCAAAGTTTACTGGATTCTAGGAAAACTGTCATTTTACAGATAAGGAACAGATCAGGCAGAATGCCCCTTTCTGCCCTTCTCCTTCTTCCCATTTGAAATAAGAAGGTGCAGCATCTTGAAGCCATGAGGATGAAATCCATACACTGAGGATGGCAGAACAACAAACCCAAAGGAGCCCAGCTCCTCAACAGTGTCCGTGACTGGGTGTGCCCGCTGACCTCCAGACCTCTGTGCAGACCTTCCATGGGCTAAATCCCATTCCTGGAGTTGGTTTCTGTTCAGGCAGCCAGATGCACTCCCTAACTGGTCCAACAGGCGAGGAGGGTTCCCTTCATTCAGCAAACATCCACCGAGGGCCTGCTCTGTGCTGCGTACTGCACTAAGCGCTTGGACTGTAACAGTGGATGAGTCTGTCAGACCCTTGACCTCACAGAGCAAGAGAGTCAAAAACTAAACAGTAAATGAACAAGACCATGACAGGCTGTGGTGTTAGGAAGGAAATGGCCAGCTGGCCACTGGGGAAGGCTGGTCTCTCTGAGGAGGTGACATCTGAACTGAGAACCAAAGGGCGAAGAGGAGTTAACCACACAGAGGGGGGTGGGTGTGGGGAGGAAGCACATTCCAGCAGGCGTGAAGGCCTGTGACAGGAAGGGGCTCCGTGTTTTCAGAGAACAGAGGGGAATCAAGCGTGGCCGGAACATGCTGAGCAAAATACAGAGCAGAGTAAACAATGAAATCATGCTGGAAAAGCAGCAGGGACCTCGTCATGCAGGCCCCTGGAGGCCAAGGAAGGGACTGGGATTTTATTCTACACATAGTAGAACAGGAAGCTATCAGAAGGCATTAAACAAGAGAGTGACAGGACCTGACATATGTTTTTAAAAGACTATTCTGCCTAAGACATGAAGAATGAATTGTCAAGGGTATGAAGGGAAGCAGGCTATGGTAGATGTTCAAGTGGAAGACAGATGTGGCTTGGCTTGGGGAGGGCCCGTGGAGATGCAGAGTAGACCTTCATACAAACGGAGCTGCCTGTGAGGTTCCTGTATATGATTACAACAAGGAGTAACCTTGTCAGTGCACTTAGAATTCAAATGGACGGACTAAGAGGAAAGGATAGCTAAAGATGTTTAGAAACCCGCAGATGGCAAGAAGGATGTCTGCTGGGTCACTGGAAGGAAAAATAGGAGAATTCACAGAAAGTCTGTGATTTTTTTTGGTATTCAGAGGGAAAGTATAGGATAGCATTGGGGGCTACTGTATGGGGTCTGTTACCGCGTAGTAATGAGGAATGAATAGAATTGCTGGGTGGTGAGATCATTGTTCTAGACCATGAATTGCTCATAGGGGCAATCACAACATTCATGACTTTTTCCAGAAATGCTGGGCAGCTCCAAAACAAGTGTGTAAGAACAGAGGGGAAAGGTGACCCAAGGTTTGAGATTGGCATGACAAGCCTGGTGCAAGCTTGAGGACGTGAGGGGATCCTGGCTGCTAGAATGCACAACACTGAAACACTAGGCCCTTCATACTTGTGAATGCATTAATTCTTCAATAAGTCCTGTCCTACAATGTGGAAACTGAAACCCGGAGAGGCTAAGAAACTTGCTCAGGGTCACACAGCTGATAAATGCCTGTTGTTAAAATCAAATTCCTAGGCCATGCGAGGTGGCTCACACCTGTAATCCCAGCATTTTGGGAGGCTGAAGCAGGCGGATCATGAAGTCAGGAGATTAAGACCATCCTGGCTAGCACGGTGAAACCCATCTCTACTAAAAATGCAAAAAATTAACCGGGTGTGGTGGCATGTGCATGTAGTCCCAGCTACTCGGGAGGCTGAGGGAGGAGAATCGCTTGAATCCGAGAGGTGGAGGTTGCAGTAAGCTAAGATCAAGCCACTGCACTCCAGCCTGGGCAACAGAGCGAGACTCCCTCTCAAAAAAAAAAAAAAAATCAAATTCCTTAACAACTGAACTATTATATTATTCCAAACAAAGTAACAGGGAGAGTGAAGGATGAAGAGAGCAGGTCGAGGTCCAGGGACCTGAAGTCATGATGCTCGCGAAAAGTTGGCTCACTAGTTGGGGAGGAAGTGTACGAAATTGTAAACAGAGACCAGATCTAGCCAGGTGATGCTGTGGGTGTGGCTGTATCAGAATTCAGGATAATGGCTTAGAGAAGAAGGTCAAGAATCTCTGGATTGGATTTCCAGGCCAAAGAGCATCAGCTTTGCCTAACTGCCCACTAAAACGCCCATGAAGACATAGAAAAAGACCGAAACTCACAACATCACCACAAGTGAAGACTGGTAGACAACCTAATCCCAGAATCTAGGAGAAGTTGGCATCATTTGTAAAGCAGATTGTGTTAGATTAAGAAAAACCTACCCAGGCTTTTGGCTTTGCTTTATTACACAGAAGCCACATGGTGAGATGTAGGCAGACATTAGGTGCCTATCCCATCTGATGCAAAGACCTGGAGCTGGAAGCGCATGGAGTGGTACCAGCCACAGCTCTGGGCAGCTAACCTGTCTGACCTCATGCGCATTTGAGACTCAGAAAGCTGGTCCCTGCACACACACACACAGACACACCCAGCCATACACACACACACACACACACAGCCATGTTTCTATATACATGATATGGTTTGACTGTGTCCCCACCCAAATCTCATCTTGAATTGTAGCTCCCACAATTCCCACATGTTGTGGGAGAGACCTGGTGGGAGGTAATTGAATCGTGGGGGTGGGTTTTTTCCATGCTGTTCTCGAGATAGTGAATAAGTCTCATGAGATCTGATGGTTTTATAAGGGGGAATTTCCCTGCACAATCTCTCTTCTCTTGTCTGCCACCATGTGAGACGTGCCTTTCACCTTCCACTATGATTGTGAGGCCTCCCCAGCCACGTGGAACTGTGAGCCCATTAAACCTCTTTTTCCTTATAAATTATCCAGTCTCAGGTATGTCTTTATCAGCAACATGAAAATGGACTAATACAACCTAAAAAGACTAAATCCCAGAAAACAGCTAGGAACAACATAGAACAGCATACTCAGCCTGAGCCTATTGTGGGGGGTTGAGGGGGTGGTAAGAGGGAAACATGGAGGAATTACGTACAGTGGAGTCACATGTACATTTCCCTGGTATATAATTTTCCTGAATTCAAGTATATTTGCTCAGTATTGAAAGAAAAAAAGAAAAATCCCTTTACTTCTCCATGACCTTGCCCCCTTTCTCTTCCTCCATTTAAACTAGACTTGGGCTCCCACTACCTCTATATGGTTTCCTAAATACAAAAATGAACAAAAAATATTTTTTCTTGGTTTTTGAGCTTCCAAGTAGTTTGAGGAATTTTTCCCATCCCCCCATCCTGAACTTTAAACATCACCTTCACGTAAGATGTAAATACAGCATCCTCTTCATGGGACCTGACAGATGAAACCTCAATGCTGAGAGAGGCATTATTTTCCTCTGCGTGCTTTTTCTACACTTTCTAAATGTTTAATTAGGAGCATGCATTGCATTTGAAACCAGAAAAAAATATACGATTCTGCCTAAAGACTGTTCTGGTTTAATGGGCCTATCAGGTGACTGGGATGCAGGTGACACCTGGGGCACCTCCTGCAACCCTTTCTATGGAGATGGAGACTGGAGCAGCACGGGCACTCAGCACAGGGAGAGGACAGTGTAAGCACTGCAGAGCTGTGGGACTCAGCCTTGTAATTGCTGGCAGGAGGCTCCCACGTTAAATGGTTAATATTTTCAGAAAAAACCCAAGGCAGATGGGGTGGGGGAGGGTACTACATTCATACTTAGCAGCACAGCACAATGTATCCTGCCCTGGATTCAGAAACGAGAGACCTGAATTCTGATCCCAGCTCTCCCACTTCCAAGCTGGTGCCCTGGCTCAGTCTCTTCATCTCACTGAATCCCAGCTCCTCATCCGGCAAGTGACGAGAACAATGGTTTATGAGGTTATTTCGGAGGGTGATATAAACTAATGTCAAAAAGAAAAATTATCACATATAGTAAATGCAAATAGTAGATTCAAATAAATGCTATTTGAACCTAAACAGCCAGGAAACAGGTCCAATCTCAGAAAAAAGTATGAGGAAGTAACAGTGGAAATCCATCGACTTATTATTTCCAAATGTTCACAGTGTTAGTGCTCATAAACACACTTGCATTGGTTTGCTAGTGCTGCCGTAACAAAGTGACACAAACCGCATGGCTTAAACAACAGAAACCTGCTGTTTCCCAGTTCTGGAGGCCAGAAGTCCAGGACCAAGATATCAGCAGGCCAGTTACAAAAAAAAAAGGCAGAAAGAATGAATGAGACCTACTATTTGATAGCACAATAAGGTGACTATAGTCAATAATAACTTAATTGTACATTTTAAAATAACAAAGTGTAACGGGATTGTTTGTAACTCAAAAGATAAATGTTTGAGGGGATGGACACTCCATTCTCCATGAGGTGCTTATTTCACACTGCATGCCTGTATCAGAACATCTCATGTGCTCCATACATACGTACACCTACTATGTACCCACAGAAATTACAAATGAAAAAACATTATCAGCAGGGTTGGTTCCTTCTGGAGGCCCTGAGGGAGAAATCTGTCCCCTGCCTCTCTCTGAGCTTCCAGTGGTTTTCAGCTGACTTTGGTGCTCCTTGGCTGGTGGCAGCATCACCAGTCTCTGCCTTCATCTCCACATGGAGTTCTCCCTGTGTCTGTCTCTGTCTCCAAATTTCCCCTTTTCATAAGGACACCAGTCATTCTGGATTAGGGCCCACCCTAATGAACTCATTTCAACTTGATTACCTCTTTAAAGATTCTCTTTCCAAATAAGGTCACCTTCTGAGGTACTGGGGTAGAGGGGAGTTAGGGCTTCAACATGTAAACTGGAGGAGACACAAATCAGCCCATAACAACTTTCTAAAAGAACAACATTCTCAAGAGAGATGGCTGTGGTTGGGCATGAGACAGAATGGGAGTTAGGCGTGTGAGGAAGCAAGTGTTCGTTAGCCAAGCTAGCTGGAGCTATATCACAATTGGGCTCAGCGTAAACCCCTCAAGTCTGCTCTGCAGAGGAGAGTAAATGTGGCATATAGACTGGCCAGAGAGGCTCTGAAGGAGTCTTCACAGGGATAGGATTTTGCAGCAGAGGCCAAAGGTCTGCTGAGAGTGTCTCAAGACTGTGGGCCTGACATGGGAGGGCTCCTGGGATGAATGGCCCAGCATCATTGTCTAAGAACAGGTTCAGACACCCAACTTCACGAGGGCAGAATGGCTTTATCAGCAAGAAGATGTTGTGGATCACAGGTGCACAGATCCCAGGGTGAAGGTGGGACCTCCAGGAGTCCAAACGTGACGGATTGCTGAGTGCAGGATGAGCCAGGAAAAGACCTCTTGCTGACTCAAAGAAGAAGGCCCTTCCCACCAGGGTCTATAAATGGAAGAAAAAAAAATCTGCAATGTTTTTTGCAGAAAAAAAAAAATCTGTGTTTATCCTTTGAGTTACAAACAATCCAATTACACTCTTTAAATTATTTTAAAATATACAGTTATTATTGACTATTGTCATCCTATTGTGCTATCAAATAGTAGGTCTTACTCATTCTTTCTACATATTCTGGAGGAAATTCTGGAATGCACTTAGGATGCTACTACGCCCTGAGGTGGAGTCACCTTAAATTCATCTTTGGTTAGGGTTGGAATTGTTTTATCTAACGTCCAACAAAGGCGAGGTTCAATGGACTGATATCTAATACAAAAGCATCTAAGATGAGACTCAGGAAAGAGGTTATAAGAATGACAGACCAAGCTTCATTTGCACAGCTAGATCATTCATTCATTTATTCATTTTCACAGTTATTCGACAAGCGTGTGGAAGATGCCAGGCATGCAAATGTCAATCATGTGGTCCCCAACCTGGAAGAGCTCACAGACTAACTAGAGAGACAGAGGAATAACCAAGCCCTGGCAATGCAGTGTGACAGGTACCATCACTAGACTCTCAAAGTGTCTGGAGAGCCAATGGCACAACATGACACTCTGCCCAGGAGACAAGGGCCATGGGAAGATGAGGCTTCCTAAATCTTTACAGACTGCCTAGGTTTGTTACCACCTGTCTCTTGCAGTGATTTTAAGAAACAACTTATAACAAAGAGGCTTGTGTTTGACAAAAGGGGTGTAAGAAAGGTGGGGATGTTTTCTTACTATGCAGCCCATCAGGCAAACAACAAAAAGTTGAGCAGAGGAACTGATAAGGAAAGAGAACACCATCTCTGGGGTCTACAAGAAGAAATTGACAAACAGAAGTTTTAGATTTACTCATTTATGAGAAATTACTCAGGGTCCTAATGTAACCAGAACAGCGTTAGGCACAGGGATAGGACTGTGCATGAAATGACCCCTTATCTAACCCAACAGACCCCTTGCCTTACCAAACCTAACAGTCATCCTTGAGGGGAGCAGACGTTAGTCACTAATTATTCAAAGATAGAACAAGTGGTAACAGGTAAGTCAAGGCAGCTGGGGTGTGGGTGGAGGGGATTTATCCACCAGGAAGCCCAGGCTGTCCTCTCCACAGGTGCTCTCACTCTCGGGGATGTAGTCAGGCCAGCTGGGCTGCCCTCCTGTTCCTCTCCAGGGTGGGAGGGTTGGCTGGGACAGTCCCCTTCCTCTGCTGGGCTCCTGCAGGGGTCTGTATACACACTGACCCCTCCCCAGGCAGAACAAACTGCTTAGTTCCTGAATGCCTCTAATGCTTTTCTCCATGCCCTTCTAGTATGGACCATGGACCATGTTGACCTGAGCAGTGTCCAGTTTTATGTCTGTCTTCCCTATAATAGTAACTTCTTCAGGTCATCTTTGTGCAAATGTCTATTCAGCAAACAAAAGAGCTAAAAAAGACATGTCTTTTATGATATTCTATCAACACAGGGAAACAAAGACCTAGAATATTGTCTTCATAGCTCTATCAAAATGAATCAAGGTCAGCAAATTTAAACACTAAACTGAAACCAATAAGATGAAATTTAACAGAAATAAATGCAAAAATTCCTTATTTGGGGTGCTGAAATCAATCATACCAATTCAGGATTCATAAGGAAAGAAATTCATTCATTCAACAAACGTTTATTGAGCGCCACCTATGTTTTAGTCACTGTACCAGGTGCTGGGTACACAGCAGAGAAAATACAGACAATGTCCTTGATGTCATAAAACTTAAATTTGAGTATAAAGAAAGATCTAAGGGTTTTAACTAATCATAAGCTTAATGTGAGTCATCAAGGTAATATGGCAAAAACAACAGCAGGAAAACAAACAAATCCTAACCTGAACAAACCAAGAGAGGTCTGTTCAATGACCATATCGTAACACACCTCGTATTGCCCTATGCCGTTCAGCTGACATTAGTAGCTCGGAGTTAGCCATAGGTCCCTTGTATCAAGAGGGACTTTGACAAACTGAGTAGTGTATTTATGAATGTGGTCCGGCCTACATGAGGTGTGAGAAGTGATTGAAGGAACTGCATGTATTTGGCCTGGAAGATCAATGGTAAGAGATGTGACAGCCATCTTCAACTATTGAAAGAGCTGTCTGTGCCAGACTTGATCACACAGGTCTGGAGCTCACCGGGTAGAAATTACAAGGAAGCAGCAAGAGTCTCACAAGAGAACTGCTCCACAAAGGTATGGGAAGGCCTCCTTCCTTAGGGAAAAGATATTCCAACCTTTACAAATGATGCAAAAGACAATTGTGCTGTCTGAGATCAGAGTAGAATATCAAAAGATCAGACTTGACTTTGAGTTTCGTGAACTGTAAAATCAAGAATTTCATAGCACATCCCTTATTAATCAGGAAGGCAGTATTTAGGAGTAGAGGCTTTGGAAGTGGATAGAGCTAGATTCCAGGCTGGAACTGGGAAAAGTTACTTGCAGACTTCAAGCCTCATTTCCTCACTTGTAAAAGGAGGGTGGTTACAGTTCCTGCCTCATTCCTGCAGTGAGGATTCAATGAGAAAATTCAAAGTGCTCAATAAAGCACCAGGCCCCTGGTAAGTCATTAATAAATGATGGGTAATCGTAATATTAAATACTCTCCATTTTATTTGACTTTCAGTTTATTTAGGTAAATCATTTTGCTGTCTGTAATTCTGCAAACCTCTATTATACTAAGATAATTATTTAGCAATTTAAAAATGTAAAGTAGAAGTTCTTTAGAAAGTTTTGAAATGTTTTCTCTGCAGAAATTAGAAAAAAAAGAGTGCTTAAGGATGCAATTTATGGGGCTTGTGATTACACTGAGATGAAGCTAGGAAGTCATTAATGTATGGAATGACTGAGCTAGGTTGGGTCATGGCAACCTCAGAGACTTCCTTTCTCCTTGGAGACCCCCACCAGGCAACAGAATTAAAAATCAATCCAGCAGACTAATTTGATGAGGCTTAAATTATGTCAGACCAATTTGATTTTCTTCTGTAACAGAGGGACAGACTTTGGTGACACAGGAAAGCAATGGATATCACATGCCATGGCTTCAGCTATGTCTTAAATTCTAGCCTACTTAACAGTCAAATCTAAACAATTAATTCAGTTCCACTGAGTAGTGGAGATGATCTCCAAAAACAGGAACCACAGGCTCAGGATCACTTTTTGCATAAGAGGAAGATGCAAGAAACCCTCTTCTTTGTGGAACTGGCAGAAAAACATACCCCTTCCCTATCTGCAGTGAAATTCAGAATTCATTCAACAAATATTTGCTGGACACCTGTCATGTGACACACCCTCAATCTGGATTGGGCTAAGAGAAATACAAGTGAGATGTAAAAGCAGATGTGATTAAATGGGACTTTTCTTGGACAGCTGTGTTTGTGGAGTTGAGGTTGTGGGTTCAGGGAGGCTACAGAAGAAAAGTTGGGGAGAACTTTTTTTTTTTTTTTTTGAGACGGAGTCTCACTCTGTCGCCCATGCTGGAGTGCAGTGGCGCGATCTCGGCTCACTGCAAGCTCTGCCTCCCGGGTTCACACCATTCTCCTGTTTCAGCCTCCCAAGTAGCTGGGACTACAGGCACCCACCAAGAGAAGTTGAGGTCAGAAAGGCCCTTGGGAGAATTTAGGCTAAACTGATTCGAGTAGGAAAACCTCAGTAGCAAGGACTGTAAAGAAGAGGCAGAAGGGGATCTAGGAATTGCTGACAGGATGGAGGACAGGTTTACACAGAGCATCCATTCATTCTGAAAACTTTTACAAAGTCCCAGATGTGCTCAGTACAGAAGATGCAAAGATGAATTAGCTTCACCCCTAACCCTCAAAAGTCCTAAAGTAGCCAGGAGAAAAGGTGACTTCAGTTTGACACCAAAGGAGAATCACTAAGGTCCCAGAAAGGATTCTTGGGAACTGAGGGTAAAGTCTGTGAGTGGTTGAAGGAGTGTTCAGCCAGGGATGATTCCCCTGAGAGTCTCATTTGCCTCACATGGCTGACTTCCAGAGACCTTCTCCAGCTGCAGAACCCTAGTAGTGAAGCCATTTTTATTGATATTACATTCTGGACTCTCCTGAATCTAACTCTTTCATTCATTCCTACCCACCTCTCCCATCAGAAAACAAATGCTGTAAACAGGAAAAAGTGGCATTCTGGCCTCCTATCACAATATAGCCATTGGGGGCTATTAGGTGTCCCCCAGCAGCTTGGCAGTAAATTCATGAGTAAAGCGCTGGCAGGGGGTGGGTGAGGCGGGAGTGAGGAGGCAAAGAGGATGAAAGTAATACGGAGTCCTGGCCCATCTCCCAGGGCGGCTGAAACCCAGGAGATCTGTAGCTTTCACAGATGACCCATTCTGACTAAAGATGACCAGCTCCCAGTCTGAAAAGCCCGCAGGAGTCAAGTCATTTCCAAAGGCCCTAGGGAATGCCAGCACACCCCCAAGGAAGGCCTTGATTTAATCTGAGTCTTCAGAAATATCCTTCTCCCCTGAGGCTAACAGAAATTCCTAGGGAATTAAAATGACCCTGCCCATACAAGCATCTTGCCAATTTCAGGGTGCTGTCCTGGGGCTGAAGTGAAGCTCCTCCTCTGGAGGATGCAGGCCTTCAGGACCACCTGTCTGGCAGGGCTGGCCCATATTTGGCAGGGTACCATGAATGAGTGTGTCTGTCCCAGGTCCCACCTGTTGTAGGGACCAGATCTCATGATGGATGGGATGTGAATTAGTATGGCAGAGTAATAAATCAAGGAGTGTCAGAAAAGTTGTGAGGAACATGTATGTACATATAGAGCCAGCCCATAACTTTCATACCCACACACATGCATATACACACAGAGACACACACACACACCCCATAGACTCCCAGTCACCATGGTAACCATTTCTTAAAGCGGTACTTAACGGGGTTTTGGTTGTTTATTATATATTTTTTCATGCTAGATCTTTTCACCCTTATTTCTTTGGAGTACATCTCTGGCCTTTGACTCTCTGCTGAGAAGTACCACACCTCCTTGGGAAACTCTGTCACATCTAACATTTGCCAGGTCCATCTAGAAGGCTCATATCCTCATGCTGACACTGAATTCAGCCAACACACCATTTGGTAACTTGCTAAAAGCACTGGCAGTACAAAATAACCATTATGATTGCCACTGTGAGTCAGAAAAACTAGAGACAAATATAGTGTGTATTGTATTGTACAGCTTTCACAGACAGTCCTCAATTTTAAAATACAAGCAAGTCACAAAGTTAATGTGGAAAAGGAGCCAGCTTTGGTCCTTAAAAATGGAGAAACCTATTCTCGATTAAAGTGACAGCTCTTATTTAGTAGGCATGGATTTAAGATTCTTAACCTTTTAAAAGTAATTCGCATTTCCTTCCTCCTCCTATGATATACATTATGCTTCAAATTAACCCTATTTTCCATTTTAGATTTCATTATTCAAAAATGCCAAAATCATCACTGGGCAAAGAAACACTTAAAACATTTTTATCCAGATATTGATATAGCTTTGGACAACAACCATGTAATAAGTAGTGAGATTTTTTCCTTTTAATGTCACCAATACGTGTATGGTTAAAGGTCAGTCTGTGGCAGCAGTTTGCATCTCTGCACTGTAATTGTTCTGCTAAAAAAAAAAAAAGGGAAAGAAAAAGAAAAAGAATCTTGACTTATGACCTGCTACTCCTTTTATCAGATTTCTGCTGGATGAGGAAAGACCTAGGCAAGAGTATTTAATTTATAGTCAAAATCCACGTGTATGCCCTGCCTCCTACAAAGCATTGGGACACCATGGGGTAGGGAGAGAAGTCCTTTGCTCTGGAACAAGTGCTCCAAAGTAACCTGAAGTGCAGAACTAGCGATGGGGCGCGCATGCATTTATTTTGACCTAAACTAGGATTCTGGTCTCTGAAGACCACGACTGGGTTCATTTCCTAGAGGGAGAAAAGGGGAAGCGACAAGGAAGACTCCACCCAGGCGAACCCAGGCAGGCGCCTTGTGTATAAATCCAGAGAGAGGGGCGCCAGGTGGCCAATGGATGAGAAGTCACCCAGCTGGGTACGCAGGTGGCCGGGGGTGGCAGATGGGCCAAAACGGGGCGGAGGCGGCCCCGGGCGGATCGGGGTGGGTGGCTGAGGGATAGGTGTGCGGGGGAGGTGGGCTGTCCTCCCACCCACCGGTCCCTCGACCCGCGAGCAAGCCTTGAACAAGGCCAAGCAGCGTTGGGCTTCCCGAAGCTGGGGGTTCGGCGCATGGGGGTTCGGCGCAGCCTTCGGTAAGGGGCTCTGGTCCACCCCGCTCCCTGGGCTTGCGTCTGTCCACTGATCAGCGGGCAGGTCCTGCCTCTGCTTCCTCCCAGTCACCCCCACCGA
>NW_012113253.1:4772444-4819021 GCF_000951035.1 Colobus angolensis palliatus
CGGCCCCGCAGGGGGAGGAGGGCTGGGGCTCCCGAGGGGCTTGGACCCGTCAGGCCGCGATTACCGTTCCCAGTTTCTGGCCCATCCATCCATCCATCCATCCCCTCACCCACTCATTCATTCATCCATCCTTCCTTCCTTCTTTCGATCCATCCTGGAAAGAACTGAAAAGCTTATCATGGGACCCCAAGCTTTCTGGCCACCTGTTACAAAAGCAATGGAACTGGAGGCAACCCCGCAAACCGGGCCAGAGTATTGCCGCTAAGACTTAAGGAACAGTCAGAGCCTATGCCTGTCTTATCTGATTTGGGGAGGCAGGAGTAGGGCTATGATTTTTAAGAGAGTTGGGCTAGGCAGTGTCACTAACACCCCTTCCAGCTGTGGGACTTCATTATCCTCTGAACTTTAAACTCCAGAAAGCAATAGATCACCTGGAACCACCCAGCATCCTGAACCTCCTCTCTGAGTGGAGCTTGGAGGCATGGCTCCTCCCTCCAAGCCCAGGGTGGCCTTGACATTCCTGGGGTCCAGTTGTCAGCCTTCCTTTTCCCGATGCACCCTCAGGTCCGTGCGGGTTCAGACCTAGAGCTCAGACTTGGGTAGGCCAATGAATTTACCTGTTTCAAGAATCCAGAACAGGTGGTGAAAGATGAAAATCTTCTTAGCCTTCAAGAAGCGGGTAGGAAAGGGAAGGGTTTGAAGAGTAAGTCTTCAATGACCAAGCTCTGCTAGAATATGGTATTAAGTAAGTATCATATTCATTCATTCATTCAATGAATGTATATTTACTAAATTCCTATTGTGGCAAAAGCCTGTTCTAGTAGACATAATACATATATAATATATTGTGTATATTATCCACTGTATGTAGACTACAGGGTGTGATATTTAATACAGCATGTCAAGCATAGAGAATATAGATATAGTACTCATTATATACTATATAATTTATAGAATGTACTAGAGTACATTGTCTATAACATTTAGTACATAACATCCAGTAGGTAGGGCAAGTTCAGAGCATTGCCTGGCACATAGTAGGCCCTCAGTAAATGTCCAGTGAATGAACAATAAAGTATCTTTTTATAGTAATTTGATTCACTTAAATTATTGCAATTTGGGCTAAAGGTGATCCAGTTGAGGGTGGAGCCATCAGACACCCGTCCGGCAGGCACTAACCAGAATCCATAATGCAGAAGGGAGCAAAGATTCATGGAACTGACCCAGGGTCTCCTCCTCCTCATGCTGAGTCCAGCACCCGTTCCCACCCCAGGGCTCAGGCTGGCCTCCTTTGCAGGCTTTGCTTCTCCTTTTGAGACGGCTCTGGCAGGCCTCTTCAACCTTGTTTTAGGTGTAAGGTGGAGGGAGTGCAGTTATCTGGAAAGTGGTGGCTTCCCTAGCCTTTTGGAATTCAGATGCCCTGTGCCCCTTTTGCTTCCCCCCTGAATATTTTGATTTCAGAAGAACCAGCTTTCAAGGAGAGAGAATACTTAACATCTCTAGCAGAGCCTGTGCTTTCCTCAGTTCTATGGCACAGTGCTTCTTTCATAACCAGCTACTTCGTGATGTTACCACTCAAAGAGCAGACAGGCCAGAAACAGTGTCTAAGTTAGACTGTCCTGGGAGAATTCTAGAAAATGAAAGAAACTGAAAGAGCTGGAGCGTGGTGAGCACAGGAAACAGAGTAAACATGATATGAAGTGGAGGGGTATGCTGGGGCCAAATGGAAGCCATATGCCCATATGTCTACATTGTAAAAGCTATAAACCAAGTGAGCAAGTTTAATTGAAACATGTGCCGTCCTCCTACCTTGACAAGTTATCTTCATAACAACCTAAAAGACCAGGTTCTAATGTAGCGTTCTCTCAATCTCTGCAGTTCTGCACTGAACATGGCAGTGGGATTGTGGGTGGAATTGACCCACCCACTCCTCTTTCTATTCTCAGTTCAGTCCTGCTACACACAGGTCCTTGTGGGCCCATGAGTTTAAGGTCTGTCCATACTCCCCTCCCACAAATAGCTGCCCTTGGCCATCCCCTTGGCTAGGGGATGTGGTCTGCCCTCATGGGGTTTGCTTCCAGTACAAGCCCTTGAAGTAGGCTCAGGGGGTTTGGAGAAGACCGTTGCAAGGACTCAACTACCCAACGGGGAGGTTAGAAGGGACTGAGACTCAGGCTCCAGGTAGGTGCATTCTGTGTGCCCTGGATTCCTTGGCCATAGAGAGGACCAGGGCTGGAGAACCAGAGTGGGACCTCTGGAGCAGGTGCTCAGAGCAGGGACCCCTCTTGCCAGGCCCTGTCTACTTATTTGAATGGAATTATGAACATTTGCAGAATACAGAGATGGTTATCAAGTACTGCCTGGCTAAGGTTGAGTGTGGTCACTCATTTCACACACATACCTGATCATCTATTGTGTATAGTTTAAGCTTCTTAAAGACAAAGACATGGTGACATGCTTGGAATCTTCAAAAGGGATTAATTTAATGCCTTCATAGAGTCAGTGCTCACCAAATATTTGCTTAATGAATGAATGGCAAGAGGCAAGGTGGGAATACAGTTAAAAGTGCAAGTTCAAGAGTCTGACTTTCTGAGTTTAAAGTTTGGCTCTGCTACTTAAATGGACGGTCTTGGGCAAGATACTTAACCTCTTTAAGCCTCAGTTGCAGCATCTGTAAATGGGAATAATGAATTGTGTCAGTATGTGTAAAGGGCCTCAAACAGTGCCTGGCACATAGAAACACTCCATGAATGTTGCTATCACAGCACTTTTGGGGCAACAAGCAACAATGTCATCTCTCTCCCTTAGGAGGGAAATCCCTGAAATTATTATGTCTTTCCACATGAGATAATGTTTGTGAATTTGCTTAGCACACTGCAGAAGTTTGGTAAATAGGCAGGTTTTTTCTTTTCTTTCCTTTCTTTTTCCTTCCCTTATGATGTTACTGCTAACAACGTTCCTACAAATAAATTTTTTTACCACCATTTTTACCACAGAGCAGTGGTATTTTGTCATGGAATCTCTTTCTTGCCATTACATAACGCCATTGATTCAGAGAAATTCAGGAGCCAGAAAAAGTTAAAGAGCAGCCAATCCAGTCCTTCTGTTTTACCAACTAGGAAATCATAGCTCAGAAAGTTGCAGAATTGCCCAAGGTCACACAGGAAATGTCATCTCTGGCAGAGCTGAAGTTTCAGCCAGAGCTCGGGGCCTTTGGCTGCTGGTTCTGTGCTCTTTTAATTACAGCTCTTTAGCTGGGATTGAATTTTCTCCTAAACCTTTAGGAATAAATGTTATAAATTAAATGTAAATATGTAAAATGTAATAAATTATCTTAAACCCTCTGTTCAGAATCTGTAGCTTGACTGGCATGAATTGGTTATCTTTTTCCATCAAGTTTGAAAGCAACAAAAAAAGAATTCTAAGAAGAAAGGCTGCAACAGGGCATTGGAAAGCCTGAGCCAAAGCTAACCAGAGCAATGAAATAAATTACACCTGTAAAAACTACTGCAGCGTGGTATTTGTTAGGTGATGGAATTCTCAGAATAAATTCTCTTTGGCTTTAAGAACCCCTGTGACTGGTACCACCTCTGGCTCATTTCTATGGAAACTGGAGCAGAGGCCTGTAGTGCTTCTCCCTCCAAGGCCTCATTTCTGTGGCTCGGCATCACTGGGCTCTACCCGACTATTGTGAGCTGTAGAAAAGAGACTTTCAGTAAGGCGGACAATCAGGATGGAACAGAAGGGTCAGCAGGAACCTCACCCTGCCTTTAGAATCAGTCATCTGAAAAGGAGTAAAGATAGATTCACTGCCTTAGAAGTTTTCATCTTTTTCCAAGTGAAAAAGTAGCATAAATGAGGAACAACAGTAGCAATAATTATGGCCTATGGGGCACAGACCCTAGGTAAATCTCTTTGGTCTTGAATGCCAAATCTCAGCAAGTTTCCCCACTGCTCCAGATTCAGTGAGCATACCAGAACCAGAGCTCTGTGCCCTCCCTCTGAAGGATTTTAAAGCAGTTTCCGCAGAGCATCCCTCTAGGTCCTCAATCTTGCTAGCTGACACATCCTCATTGATCCACAAATTGTCCTTTAGATGTAAAGGAAGAGGACTCAAAGTTAACACCGAAAAACACAAGATCCGATTTGGTTCCCCACATCTGGAGAAAGAAAATCAGAAAATATCATTTGACATGAGCTCATTCTTGTATCTCTTGCCTTGAAGGATGCTGCTTTCCCCAGGGAATGAATGGTACACCTGGAATCCAGGTGATGTGCGCAGATTGGGTAAACATCATCACAGAGTGTAAATAAGAAATGAAAGCAAATACTACAACAACAAGAAGATAAGTGAGTTTTTTTTATTTGGTTTAAGAAGTTAGAAAAGGTGAAAAAGGGAATGTCGCAGAAAAACAACCAAAGGAAGTAATTGAATATGTTACAACAAAACATTTACATAAAAATGAAGTTTATATGTGGAATTAAACACTGTAGAATTAATTCTCAACTAACCCTTAAAATAAATCGTTCTCATGAGAAGAGAGGCTGGCTCCTTTAGGTTAATTCTAGAGAGATTCAGCAAGTTCTTTCACTGATTGCCAAACTTAAGAGTCTATCTCAGTCCCTGGATTAATGTCCTGTGGCACTTCATCATACCCCAAATTAAAACACAGGACAAAGCAAATTTTTTTCTGGTGTTTCTCAGTTTCTGGTTTTACTACACTTCCTTACGGTATAGCACTAGCTCATTGATCAGATGTAATGAATGACTGACTTGTTCTCTCACATGGGAATATGACCAACATTCTACTGGAAACGGCCTGGAGAGGAAAACCCGGTGAGGATGAGGTCATGGACCTGATTTTTAAATGACAGAATAACTTTAAGTTGTAGATTTTAATACAAGAAAAGGGGACTGAATAAGAAGTAAGAATAGATCGAAGAGGCATATTCCCACAGGACTAATTCCAAAGAGAATTCTGAAAACCCAGAGAAGGTTTCGATAAAAACATCCACATAGCATTATACCTTCTTAAAGGCCTTTGGAATCATGGTTATCTACCTCTAATGTTGCTCAGGCCACTGAGTAATACTGTCCTGTGCACTTTCTTTTCACCAGAACAAACAAAGCTTGAGTAATTTGCCAAAGGTTACTATAAATGTCAGAAAGAGAAAGATTGGAGTATAGATCTCTTAGTCCAGAAACATGGAATTTTACTTCCCTTCAGAAAAAAAAGAAAAGCAGATTGTAACTTCTTTCTGTACTTGGAGAGAGAGCATTTTCTATAGATTCGAACAGCGCATTTGTACAGTGTTTACTAAGACCTATGGTTCCAATTCCATGTACCAGTTCTGATTGTACCTTCACCTTTAACTCAAGAAGATTTTGACAACATGAGTCTTAGTCCATTCCTGCTACTATAATAGCATACCTTAGAGTGGGTAATTTATAAGCAACAGAAATTCATTTCTCACAGTCCTGGAGGCTGGGAAGTCCAAGATCAAGGTGCCACAGACTTGGTGTCTGATGAGGGCTGCTCTTTGTTTCCAAGATGGCACCTTCTTTCTGCATCTGCAAATGGTGGGAAGACAAAAGGGATTAACACTGTGTCCTCACAAGGCAGAAGAGATGGAAGGGCTGGGTAGCTCCCTTCAATCTTTTTTATAAGAACTCTAATCCCACTCACGAGGGCTCCACCTTCACTTTCCAAAAGGCCTTGGCTCTTGATACTATCACATTCAAGATTAAGTTTTAAATTTGAATTTTGAGAAAACACACATTCAGACCACAGCAGTATATGAATCTGAAGAGCAGTGTGAGAATCAGAAGTCACCTGTAAAAATACAATCCGATGAAAAGAGAGGAACTGAAATAGATAGAGTAGATTTTGTCTGAGGCTTTTGGCAGAAAATTGCTGGTGCTGGTATACAATGCCAGGAGCCTAGGAGTGCATGACTTGGGTTTCTAAGGCAGAGCTGGAGGAATGGAACAGAATGTTCTCTTTAACCGCTGACCATGGCATAGAGCATGGAGAAGAACTGTTTCTTGGGCTCTTGAAGGTTCTCAGAGATTTTCATATGGCACAAAGCAGTCCAGATGACTGAGTTTCTTTCTCTGAGAGAAAAGAAAACATATTCAGAACATTTTGTTTGCTCTTTGCTTAATTCTACCACAGTTAACCTGGATCTTCAATAATCAAAGAGATGTGATACATCTTATTCCCTTCCCTTTGCAAAGAGTTGCTTGTCTACCCAGACAGAGCAGAAAAAAAAAAAAAAAGTCCTTTTCATATTATTCTACTGCTTCTTAGGATGGGGCAGGTCGTTCGTTGTACTTGCATGTAAAGTTAGGTCACACCGCAGCAAGGCTCAGGGGAGCAGATGGTGACTTTTACTCATCATTTCCCAAGATAAGGGAAAGGGACTACAATACTTTACTCTCTCAATGCCATCTTGGTTGTTGCTGATGCTTCCGTCAGAGGAGATACAGATATAGAAGAGAGAAGCTGAGACACCAGGAAATCAGGCTGCCTCTCCATCCTGCTCCCATTACATTAATGTGGAAATGAGATTCAGTTTGTTTTTTGCTGGACTTCAGTCAACAAAAGAGTAATTGCCTTATCCTAAATGAAAAACATGACTTCCTGATTATAGTAAATATGGAGAAGGGGGTAACATGAGCAGGACAATCCGGTCTTTCACTGTAATTACCCAGCAAAACACTGCCTCCTGAGAGAGCTGGGAGCCCAGGGGCTGGTGGAAAGGAAGCTGAGGCAGCCCGCAGGGCATTTTGAAGGTGAAAGTTGTCCCTACGCAGAAGCTCCTGGTACACTGTCCATTAGGGTGGGCTGATCTTCTGCCTGAATTTGGGGTAATTAAATCAAGGATTAGAATGATATTTTCATTTGTTTTCTTAAATGAACCTGTGTTCAATTAAGCATAATACCTACTTCATAGTATTGTGAGGAAGCAGAGACACTGTGTGAACATGTTTCACACAAGTCCTAACACATTGCAACTGCTCAACAGATGGCAGCTATTATTTTAATCTTTAAAAATGTTTTATTCTTGTGATTGTTTTTCCTTGACTAACTGGGACATTTGGGTCTTCTTTCTGTCCTGCCTTTGACCTTGCAGGGGTGAACTTACGTGCTCACCGACAATGTCCTTAAAGTCCTGGCATCCTCAGAGCAAGACAAAAAGAATGGGGGTGAGCAAAGGTAACCCCCAGTGGGGCTCTGGAAGTGTGAAGGCCCCTCTCCTTTCCTCCTTCCTTCAACCCCTTTCTTGCTTCCACCTCTGGCCAACGAGGCAGAACTCACAGGCAACACCTGGTTTCTGAACAGATGCAGCTGCATTTTGAACCTAGAGGAAAGTGAGGACACTGACTGAGGGGCTTGCGGGGGTGGGCGTCCCTCCCCAGAAGGGCACCCTTTCTGATCCAGTGGGTCAGATGGGCCTTGGTGCACATAGGCAGGCTTCCCAGGCTGGGGACACTGAGAGGGAGGCAGCAATCCTCTCTCCTCCACTCCAGTGACTAATAAAAGCTAACGTTTATGTAGCACTTACATGTCCCAGTCTCCGTATAATAAGCACTTTGAACATAGGTGATCACTTAACCCTCACAACCACACTAGGGGGTAGGTACTATTAAGAGCTCCATTTCCATAATGAGAACTCTGAGACTTAAGGAGGTTAAATGACTTGTCCAACGTCATCCATAAACACTGAAGCCAGGATTTAAATCCAGGTCTACATGGCAGCAAAGTCCACACTCTTGATCACAATGCCAGTCTCCTGTTTTAAAGCTGTTCTCATGGGGCTGGCTATCCAGAAACATCCAAGGCTGCTGCAGCTGCTTATGTCACAATCCGGGTGGAGAGCCTCTGAGGTCCTCTTGAAGGACGATCCCATTGCAGGAAAGCCACATGTGCTGTCCTACAGTTCATGGGAGGAAAATCAGAAATGATTAAAGGCCTTGAGAAAAATTTTCCAATTCCAAGAAGCATCTATGCTGTGACTAATCCTATTCAGAATCAAGAAAAATAGAACAGTTACTGAAAATAGGGTAAAAAAATACTCCCTCCACAGTTGAGAACTCCCTCATAAACAGTCAAAATCCAGGAACAGGCCAGGAATATAAGAATGATTATTTAAATTTGTTTATTACCTATGTTGCACAGGGTTTCAGCCTGACAGCTCTGAGGACAAATAAGTCAGTAAAAATGATGTGTGGGCTGGTAGAATGTTTGAATTATCTGCATTGTTGATTTTGTCTCCTGATACATTCTTTCATAAGGTTGAATTAACTGATGTGCATTTCAAGTTCTCAGCTACCACAAGCAACTTAATGAATCTCAGAGAACAGCTGCTGTCACAGAGGCCAGAAAGCAAGTAGTTTCACTCTTATCAAAGCATCTCAAAAAAGAACAGAATTTTAGGATTTTAAATATAAATATAAATAAATATAAATATATATATATATACACCCTGCTGAAAAAGCCCTACATTAGAAAGAACAATGTACCTCAGGAATGCATGCAGATATTCCGGGGATGGGGGGGGGTAGTGGTGATTACAGAATTAAAGAAAAGTAGGTGATAGTCGTGGGGAACAGGTTAAAGCTAAATTATTCAAATATTTCTAAACATATCTGGACAAAGGCTTGGCTGGCCTCTATTTGCTTGACGGACTGAGAATCCTTCTGGGGGGGAAGGTTTTGGGACAGCAAGCTTGCTCACAAAGCAAAGCCTTAGCCATCAAACAGAGGGAAGCTTCTTAGTGCAGCCTGGTGCAGGACGTTCGTATGTGCTTTCTGTCCCGCGCATTCATCAGCTCCCCAAATTCCCTTCCTCCATGAACCTGTGGCCAAATCCTATAGAAAGGAGGAGGCTGTAAGTGAAACTTGGAAAATAATTTCACTCAAAGCTCTTTGATGTTCAGGGATAGATTCCACTCATTTGGCACTCTTCTGACCAGATGCGACATGTACAAAAGTGGGAGAGAAATGTGCTTTGGCACCTCTAGAGCTCCATGTCCTAGCAGGACACTAGTACCCAGAAGTGGTAGCACCCAAGGAATTAAGGGGCCCCAGTGAGAAAAGCAAGTCTGGTGCAGAAACCATGCTAACAAGTTTGGATTTTGTTTTAGGGGCAATGAAAAGTACTTTTATTAACAGAGAGAATAATTTGATATTCTGTTTTTGAAAGATCACTTGTGGCCAGGAGTGGTGACTCATGCCTGTAAACCCAGCACTTTGGGAGACTGAGGTGGGTGGATCACTTGAGGTCAGGAGTTCAAGACCAGTCTGGCTAACATGGTGAAACCCTGTCTCTACTAAAAATACAAAATATATATATATATATAGTGGGCACCTGTAATCCCAGTTACCTTGGAGGCTGAAGCAGGAGAATTGCTTGAACCCAGGAGGCAGAAGCTGCAGTGAGCTGACATCATGCCACCGCACTGCAGCCTGGGCGACAGAGTGAGACTGTCTCAAAAAAAAAAAAAAAAAAAAAAAAAAAAAAAAGAAAAAAAAAGATCACTTGTATGGAGAACTTATTTGGGGAGCCCAGAGAAAAGGCAGGGAAATCAGTTTGGAGATTGTTATAATAGTCAAGGAAAGAGATAATAGTGATTTATACACTAAGACAGTGGCAGTGACGTTGGAGAAAATGGATAGATTCAAGACACATTCCGGAGGTAGAGTAAGCAGGCTTGCTGATATTTCAAATATCAGAAGTAAGGAAGAGGGAGAAAACAAGGATGACTTTCCAGTTTCTGCTTGTGTATCTGGGTAGGTGAGGAAGACTTAATGAGGAATAAATTTGGAGAAAAAAAAATCAGGATGTCTGTTTTGGATATTTTGAGTTAAACATGCCTGGGAGACAAGTAGGCAATTAGATAGAGAAGATGAAGAATCAAAAGAAGATTGGTGTTGGAGCCATGAACAAAAGTATGCAATTTCCTAAGGAGAAAGTGGTAGACAGAGAGAGAGAGAAAAAGGATGGCCTGAGATCATGCTTTGAGGAAACCCCTCTTTAAAGGACTGGCAGAGGAAAATGAACTTGAGAAGAAAGCTGGGGAGGAGAAATCAAAGAAGCAGAAAACAAATCCAAAAAAGGTATAGGGTCACAGAAGTCCAGAGAAGAGCATCTGTCAGGAAGAAAGCGTTCAATTTTGACTAAGGCTCCTGAGTGTTTGTGTGAGTCAAGGATGAAAAACAGCCCATTGGGTGGGGAACACGAACATCCCTGGTGAATTTGGTAAAAGCAGCAGTGGAGGGGTGGAGTCAGAGTCAGAGCCAGAGCGAGTGGGTTAATGAGTAGATGGGAACACATGCATGTAATTTTACTTGTTTTTGAAGTCAAACACGCACACACACAAACACTAAAGTGATTATCTTTAGCATAAACTCATGAGGATGGTAAGACGGGGAGAGGACAAAAACGCCACAGTATTTTGAAAGCTGGAAACCATTTTGAGAAGTTTTAACTAATTTAGCAGGCTAAAGAAGGCAGAATCCTATGTCAGTAGTGAGGAAACTTAAAACTAATACCATCTGCACCTCAAATTTTTCAAAGTCTCAGGAGTTAGTGGCACCAGGAAACTTTAAAAGTAGAGGTAGGGCAAGGGAGTGTGAATTGGCATTAAAATAAGGAGAATTAGTTGAAAGCAATTTAAAAAGTAATTATATTTGCAGACCCCTACCCTACTCTTAATAGATGCCCTTCCCCATCCTGGCAGAAGACTGGATTCCTTCTCTGCAAAAGATCAAACAATGAGTCTCTTGACTAGGATATCAAATAGGACGATTAAGAGACTGTACATTTACCTGTGCTGAGACTTTCAGGCTTCTTTCCCTCCTCACCTTCCAGAGCACAGGTAGGAAAGATTCTCTTGGAAAACCAACCAATCCAGAGAAAATACCTAAAGATACATCAGGGCTGCCCAAGGAAATAGTCAAGCCAGAGTGCCCCACTGTGAAGCTCACAGTGGGTAAGTTCCACTCAGGTGAACAAAGGCTCAAATCAGCTTTTTGGTTTCCACAGTCAAGGAAAAGCAGACAGCAGGTATTAAAAGATATCTGAAGAAAGACTCTAATGCAAAAGAGCTACTTGGGAAAAAATGGAAACTATATAAGAGTAAGAAAACATCAAGAAAACTATATTTAATGTCCTCAGAGAGATCAGAGGAGATGTTACAACCCTGAAAAAAGAACAGAATACAAATAAAATAGAACATTTAGAGAACAATCAACAACAACCACAAAAAGCCCTTGGAAATAAAATATGTGATGGCAGAAGTAAAACACTTAGTAGAGAGCTGGAAAAATGAAACTGAGGCATAAAAAGGCCAAAGAAATAGAATATAGAAAAGAAAAGAGAAGAAAATTAGAGGATCAGTCTAGGAGGTCCATCATCCAAATAATAGGGATTCCAGAATCAGATAAGAGAGCACAGAGGGGAAGAAATCACCAATGAAATAATTCAAGAAATTTTTCTAGAATTAAACTGTCAAAATGCATTAAAGTAAAGGTCCTCCAAAGAATGCCCTCATAAATTTTCAGAAACCTGGGGACAAACAGAAGATCCTACAGGCTTCCAAAGAGAAAAATAGGTCACATACATAAGATTAAGAATCAGAATGCCTGATAGGAATGGTGACAAGTGTCTATCATCCCAGTTACTTGGAAACCTAAGGTGGGAGGATCCCTTGAGCCTAGAAGTTCAAATCCAGCCTGGGTAGCATAGCAAGACCCTATCTCTAAAAATAAAAAATAAAAGTTTTAAAAGAATCAGAATGTCTTTGGAATTCTCAATGACAAGACTGGAGGCTAGAATACAGTGGACTGTAACCTTCAAAATTCTGAATAAATTATTTTAAACCTAGATTTTTTATTCCTAGCCATCAATTAAGTGAAAAGTCAGAATAAAGGCATTTTTATTTGCAAGGTCTCAAAAATTTTACCTCACATGCACTTCTGAAGAAGTAACTAGAAGATGCATTCTGCCAAAACAGGAAAGAAAAGGTTGGTTGGAGCCAGGGCCCAGGCAAAAGATGAAGGGAATCCTTAGACTGATGAAGAGACCTCTAACAAAACTGTTCTATTCATAGTAACAAAGACATAGGATCAACCTAAATGCCCATCAGTGACAGCTTGGATACAGAAAATGTGGTACATACACACCATTAAATGCAGCCATTATAAAGAATGAGATCATGTCCTCTGCAGTAACATGGATGGGGCTGGAGGCCATTATCCTTTGCAAACTAACACAGGAACAGAAAACCAAATACCGTATGTTCTCACTTATAAGTATGAACTAAATTCTAAGAATTAATGGACACAAAGAGGGTAGCAACAGACACTGGGATCTACTTGAGGGTAGAGGGTGGGAGGAGGGAGAGGATCAGAAAAAATAACTATCAGGTACTAGGCTTAGTACTTGGATGACTAAATAATCTGTACACCAGACTTCCATGACACAAGTTTACCCATATAACAAATCTGCACGTGTACCCCTGAACTTAAAATAAAAGTTAAAAGAAAAAGAAAACACAACAAAACAAAACAGTGCTACACCAGGGCTTGAGGGCAGTTTGGAGACAGTCCAAACTGGAGAAAGTCAGAGGTTTTGGAAGGGATTCTTCAAGAAGACAAAACTAACAGCATAAATCTAGATGTTTTGAGCAGAAAAATAAATTATGGCAGTTTGAAGTTGGACTGGTAATAAGTAGAAAACTAAGCAAATAAAAAAGTTATTCCCAAGGAAAATTAAAAGTTATGTAAAGAAGAAAAAGTAGTCTAAGCTTAGTAGATGGCTCTGCTCTCAATATCACTATATAATCAAAATAAAGTAAACATGGATTATTGAGCCAAGGAAAGTTAAGGTGTAACCATGCAGGAATGGTAGGAGATGGAAGAATGTATGTGTGTGCTGTGGGAAGGGGAAAGAATGAGAGCTAAATCTTCCTCCTCTGTAGGGGCAGTCAAGAGCTACTGCTCACAACTGAGGGATCATGAAGTAGCACAATACTAGCATCTTATTCAGAAACATAGAGCTAAATCTCAAAAAGAAAAAGTAGCTAAAAGAGTTATAAGTAGCTGTCTCTGATGGGGAAAGCAGAGGACTGTTGTTTTTCATAATAAGTCTTATAGAACTCTTGAGTCTTTAAAATATGTGCAAAAAACCTTGCTGAAAATAGAAACCAAATAAAAGCAAAGGCAAATGGAGAGTGAAGAAGTGAAAGTGGCAGCTATAGACGTATGTTTTGAGAGATATGGTTCTTAAGAGAAATAGAAAAGTGAATTAGGGTAGGTTGGGTCAAGGGTGAGTTTTGTTTTGTTTCATTTTGTTTTGAGACAGGGTCTTGCTCTTTTGGCCAGGCTGGAGTGCAGTGGTAAGATCATGGCTCACTATAGCCTTGACCATCTGGGCTGAAGTGATCCTCCCACCTCAGCCTCCCAAGTACCTGGAAGCAGTGAGTAAGCAGGGAGGAGCAGAACTACCTTAAGAGCAAATTATGGTAGATGTGCCATGATTGAGATCCTCACTCTTGGGCCAGCAGCAAGGAGGGGAGGCCAAGACCTTCATTAAACCAGAATTCATAAGGAGCTCTAAATGGTTCCAAGCTGGCAGTGACACGTGGCTCTCTGGGTGCCACCATGCCCAGCTAATTTTTTATTTTTTGTCAAGACGGGGTTTTGCCATGTTACCCAGGTTGGTCTTGAACTCCTGGGCTCAAGTGATCCTCCTGTCTCAGTCTCCCGAAGTGTTGGGATTACAGGCATGAACCACCAGACCTGGCCAAGGATGGGTTTTCTAAAGATGGGAAATAGAGCACATTTGAGATGGGAACTGTCTCTCTGCGAGAGAACTGATGGTGCAGGAGAGGGAGGATTCCAATGGAGCAGGGTCCTTGAGAAGATTAAAGGGATGGGATCTAAAACCCACAGTATGGGGTGGGCTTTTCGTCCCTTTACTGAACAAAAGGGAAGAAAAAGGTAGGTGGAGACACAAGCGGAATTGTAGAATTTCTCGTGGCCATGCTTGTCTTATCAGGCCTTAAGACATCCAGAACAGAACACAATATAATATACCAGTAATTCTGTGAGAAGCAACACACAAACTACACCCAGACATGTGATCCTTCAACCTTCCTACAGTGCAGAATGACAAAACTGCATATGTTTGATGAATAATTCCCTCACAATAGATGTATTACCATTTTGTCTCATAGAAATAAGAACATCTACATTAAAACAAAACAAAACAAAACAAAAAAAACATACTTCCACTGATAACATCTCAGACCAAATATTCTTGTAGGCCCTTGATATGGTTTGGCTGTGTCCCCACCCAAATCTCATTTTGAATTGTAATCCCATAATCCCCACGTGTGAGACCCAGTGGGAGGTAACTGAATCGTGGAGACGGTTACCCTCATGCTGTTCTCATGATAGTGAGTGAGTTCTCACAAGATCTGATGGTTTTATAAGGAACTTTTCCCCCTTTTGCTCGGCACTTCTCCTTGCCGCCACCATGTGAAGAAGGACATGTTTGTTTCCCCTTCCACCAGGATTATAAGTTTCCTGAGGCTTCTTCAGCCCTGTGGAACTGTGAGTCAATTAAACTTCTTTCCCTTATACATTACCCAGTCTCAGGTATGTCTTTATTAGTAGCATAAGAATGGACTAATACAGCTCTCCTTCTGCAAAACAATTACATCCTACATAAAACATAGATAAGATGGGCTTGTAGGAAATAGAGGATGTTGTCAAGGGACTCCTCCACACAAAATGGAGCAAACTATAAGTAGAAATTAGAGCTGGAAGCAGTGAGCAAGCAGGGAGGAGCACAGCTACCCTAAGAGCAAATAATGGTAGACGTGCCATGATCCAGATCCTCGCTCTTGGGTCAGCAATGGAGAGGGAAGGCCAAACCTAAGACCTTCATTAAACCAGAACTCATGAGGAGCTCTAAATGGTTCCAAGCTGGCAGTGACCCATGGCTCTCAGAAGGAGCAGATGCAAATTTTCCCTGAAGAGAGCACCCCCAACCCAAGTCGAGAAGACTCCCACAGATGAAAACCTAATAAATACTCAGTCAGAGATCAGCAGGCCCAGGACGGGCAATGCCACCATGAGTGAGAGTTGGCAGACACATTTTAAAGAAAAGATGGGAAAAGCAAATCACAAATGAAATAAAAGACCCATCTGTGGCTTTGAATATCACCTGAATAGTTAATAGAATGCACATATATGGGTCCCATTCCAGACCTACTGAGCCTGGGAATGTCTTAACACTCATTCCCCACAGAGAGGAAGCCAGACAGCTGGGTGCACAGTCCCTATTTTCCTTTCCACAATTATCTTTGTATAGCTTTTGCTAACCTTGCAGGGAGATGTAAATACAGCAGGCCTATCCATTCAAAGGCAAAAATAAAACTAAGAAACTAGCTAAACAAGATAGCACCCCCTAGTGCCAGGAAGGTAGGAACTGACTTGGCTTGGGTGCTCCCTGTCTCCTGCAGAGCAGAGCATGACCCTAGACTGTCCAGTCCACCAGCCCTGGAGGCATCACTATGCGGGAATGAAATGTTCGTCACTCCTCAGTGACTACAATGCACAAAATACTGTGATTGAAGATAATGGGAAATGGGCGCCATAATAATAACGAATGTTTCAATAGCTTAAGGTAAACTGTGTTCACCGGGAATCTGGAAGTGCTTATATAATCCATAGAAAACTTTGCAGGAGGACCAAGAAGGGCTGGGAAAAGAACTCGTTTTAAAGAAAGAGAGCATCAGGCATGGGCTGGGTCCAAAGACAATGAGCCCATTCCAAATAGAAGAGCTAATTTTGAGTACAGTAGAGGTTGGTTTTAATTTACCTGGTCCAACCTCAGTGGCCCTTACCTTATGGAGAGCACCCAACAAAAAAGGGAAAACTGCAAACAAAGGATAGCACTGCTTTGCAGTTTTGTAGCTTAAGGAGCATGCTATTAGGCTAAGAGGAAAATGGGAATTGGAAAATGCCTTGTGTGAAAACCAGTAACAACAGCCAAGCATGGTGGCACATGGCTGTAATCTCAGCACTCTGGGAGGCTGAGGCAGGCGGATTACTTGAGGTCTGGAGTTCAACACCAGCCTGGCCAACATGGTGAAACCCTGTTTCTACTAAAAATACAAAAATCAGCCAGGTGTGGTGGTGCACACCTGTAGTTCCAACTACTCTGGAGGCTGAGGCAAGAGAATCGCTTGAACTCGAGAGGCGGAGGCTGCAGTGAGCCAAGATCATGCCACTGCACTCCAGCCTGGGCAACAGAGCAAGACCCCATCTCAAAAAAGAGGAAAAAAAGAAAAGAAAGAAAACAAAACAACAACAATAACGAATCAATCAGGGTTGAATGGCATCAGCCCTATCAGGCAGGTATTACTACTGTGATTATGTTACAGCTGAGCAAAGTGAATTCAGAGAGGTTGAGTAACTTGCTTAACTTTACCCAGCAATAAATTGTGGAGGCAAGCCCAAGCATAGGACTTGCTCAACTTTATAGGTCATGTTCTTAACAGATTTTTTTTTCTGATTTGATTGTTTAAAGAGGTGACTTAATTTCATGATTCAAGATTTAGGAAAATTATTACACAATGCTTAGTGAAAATTTCTTCTGCTATCACTGCCCCCAGGCCTCGAGCTTCCCTCCTCATAGGCAACCAGCATCATTAGATGAGGTGTAATATTCTAGAGATATTTTCTGAGTTTGATTTTGCTGCGCCGTTCTGAAGCTCACATTTTTCACCTAGGAAAATATCTTGCAGATCACTCCTTATCAGTATACAAACAGCTTCCTTGTTCTGTTTCCCAGCTGCAGGATTTCATTGTGTGTGGAGGTGCCATGAGTCGCTCACCAGTCCCCAGTCAATAGACTTTAGCCCCATTTCCATTCTTCACTGTAGCTGATGCTCTTTATTCTGAGAAAACTCCACTCCCTCCTGAGAGATCTTGGGAGACTCCCATGACAATGAGGCTCCTCTAAGCCACAAGACACGGCCACATTCTCAAGTTACTTTAACCAGTGAGAGTGCATTGTGAGACACACAAGAACAAAGACCAAAAAAAAAAAAAGAAACTGGGAAGCAGCTTGACAAAGGCAGGTGGAGAGTAGCTCCACCATGGGCACCAGGCACCTCTGCCCATTTCCTGCCACCACCCATGGCTGTGAGGGGCTCCATGAGCCACCCAGACACTGTCACCATGTCAGTTGCTAGGCTTCTGCAACTAATCAGCCTACATCTAAAAGCAAGGTCATTTTAAGAGGGTCTCTGTGACTCTGGCCTCACTTGCTGAGTCCAAATGTCCATGCAGGAGAGGGGCAGGCTCTCTATCATGTGGCCCCCTTGCTACTGGTGGAAGGTGTACAGGTTCTTGGGGTCTTGAACAAAGAATTGGACAAAATTACAAAGGAAGGAAAGAATGAAGCAACAAAAGCAGAGACTTACTGAAAATGAGGTGGGAGTGGGCCCAAGCATAGGGGCTCAAGAGCCCTGTTACAGAATTTTCTGGGATTTAAATACCCTCTAGAAGTTTCCATTGGTTACTTGCTGTACACCCTATGTAAATGAAGAGGATCAAGTAAAGTTACAAAGACATTTAATGGGTTTACGCCTTGTGTCAATCGTGAGGATATTTCCTGTAATAGCTGAAGTATTTCCATTTGATTTAGTTCTAGGAAGTCAGTAGAATCAGTCTTATGTTCCCTGCCTCCAGACTGCATTCTCCTGTCTCACCCCGGGCAGACTGGGAGCTGCTGGCTGGTCAGCTGGTCAGCTCACCTGGGAACGGGGCCCATCCCAATTCCCACAAGGTGTAGCCAGGGTAGTGAAGTCAAGTGGGAGAACGTGAGGGCCTGTGCATAAGGTCCCGTTTCCTCAGAAGGGGCTTGGGGCACTCAGGCATCAGATACTGTACCTTCTGCCCAGGGATCCCAGAGCTGCCTGGAGGAATTTGAGCAGGCTGGAATTCCTGCTGAGCAAGCAAGGCCAGAGTCACAGAGACCCTCTTAAAGTGACCTTGCTTTTAGATGCAAGCCGATTCAGTCTAGGGAAAAAAAATGACCACATGGAACCACTTATAAGGGTCTCTAGCTTAAAAAAAAAAAAATTATATACCTTATCTCACCAAAGTCTCAGGAAGTAGATATTATCAGCAGCATTCCCATTTGACAAATGAGAAGACAAGCTTACAGAGGTTACCTGAATTGCCAGGATCACACCACTAGTCAGCAAGGGAGCTGAGACTCAAACCTGCGTCTTCAGACTCCAGTTTGCACCTCCTTCTGACTGCACAGCCCTGCAGGCTCCAGAACATCTCCCTTGCCAATTCTCCTTCTTTTCCCCGGCTGTTGAATGGTGACGCTCCCAAGGCCATCTGTTAGGGCCTGCATTTCTCTCCCTCTCCACACTCTCTCTGGTTATTCTCATTTACCTCCTTGCCTTGGCCTAATTTCAAAAAGTCAGTGGCCCCTAGAACTCTCTCCAGCCCAGATCTTTCTCCTGAGTTCCATACCTATAAATCTAATGCCTTATTGGACATCTCCACTTGCCTGTCCAAGTCACTCACCTCAAGCGCAGTGCTTCTAAACTGAAACTCATCTTTCTCTGTAAACTGCTTCTCCTTCTGTGCTCTCTGAGTAGCAGTGACTTCACTTCTGAAGCACAGACTCTGTGTTAGTTATTTCATACATGCAAGAGAGGGGTATCATCGTCCCATTTTACAAAGGATAAAAGTAAGGTTTGGAGACATTAACTTGCTTGCACAAGGCCATGGTACCAAGTTATTGACAGAGCCAGGGTTCAAACCAAGCTCTATTCTGCATTTTCTCTCACTGGCACAGGCTGCCTGGAAACCATGGGGCCTCAGTCTTTCACTCTGTTGCACGAACCAAAAGTCATGGGTCATTCTTGACTCCTCCAACCCTCCCCACCCTCCTCCCACCCTCACCCACCCCAGCTTCTCACCCCCACAGCTGCTTCAGAGCTGAGTCAATCAGTTCTACCGCCTAAATGCTTCTCAAGCTGTGCCTTCTCTCCATTCCTATTGTCACTTCCATAGCTGAACCCCTAAATTATGTCTCCCTTAATACCTGAAATAACTTCCTAACTAGTTTATTTGTCTCTAGTAACAAACCCACTTTAAATCCTCTCTCCCTGTGAATGAGCTTTCTAAAATACACCTGATCATTGCATTCACCTGGTTAAGAACCTCCAAAAGCTTCCACTACCTTCAGGATAAAATCCCAAATTCCTGTTTCTGCTGCTGCCTGTATATGCAGGTGATCCCTTGCTGGGTCTCTGAAATGGGTTCATCTCTTCAAGGTTTTTACTAACTGAGACGATACAGTCCTCTTGTTGCATATTGCAGTGATCCAGGCCATCTATACTGTATTCCAATGAGATACAGAATAATGCTTGAGTGAGAACCTTTCATATGCAAAAATAAAGACTGAATTATGCAATAACTATTGATAAGTCTACAGTAATCCATCATGCAATTGTTTACCCAATAGATTGCATTTATATTGTCTTTGGTACCACGTAATTTGTAAATTTTCATGACAGTGTAACCAGTTAGGCCTAGGGTGGCAGGACTTAAGTGTTGCTGAATCATTTATTACTCCACACCTCATTGAAAAGTGCTTCATAAACTTTCTAAAACTGTTCAACAGAGAGAGGGTAGTTTGTGCTCTGCCAACAAAGGATTCTGTTGTTGGGTGCCTATCAGCATATTAAAGGCTCAGAGAAAACCAGCAATGCAGAAACTAGAGCAATTTTATTCTCAGAAGATGATTTTCTTCTGCACATCCATCATCTTCTGAAAGAGTTTGCCCTCAACAGAAGTTTGAGGGCATTGGGATAGAATGCCGAGGCCCTGAAGGCTTCTGGAATTTCTCTGACTCTAACATCAGGATGCATGCACAGACCTGCTACTCTCTCAGGAACATCTTTGGTTAACTCCTGTTGGTCTTTCAAGATTCAGTTCAGATGGCATTTCCTCCTAGTGCACTTCCTCTCTCTGTCTGTCACACACGCACACATGCACATGCACCCACACATTTGTGACATGTATAATAATTGCATGGGATTTCCTAACACCCTCTCTCATAATACCTGTCTGTATTTTCTATTGGTTGATAGAAAATTCAGCCCAGACTGATGAGAGCCAAAGGGAAATTTATAGGCATTGGAGGCACCCTGCTGCAGCAGCTCCAGCCTCACCCATCCCCACCCCGTCCCAGGTCCAAGTTCAGCAGGAAAGCAGGATTGTCTCATAGGTTTTGTGCCCAGCCTGAGGAAATTCCCCAGACTGTGAATCCCCGAAGGTGGGCCAGGGTCTCTTATCCCATATCCAGCCCCTAGCACCTTCCTTGGCATGTCTTGTTTTCAACAAATAACAAATGGGGACACAAAATGTTCAAAGCAAGGCTCCTACCTTGAAGGAGTTTGTAGTCTAGTTCAAGAGTCAGTATGAGGCCGGGCGCGGTGGCTCAAGCCTGTAATCCCAGCACTTTGGGAGGCCGAGACGGGCGGATCACGAGGTCAGGAGATCGAGACCATCCTGGCTAACACGGTGAAACCCCGTCTCTACTAACAATACAAAAACTAGCCGGGCGAGGTGGCGGGCGCCTGTAGTCCCAGCTACTCGGGAGGCTGAGGCAGGAGAATGGCGTAAACCCGGGAGGCGGAGCTTGCAGTGAGCTGAGATCCGGCCACTGCACTCCAGTCCGGGCGACAGAGCGAGACGACTCCATCTCAAAAAAAAAAAAAAAAAGAGTCAGTATGTATAAACAGAATAAAAAAATACAATAGACCATACAAGGTAACATAAGTGCCAAATGAGTAACCTGGGCATTAATTGTCAAAGGAATTGAAAGACGGGACAGTTTTGGGAGGTGATAAATAAGACATATATCCTGAACTGGAGAAACTGTTTCTAGTAGGAAAGAAAGGTACGTTACACAGAAAATGCCAATACAGACTGATAAGTATGGGGGCAGGGTGTTCATCAGCATCTTCTGTCAGTTCTAGAAAGGTTTTCTTTTTTCCTAAATTATTCAAATAATAGCAGCCTTATTTTTCTTGGTCTTATTTACTTTATTTTACTAATATATTTTTCAAGACAAGAATAGGGGTCCTGTGTTGGTGTGTGACTGACTCTGGAGACGGGTCTCCACATCTCAGCATAACACAGAGCAGCCTGATTTCATTTCACTGCAGCATCATGGTTTTCCATAACTTCTCTCTTTTTTTTTTTTTTGAGACAGAGTCTCACACTGTCACCCGGGCTGGAGTGCAATGGCATGATCTCAGCTCACTGCAACCTCTACCTCCGGGGTTCAAGCGATTCTCCTCCCTCAGCCTCCTGAGTAGCTGGGATTACAGGCACCCACCACCACGCCCAGCTAATTTTTTGTCGTTTTAGTAGAGATAGGATTTCACCACGTTGGCCAGGCTGGTCTCGAACTCCTGACCTCATTATCCAGCCGCCTCGGCCTCCCAAAGTGCTGGGATTACAGGCGTGAGCCACGGTGCCCAGCCCATTACTTCTCTTCTTAGCTGAGCATTTAGCTGCTGTCAAAGTCAGTTAAGTCCTGCCCCTAAAAGCGTGCTGTGGATGACCGCAATAACACCTCTGCCAGAAGACCACGCAGCTGGGTGTGTTGACCTCACGGAATAAGGGTTGCAGACATGATGGGAAAGCTTTCCTCGCTCTGATAGAACATTTTCCTCTCTGATTTTGTCACTGGAATTTGAACAAATTTTATTTTAAGGGTTGGTCTTCAACGTGCAAAGAAGAGTTTGGCAGAAGAAAGAGGAAGAGCTGGTGATGTATGGTCTCTCACAGTCCCCTGAAGACCCTTGAGTGGCTCCACATCACTCATAAGACAAAACCCCAACTCTGTGATGATGACCACCAAGGCCCTCTCTGCCACCTCCAAGCCAGGCTCATCGCTCGGTGCTTCCTAACTTGCATTTTACCTCCAGCAGCTCAAAAGTGCTCCTGCTCCCATGCATCCTATCCTATGCCCTTGCTCGTGCTGTTTCCTGGCCTGACACTCACCACCTGTGGCTTGGTTAACTGTGTTATCCTTTAAGCCTCAGCTCAGCTGTCACCTCTTCTGGGAATCCCTCTCTGATCTGTCTGCCTATTGAGGAGTAAGTGCTCTCATTATACATTGTGTGCACCTCTATTTGTATGTGTGAATTAGAGTAGGACTTAACCTTTGCTAAAGGGTAGATCCATTGCCAGCATTCCACGCAGGGCCCAGCATGCAGTGGACATTCAACACAATGTTTGAATGACAATGAATGAATGAATGAATGAATGAATGAATGAAAATGCATCGTACACAAATGGATGCTTGCCTCTGGCACCTTGACCTCCTCCAAACCCTTTCCCTTCTGGGTGTCTGTTACGTGTTTTCACCATTTTCCTTCCTTCCTTCCTTCCTTCCTTCCTTCCTTCCTTCCTTCCTTCCTTCCTCTCTCCCTCCCTCCCTCCCTCCCTCTCTTTTTTCTTCTTTCTTTCTTTTTCTTTCCCTCTCCTTTCCCCAGATGTCATTAAAATCTTCCAATAGGAGGACGTCCTACAAACTCATCCTTACCAAATGCAAATGGGCAATATGACATAGCATATCTCCATCCACCACCACCACCACCACCAGTGAGTACTTTTTAAAAAACACAACACATAGTCTTAAAGCCAAAGGAATAAAGTGATAATATTGGGGTTCAGCATTGGCTGGATCCATATGGCCTTGCTGGCACCTGTCTGCTCACCCACCATGCTTCTTTGCTGCTGGAGGACAGAGCAATGGGTGTGCCAGGGTCAGAGGGGATGCTGTTACCCAGCAGAAAAGCAATGACTACGGGCAGCGCTGCATGTGGTAGGGCTTAGTGGTTGTGTGCTTGGGGCTCTAGAGTCCAACTGTCTGGATTGAAATATCAGACTGACTGTTGTGTGACATTGGAGAGATCACTTAACTTCTCTCAGGGTGGATAAAAATGCTTACCTCTGGGATAATCGGAATTAAATGAGGTAATCCCTGCAAAGCATTTAACATAGTAAGTGACTCATCATCAATACCTGCCAAACATTAAATATTGTATCCATTAGCCAGTGCTACATAACAAATTCGCCCAAAACTTAGTGGCTTCAAACAATAACAATAATTTATTATTACCTCGTGAGTCTAGGGGTTCTCTCTCTCATGCAGTTACAGTCAGATGGTGACTGGGGCTAGAATCATCTGGAGGGTCGCTGGTGTGTCTGCACCTAGGCTGAGAAGCCTCAAATAGCTGATGGCTGGAACCGCCGGGTTTCTCCAGCAACTCTCTCTATCTCTGTGTCATTTTGCAATGAAGACCGTCCAGCATGAAGGCAGGCACAATATCACCTTTGATGCCCAAGCATCAGAAGTCTCAGATATCACTTTCTTCACACTCTACCAGGGAAGACAGTCACAAAAGCCCATCCAGTTTCAAGGGGAGGGGACATAGACTCCCCCTCTTGGTGGAGATGTGGCAAGGTTTCAAAAGAATATGTGGGGGGCAGAGGGAAATATTCCTAAGATCATTTTTGGAAAATACAATAGGACACAGTATTATTATAGTTACCATTTACTGAGTCATATGCCTTATGACTTGCTTGTATTATCTTGAAGTGTCTTAAAGCATTGGATTGGTTGGCTAAATTGCAGGGTTAGGAGCGTATTTCTGAGCACGGAAATATACATAAGGCATGTGATCTGAAAGTCACAGAAAATAAAATCCTTTCTTTTCTATAGAGAGAAGAAGTGGGGATAATTGTTGATTATCAAACATGCAAGAGTTACACACAACCCCTGATTCAAATTACATTCAATTACTCAAAGCAAAGTTTAGAAAATTGTATTTCAACTGACTACTTGAGAAAATTAAACTAATTTATCTGTAACCAGCTACAAATAATTTGCTGTATTTCTAACAAATAGCGTCTGTGAAACTCCTGGGTTTTTGTTGTTGTTGTTGTTGTTTTGTTTTTTCATGCCTGAGCTCCTTTAACTTTCCCAGTGCCCCAGATGAGAAGGTGTCAAAGGAAGAAGGAACATACAAGCACCCATGTTTCTACATGTGAACAGAGGAGATGTCTATGTCTATGTCTACCACATGAAAACCATGGGTTAGCTACTACATCTGAGATTTCCTCCATTTTTGACATTCCATAAAGGCCTTTCTAAGAAGTATGTTTATCTAAGCCAAGGAAGTAGGTTATATGGGAGGGAAATACTTTAGCTTGCATATTAGGGAACTAGTTTATCTCACAAAAATCCATGACCACTTATTGCTACCTATCAGAATGCAGTCCCTAGGGGTATGAGTGATGGAATGGAAGGGATCTAGGGCTGGCCGGAGCCTGGAACTTTGCATACTTGTGGTGGATATCTGGGCATCGGGGCTCTGAAAGGAGGTATCTTGGATCCAAGAACAAACTTCGTTCTTCACAAGTTTTTCCACTGCCAGCCCTACATACGGTAATCAGAGGTCTACATCAGTCAATAAAAAGGGATATAGATCAGTTGGGGGTAAGTCAGGAAAATAGAATCCCCAAGAGTTGTTTTAACAGAAAATTTAAAACAAGAATTAGAGGACTGAAAATTTCAAAAGAAAAACTGAGATTACACAGAGATCATGAATGCAGGAAGCAGCTCTCATTTCTAAGGTTGAGGGAACAAAGAAAAGAGTTTGAAGTTGTCAGAAATTAAATGCTTAAAAAACAGACCTATACGAATGGCACAACAGACTTCTAAGAAGAAGACACTGTACTGCCCAGCAGGTGCTGGTACCTCTAGAGGGAGCGTGTTGGAACAAACTGGAGACCAGACCACTTACAACTGTAGGGAAGGGGCTATAGAGGAAATGCAAACAGAATGACAAACAAACAGAAAGGAGTCCTTCAGTCTTGCAGTCTCCCTCTATTGCCCAAGTGGCAGAATCTAACAAAGAAGTAGTTGGCAGAACCCAATAAGGAATTAGCTGGCAAAAAAGAAACGCAGTTTGCAGAATATCCACCCCAGCATCACAGAGCAGAGAATAGAAGGGTGTTGGAGTGAAGGGAAAAGAGATTAATAATTGGCCCAAGGTGTGTCTCAGAATATGCAGGTGCTGGCTGTCAGAGCCTCTTACAACATAATGTCACAACTCTTCAGGTGAGCAACTCAGTTGACAACCCACTTGGTTTCCCTCTGTGCTTTGGTGGACAGTAAACTTAGGGCTACACTTTGCTAAGTGAAAGTACCCACCTTCAGATATGATAACTTATACTAGGCTATCTTTAAATTTACTGACTTTTTCCTCTTTTCGTCTCCATTTTGCTATTAAGCCCATTAATGACTTAATTTATTTCAAGTATATATTTGTTTCAGTTCTATAATTTTCATTTGGTTCTTTTTATTGTTCTATTTCTCTGCTGAGATTTCCTCTTTTGTAAGTCATCACAACATATTTTCTTTTGTATTATTTAGTGTAATTATACTACCTGCTTTGAAAATTATTTTAAGCTTTTATGAGCCTTCTCATTCCAACATCTGGGTCATATCCAAATCAACCTCCATTAATTATCTTTTTTTCTTGAGAATGTGGCACATTTTCCTATTTCTTAGTGTGTTGAGTTATTTGGAATGGTATGGACATTGTGAGTGTTGGGCTGTGCAGAGTCTGGATTCTGCCATATTCCTCCAGTGAAGGTTGATTTTATTTTAGCAGGGAATTAACTTGGTTGGATTCCAGCTGCAAACTCTGCCTCTTGGGGTCCAGCTCAAATCTTAGTTCACTGGGTTGCTTGAAATCTGCACTATGTATGCATGATTTAATGGTCAGTCAGAGAGTTGGCCAAAATATAAGGAATTTGGGGCTCTCTGGCTCTTTCCGTGTCTGCATTTCCCTCTTTCACTTTCCAGGAGTTGTGGTTGCCCTGAAAGTTATCATCTGATTCTTCAGGCCAGAAGGATTGTAGCTTTTGGATTGGCATTTTAGCTATCTACCACGTGGTACAATGAGGTGTGGCTTTAGCTGAGAAGCCATGAAAACAAAACAAAACAAAAAAACTCACCCCATGCTATTTCCATCTTCCAAGTATTGATTGCCCAGAGTTTATAGGTACGATTTGTGGGAGGATTGCTCTAATGAGAGCTTATTTTGCCAATATCAGAAGCAGAACTGCAAGTAGCCATGCTTAACGTAGACTCTTTTAGACAGTTATCTCCCTGATACCCTTCTTACTTGGTATTTGCTGTTTTTAGCCCTCATCTTACTGATTATATCATATTTGTGCTGTTGCAAGATGCCTTGAATCCTCTCCAAATGCAAATGTATGTACATAATTAATAAACAAATGTATAGATAGGTTAAAAAATAAAGCCCTGCTGCTTTGGGGAGAAAACTACACATACTCAAAGTAGTTTCTTTCTCTAGGCCAGTAGTTGTATGACTTGGTCTCAGACAGGCAGAATAACTCAGTGGGTGGGAAGAATAGTGGTTCACAGTGAAGGGATGTCATTTCAGTTCCAATTCCAGGCAAGAAAGTGCCAATTCTGTGAACAAAGGGGAAAATGGGCTTGTATTGGCTGAGGTGGCACTCTATTCCATCCCATTCTCCTGGTTCCCCTCGGGGACCTTTGCCCATTCTGTGAGGTCCTCATGGGACTGTAGATCATTGTGCACCAGCCTCCCACTACAGAGATGGCCACATCACTCAAGCTGGCCAATAAGGGCTTCCCATCTCTTTGCCAAAGAGGTTGGTTCAGGGGTGGAATTGTCTCTGGGATTTATAGCTCTGTGGACTCTGCTGAAACAAGCCTCCCTTCTACTGTGTTTGCTGAGCTGGGAAGAAGGAAACACAGGAGTCAGAAAGGACCAAGAGACATCTTGCCCACCTTAAAAGGAAAGTTTGTTGAAATGAAGGGAAACATAATTAGCAGAGCTGAGACACAGAGAGGCAGCCCTATATTCAGCCATATCTGAAAGCAAATTCACCTCTAGACACTTCCCAATTATATGAACCAATGCATTCTTTTTCAGCTCAAGCTAGTTTAAATTGGGTTCCTTTTACTCTTAACCAAAGAAGTTCTGACAAATGCCAACAGCAGTATTATGAGATTCAAGCACTAGAATTTGTGGTACTCAGTATACATCGGATTCTTTGTAAACTATACAGCTGTTCTAATAATATTTTATGACTTAATGCATTCCTGTTCATTTCAAAGTTCCTACAAACCTATATACAACATATGACACTGATATCTTAATCATAATCTCTTCCAATTGTCTCAATTCAACAACATCATAGCAAAGCACAATTTAAGAAGTAGTCTCATTTCCTTCTTTGAAGGCAAATAGCATTTCTTAAGTGGAAACTTGCATTTTTATTGCTAAATCATGATTCAATCTAAATAAAATCAACAAAAGACAACAATGACTTCTAATACTCCACATTTGATAACTGTTTAAAACATTTGCCTTAGGTAAATATTCACGGGCTAGTTCCCTTAAGTAAATTTTCACTGGGCTATACAATAAGGAGAGTGGGCCGTGTTGATCCTTTTATTTCCGGGAAAGAAGATTCCAAGGCTAACATTTACCTAACCACACTTCTTTGTTGAGAGAGTAATATTCAGTATGGTACAAACAGAAAAAGTCTTGACTCTTTCTGACCTCTACCTCTTTGAGCAACTTCTCTCAAATTGTTTTCCCTGCACCTGGATGAATTCTCAGAAAGGTCCCATAGCTTTTCCAGTCATCCCATTTATTAATGAAGGGTCTTCTTTTTCAGATACTGGAAAGTCCAGAATAGGGCAGAATGAAGTCCCATAAAACTGGGATAGTTCAGTCTACTATGAGATATTTTGGTCGACTACCAAAGCTATAATCCCACATCCACTTTAAAACTCAGAACCGATTCAGGCTCAAAAACCCAACATAGGGAAGAAGAAGCCTGGGGACTTCTCTCCGTTTCCTTATCTTGCTCAAATACTCTTCTAGCACCTCCAAATTTGGAGATGTGGATAAGCGGCAGAAAGCTCCAGCGCAGTTTTTGATAACAGCAGGTGTTTTCTGGAATCAGTGCCCTGGGCATGGCACACCTCATGCTCACTCGCTCCCATGTGGACTCCTGTAGGTTTCTTGGCGGTCCCTGATGATGCTCCTCAAGTTGCGTCATATATGTATGACTCCCCCAGCCTCTGGCTTCTGAGGTCCACTCCCCTCTGAGTCACTCTACTGGGATCACCTTGCCTTCTAGATGGTTCTTTGGGGCAGAGTCCCATTCAAGGTAACTCAGCGCCTGCTCTCTTCTGTGGGGTCCTCATCCAGTCATGAGAAGCACCCTCCTGCGCCCTGTGGCTGTGAGTGCAGCTCACTGCACGCCGCCATCCTCATCCTGCCACCATAGGCCACTCTAACCGGGCTTGGCCTTTAGGGTTTGAAATGTGGCTCAAGTATGAGTCCTTTTGTCCCTCCAACTCCCCAGTGCACCTGTCAAGCTCCCTGCGGGTTGTTTTGAAGCCTCAAAATCTCATGAGGCTTGTGGTGGGGTGGTGGTGGGGACAGGAAGGGGGCAGGGTGAGACGCTCCTGCCTCATCCCTCCAACAGCTCTCATTCTAAAGAACTCCCCTCTGCCTGTCCCTTGCTCTGTCCTCCCAGCCTCTTCTTGTGTAGTCGCCAGGCATATAAGGACCTAGAAGTCTGAAAATGGATTTTATAATATTTTAGTGAGTCCTGCATAGATAAGCAGCTATTTTTCTTTCCCTCTGGGGTCTCTGCTGAAACTATAGAATAACAGGAGAAGTTGCATCTAACATCCTGGTAGAAATGATTCACAGTAAGCATCCAAACACTGCTCCCCACTCACACCCCAAGAGATGGATGGGCCAGATGTCATAATCCTCCTCCCATGTGACAGAGGTGCAAAGTGGCAATGCGAGTACCTAACTAGAAATAGAGGGGTAGGCTGAACCCAGCTCTCTTGACTCAATCTGAATGTTCTTTCTGTGGCCAAAGGCCAGTGTGCAGCTCGGAGCATCCTATGGTGGCCAAGAGGGGGCAGTGACAGGCATGCTGACCACAGCGCCCCACAACCCAGCCAGAGGGGTCACGGAGGCCCTCCCATCTCAGTCACACTGCCAGCCACGCCTGCCTTCTGATCTTTCTTCAGACACACCAAACCCTTTCTCATGCTAGTGTTTACGATTAGCATCCTAGGGCCACAAATTGGGCACTTAAAACAGAAATCGATCTCTTCTGGTTCTGGAGGTATCGGAAATCAAAGTGTCAGCTGGGGTGGTTCCTTCTGAGCGAGAGTCTGTTCCATGCCTCTCTCCTAGCATCTGGCGACAACAGGCAATGCTGGGTGTCCCTTGGCTTGTCACAGCATCACTCCCGTCTGCTTTCATTCTCACAATGTCATCTTCTCTCTGTGTGTCTTTCTCCTCTTTTTAGGAGGATACCTGCTATATCAGATTAAAAGCCTTCCTTACTCCTATATGACCTAAAGTCATCTGCAACAATCTTATTTTTAAATAAGGTCTTATCCTGCAGGGAGTCAGGCAGTTAGAATGTCAACTTATCTTTTGGGGAAGACACAATTCAACCCTAAAACCACTGCCTTTGTTCGTAAATCCACCCCCACTTCCCTGACCGCTCCGTTTCATTACTAAGGTCTCAACCTCTGCGTCAGCTTTCCCTCTACCTGGGCCACCTCAAAGCGCAACGCCAGCCCAAATAGCTAGAGCAGGATCAGCTGAACTTCAGGGCGAAGCACACCTAGAAACGAACTATGCTGGCTGTCAGCCATGAGTGGTGTTGGTGAAAGGACAGTCCTTCCTGAATGGATGCCTGTTACTCCCAGGGTCACCAGAGTAGGGTGGGCTCTGCCATCAGGGTGACCCTGAAGATGATGATACTGCTTCCTCTGCAGAGTTGTTGGAAGGCAAAGGGAAGATATGCTGTAAAAACCTACCACAATGTCTGGTACAGAGTAAGCATTTAATAAACGTAAAATATTATTATTGTGGTCATCAGATGTCTGGAACCATGGATCCCGTCTCTGTTTTCTCTACACATCTCCACCCCACCAGCCTGTTATCACTGTTACTGTTTCTAAAACATTGAATGATGAGATCGGGTTTCTGTATCAGCTTTCCCTACTGAGCCAGGAGCTCTTTGAGAGTAAGGACTAGGTCTCAGTTTTCCTAGTGTCTTACATGACATCTGCTTCAGAAGAGATGCACCCATTAATTACCTAACAATTTTTAATACAGATGAGAATAATTTGGGGCTGCCATTAATTCCAGGAAAGGGGAAGCTTTTGAGCTGACTCTTGTCTTTATTCTATTTCCTTTCTTTCTTTCTTCAATCCCCTTGGCCTCTGTCTTAAACTCCCGGGGATGGGGTGATGGGTTTGGTTGTTAATGTAAACCCAACCACTCTGAAGTAGTTCAGGAGGCTTCACTGGCTTCATAGACTCGAGGTTTCCAAAACCAAGAGGGACTTGTTGATGGCAGCGTAGAGGGTGACGTTGGTGGGCCTCAAGTTGTCCCCAGTAGCAGCTCCTCAGGCTCATGAGACCCATGTTAGCAACCACACAGGCCCCTCTGCCTCAGGCCCTCCAATCCTCTTCTCAGCTCCCTTGCTTCTGGAGTTACTAGAAAGAAATTAGATCATTTGCCAGCCCATGATTTCTGGACTGAGAAATGCTAGTCTGGTTCACTTTCTTTCCTTGAGACTTCAAGGAAGCCCACACTTAAGGTAAATAGAAATCTGATTTGTGTACAAAGGCCTCTTTTAAAATCTCTCTCAGATCCCATTCTGATATCTGCTGACTTTATGATGTCTATTTTATTTTTTTCATTTTTTAAATGATACAAGGTATTTGTACATATTTACAGGGTACATAGGTATTTGGAAACATATACGCAATGTGTAATGATCAAATCAGGACATTTGGGATATCGATCACCTTGAGTATTTATCATTTCTTTGTGTTGGGAGCATTTCAAATCTTCTCTACTAGCTATTTTGACATGCATAATACATTGTCGTTAACTACAGTCACCTACTGTGCTATCAAACATAGACGTATTCCTCCTATCTAACTGCATATTTGCACCTATTCACCAATGCTTCTTCATCCCACTTCCTTCCCAGCCTCTAGTAACTGTGCTGTTTCAAAACACTGAATTACAATTCAGGCCCATGGCCCCTGCCACAACCCTTGTTGTGGGTGGGAAACCCAGTCACCCCTCAGCTGATGGCATGAGACCAGCAGGAGCGATGGGTCACATGACAAAGAGAGAAGCAGGTATTCTCTCCACATCTGATAAACACTGACAAGAGTTAGGTGATTTTCCTACACATGGCACTATCTTGTTCTGAGAAAGGATTTGCCTCAACCAAATACAGGGCCTGACAGCTTTTTCTCTCAAATGAATCAGTGGGGAGGAGCTGAAGTGACTTTTTGTTTTGAAAGAAATGAAATATTTGAAGAGAGAGTTTTCTATTTTTCCCCTAGGAGAAGGGAGCCCTTAATATTCCCATCAACGATGACACATATGAATCACAGCCCTTTCTTTCCTATAAAAGCATCATGATTCATCACAAAGCCCGCCAGCTGTGGGCTGCATGTGATTCTCCTGACAGTGCAGGCTTTCCTGGGAGAAGAACTCTGGGAACACACCACTCCCAGCTGCGGGTTATGATGACCAGCCCTCTGTCTGCATCTTTTCAGAGACTGGGGATGGGCTAGGGGCAACCCTTGTGATGCATGCAGAGCACTCTGCAGAAAGGTCTGCTCTCCTGTCATCTGTGAACCAGGTCACCTTGGCTGAGAAAGTAAACTGCATTTTTTTATTTAAAATTTTGTGCATAGACAAAAATGTATAATTGTTTGTTGAATAAGCTTTATAGACGTATAACTTATATACAATCAACTATGCCCATTGCTGTGGACTAAATATTTGTGTTCCCCCCAAAATTCGTATGTTGAAACCTAAGACCCAGTGTGATGGTATTAGGAGGTGGGGCCTTTGGGAGGCGATTCAATCATGAAGGTGGAGCTTTCATGAGTGGGATTAATGCCCTTGTTAAAAAGACCCCAGAGAGCTCCCCCATCTAGTCCACCATGAGAGGACTTGGTGAGAAGGTGTCAAGAGGGCCCTCACCAGAACCTGATCGTGCTGGCACCCTGATTTTGTACTTCCAGCCTCCAGAACTGTGAGAAGTCAATTTCTGTTAATAAGCCACCCAATTTGTGATATTTGGGGAGAGCAGCCTGAGCAGACTAAGATACCCAATTTATGTGCACATTTTGAGTTTTGACAAATGATACGTGTGTGCATCCTCCACCCTAACCAAGAGAGAGAACATTTCTGCCATCCCGTAAAGTGTTCTTGTGCCCATTTGCAGTCAGTCTCTCTCACTCCCACCCTGATCAACCACTGAGCTGCTTCCCATCACTATAGCTTAGTTTGCCTGTTACAGAATTTTAATAAATGGACACATGTACAGTCTTTTACATACACGGACTCTGGTAATTTTTACATACATTTACATAAATGGATTCATGTGCAGTCTTTTGTATCTGGCTTTTTTTAAGCTCAGCATGATACTTTTGAAATTCACTAATATTATTGCATGTATATACAATAGTAGTTTATTTGAGTGGCTGAGTAGTATTCCACTGTATAAATACGCCACAGTTGGTTTAGCCATTGGCCTGATGATAGGCATTTGGGTTGCTTCCAGGTTGGGGCGATCGTGAATAGAACTGCTGTGAACATTAATGAACAAGTCTTTCTGGGGACATGTGCCCCCCTTTGTCTTGCACACATATTATACTTAGGAGTGGATCAATACAGAGCAGGAGCAGGGATTTGGGGGAAGGGTGACTATTCCAGGTGATAGAAAAGAAAACTATAATATTCTAATAGAGTGAAAATCCACATGGCATGGGTTGCTGCAGGATGGGTGATATGGCAGCAGGCATGGAGTGTCTTGCAATACAGAGATTTAGCAATTTCTTGCTTTTCTCCAGATTGCATGAGCTTGGACAAGCCCCTTACCTTCTGGGACCACCACAAAATGAAAATAATAATGTCTGATTCTTACTTCACCAAGCTTTAAGATCATCTCTTGGGAAATGTTTGGGTCCTTTAAGAGAACTTTAGCTATAAAAAGCCAAGGTGACATATATTGTACTTACAAATATGGATTGAGTCCAGGAGGCCAGGCACAGAACAGACATATAGTAAGATCTGTTGGGGAAATATAACCACAACCAAAATCTTCTCCCAACCCAGAAATCCTCTCCACAAAAGTAATAGAAAACAAAAACACTTTGAGTATTAAATAAGCATTAAACCAGAATGTAGTGCACATTGCAGGCAGTCTGCTGAGAGATTGCAAAGACAGAAAGAAATCTCATCCTTTTATATAGTCAAGTAGGTATAACCCATACATACATGTTTTCAAGATCATCAATAACTAGTTGTCAAGTCAGAGGACTTGACAGAACTATTTGCCTGTGTTAGCTAATTGACTTTACTCAGAGGATGAACAAACTCCCCACCCCCCCATTTTTTTTTTTTTTTTTTTTTTGAGAGAGAGCATGTTGCTCTGTAGCCCAGGCTGGAGTCCAGTGGCGCGATCTTGGCTCACTGCTGTCTCTGCCTCCCAGGTCCTGGTTCAAGCAATTCTCCCACCTCAGCCTTCTGAGTAGCTGGGATTATAGGCACGTGCCACCATACCCAGCTAATTTTTGTATTTTTTTAGTAGATGCAGGGTTTCACCATGTTGGCCAGGCTAGTCTTGAACTCCTGACCTCGTGATCCACCTACCTCGGCCTCCCAAATTGCTGGGATTACAGGTGTCAGACACTGCGCCCTGCCAACGTCCCCTGTCTTTATGAGAGAAGGTGGTTTTGCAACTTGGAGCGAGGTGCCCACTGAGGTTAGGCCCCTCACTTCCCTCAGAAACTGGGACATAGGGATACTACCTCCCTTAATGCTTACATTGCAAAGAGATGGCCTCCTGATCCTTGAGAAAGACATTCCTAGGTCAGAAAGCTGAGAAATGCCAATCTAGTCTTCAAAAGGGTTTATATATATTTCAAAGAGAGAAGAAAGAATTTACAATGATAAGGTTTCTAAAGTAAATGCTCCAAGAAAAAGGAGGGCAGAGAAATCTCTTATCTTTAACAGGGAGACTTAAGCCTTTTATTTTTTAATTCGTGTTTGTCCTTACAGTACATGATGACTGTGTCTTAAGATGATGCATACAAAATAACTCACGTTCCAGCTCTCAATCTGGAGCCTTAGGCTCTGGGATGAGCAAAGGTGAGGATAAAATTGAAGGCTCCGACCCCGCCCCCCTCCCCGCAACCTCTGGCTCCCACAGTGGATGCCACCCAGCATTTCTTTTCCTTTCCGATCCAACCTTTTCTATCTCCGACTCATTTTTATTCACAAGGAGGCGCCTCCTAGGAAACCACTTTTCTGTTTCCCCCACTGCTAGCTCCAGGGCTTTGATTTTTGTTGGGGTCACTGCACTCCTTTAGAAGCCCCAGCAACGTCCTTAACTGACCCTTTCCCTCTGGAGGCCCCCGGATTCCGGAAGGACACAAGACTCCCCACTGTGCCAGCCGTTGTTTTGGTTCCAGGAGCCACCCCCTGCACCCCACTTATTAGATCCAAACCCGGTCATGACCTGCACCCTCTGTCCTGGGCTGATTCCCCTATTGTTCTGGCTGAAAAGAGGCATCTGTAAGCTGCCCGGTCCAATTATTGAGGTTTTTTCCTAAAATGTTACCAATTTTTAAATATTTTTAACTGAAATTGGGTGGCTTCCCTTTCTAATTAATTCAAGTGGCCTCTTCCCTGATGGTGGTGGCTATAATTATAATCACTTAACTCCCAGAGGACTATTTAAAATTTGAGGATGTGCAAGGTGACTTTTTAAAAATCACCCTTTGTTTACCTGGATTTGGTTTCTGGGGAAGAGAAAACATTTGCGCAATAAATGTGTTATCTTACCCTGTTGCTCAGAGAACCACATGTGTTGGCTCCATTCATTTCAGCCCTGTGGAGAGCTGGAGCCGGTAAGTGTGTGTTTGGCGATGTGTGATACTGTAGGAGGAGGGAGATGATGATACTGTCATTATTTAAAAATCACTTCCACCCAGTGGGATGAGTCACTGGAACGTCACAGCATGGAATTTTGCATCAGTCCCAAAAATATACCTCTGCGAAGCTTTCTGCTCTCTCTAGCGTGCCTATTCCCTCACTCAGGCCCTCCTTAAAAGGAAGTCTGCGTGCATCTTCTATATAAAGTGCCTAGATTCTTTGCCTGCGTCGTCCTGACCACAGTGATACAGCACATTTGTGCAACACTCGGCATGGCCAACCTGAGCTCTGAAAGGGGCAGTGTGAGTATCCCCACGTTACATGCAAATAAAACCCCTGAACATTCTAGGAGGCTAAGGATTTGACCCAAGCTAAGGAGAGAAGCCTGGGCTAGAATCCAGTTTCCTGCCTCCTGGCCTAATCCTGAAGTGACAGGAGAGGAAAAAGGACTTTGGGTCTAAAAACATGGACCTCTGGGAAAATGCCCCAGCAGAAGACAAAAACCCACTTTAGCTGAAAAGATTCTACCTTCCATTCAATTTCAGATTTCAGAACAAGCCAGACCATTTTCCTTTTTTCCCCCTTGTATTTCAGATCATGATACATATTCTCTCCCTGCTCCTCAAAATCTAAAACAAGAGTCTTCCTATAAGGGCTTGGCTGATTTCCAGAACACAAATAAACATTCGTAAGGAAAAGAGTGACTTTCCAGGCATTAGGCAGTAAAGCCTGGCCTAGCAGTTCTAAGAACACAGCTTTGGGGCCAGGAAGGGCTGAGGAAGGTGACTTTGGGCAGGCCACAGTGATATTGCATCTAGTTTCTTAGAGTTGTACCATCACAGCGTTGTTACGACAATTAAATGAGATGGTGACCGTAAAGCGCTTCTTAGCATGGAGCCTGCCACTTAGCAAACCCTCTAGAAATGTGGGTGATAGCAATATTATGAATTTTTAATAATTATGCCACATACCTGGTGGATACTGGATACTGTAAGTAATTACTCTTGTCTCACTTTTTAGGCAGCTTCTATAATGGCAGTCTTAAGATTTCCTCTGCAAAAGAATTTTAAGCATGTATCTTAAACTCAATGTCTAATCACACTACCAAAACAAATCTGTAATGGAAACAGTTGCTTTACATTTATCATGTGGGTGACTGGAGCCCCCTGCTGTCAGGGAAGCCCTAATCACCTGTTTTGGGGAGGTTTTCTTTTGTTATTTTGTTTTTTAAATCCAATTTCCAGATAAATTCTTGAGCACCTTCTAGGAAGAATCCTGGTGAGGTTTGGGAGGATTGGTTAACCCATCAGGTCATAACCCAACAGGTCTCGCACCACCAAGGACATGAGAAAACCTGCCCACTCCATATTTACTGGGCATCCTCTCCAATAGCAGGGTAAACTGGGATTTCTTGACACTTCTTGAGTATTCCAGAGTCCTCTTTCCCAAATAAGAACCTCCATCTTCCTCACAAAGAGATTGGAATCCTCTTGCTGCCCTCTGTACAAAACGTGTCCTGGGGTTCTTTGCTATGTGGAAAGAACCAGAATGACCATGGCAGGCATCTCATTGTGACCCCCTGTCCTGCTCTAAGGAGGGTGGGGCCTGCAAGCCTCCCCCAGCTCCTACCCTTCCCAGGTAAGTACTAATCGTGGCTGCAGAGGGATCTAGTCACATGGTACTGGCAAGGGTTGCAGCAGAGATGTGCCGTCTGCCAAAAGGTGGCCTGCATAGGATTCAGCCCAGCAACCCCACTGCTGATGAGACACTCAGATGAAAAGCCTGGTTAGATAATTTGGACCAGTTATCATCATAGCATAACAACAATAAACAGACATTTACATAGCATTTACTGTGTGCCAGGCATGGTTCTAAGCACATTACATTGATTAACTCTTGAGTTCTGTCCTCAGGCCCCAGAATGGAGAGCATCTGAACTCCTTCCAGATCCTGGGGTGAGGACGCATGCCAGGTAAGTGGAGGAGGGAAAGGAGAGAGCTTTCTCTGTTCTGGAACATCTGCAGGCTTTAAGCCCTCCCCATCTCCTCAGAGATGTTCCTGCGTCACAGCAATTAAGCTTTCTCCTACTTCCAAACTCAGGCGTCTCCAAAGTATTTTTTCATGAAATGACTGGGATCCCTCCCCAACATCTTCACCATACCACCAGGTGACCCCGGGGTGGCACTTGCCTTCTCTGAGCCTCACTGCTTTCTAGATCATCATCAACATCTCTAACCAGAGCTGCCTTCCCAACCTCTGGCCTCAGTAGGACAGAAAGATCCTCAATCCGGCCGGGCACGGTGGCTCAAGCCTGTCATCCCAGCACTTTGGGAGGCCGAGGCGGGTGGATCACCTGAGGTTGGGAGTTTGAGACCAGCCTGACCAAGATGGAGAAACCCCAACTCTAGTAAAAATACAAAATTAGCCGGGCATGGTGGTGCATGCCTGTAATCTCAGCTACTCAGGAAACTGAGGCAGAAGAATCGTTTGAACGTGGGAGGCAGAGTTTGCAGTGAGCTGAGATCATGCCATTGCACTCCAGGCTGGGCAACAAGAGCAAAACTCCGTTAAAAAAAAAAAAGACTCAATCCTCAAGGAAAGGATCAAAAGGGACCTTGGGGCTAAAGGATGAACCATCTTTTGAGTCCTTTCAATACTGCTAGGAAAAAAACCCATGAGCTTCTCCAGAGTTAAAATATTTTCTTTTCTCCGTAACTCCTACAGCTAACAATGACCCCCGCACAGCAGGCACTCAGTAGATGTCTATTGAGGAATGACTGACTTGATCATCCCACACAGCACACTCAGATCTCCCTTTGAGAACACCAAGGGTTGGAATGTAGTTGATGAGCAGCTGGTGGGTATTTCTAACTAGAACATGGTACAAATAATTAAGTAAATGTTAACTGAGCGGAGAGATTGTGAAAAACAAATACATTGACATGGTGGAATTATTCAATCCTTTGCCCATCTGCCAAGAACAGTCTGAGGCACATGTAGGGATGATAAAGGCAGAAACGGGCTGTCCTTCAGAATCCCTGTTCATTCAAAGATTTTATATCAGGTCAAAATTTCAGAGGCACTACAGGTGGGGTCAGTACTAGATAATGGGAGAAGAAATTCAGTTTTATCCATTGTTCCCATCAAACCTGCAGAATTCCCCAGTGTGGCCACCTCCCAGCCCACAACCTACCTTCTGCAGCCAGAGCCCCCTGCTGCACCACCATACCAACCAGGGGAAAGACCCAATGTGACAAAATGCAAAGGGAGAGATGAACCAACGTAGTGAGCAGCAGGGTTTCCTGCTAAATCTGTTCCTCCACAAGAGAAGAACAAAAATTACCCATAGCGACCTCCACACAGATAACAGAGATTCCATATCAACACACAGCAAGGAGAAGGGGCTACAGAAGCCAACTGAAGTGGTACTTTTTAAAGGATTGATGATAAATATATACTTCTGATGACATATCTTTCTACCAAGATTTTAAAATGCAAACTTTGGTTTCCTTTTATCTTCAACAGCATATATTCATAAATATATATATATGAGATATTCAATGTCACCGTTGCCTCTGGGAGGAGAATTATCACAAACAGAAATATGCCAGAAGGACAGGGAGTGGTGGCTGCAACTCTAGCATTTTGGGAGGCTGTGGTAGGAGGATTGCTTGAGTCCAGGAGTTCAAGACCAGACTGGGGAACATAGTGAGACCTGTCTCTATTAAAAACTAACCTGATGTGGTGGTGTGTGCTTATGGTTCCAGCTACTCGGGAGGCTGAGGTAGGAGGATCGCTTGAGTCCCGGAGGTCCAGGCTGCAGTAAGCCAAGATCGGGCCACTACACTACAGCCTTGGTGACAGAGAGAGGCTCTGTCTCAAAAGAGAGAGAGACAGAGAGAGACAGAGACAGAGACAGAGAGAAATGTGCCAGATACAGAGTACAAAAGAAGTAAAACAAAATTCAGTTGCCTAGTGCCTGAGGGAATGCCGTCTGAATTTTCAGGCTTCTTCAGAAATTCCCACACATCAGCTGCATGATGTGCAGGTGACTTTAAAATTGTCTGCTACAGCATAGAATAAACCCTCTGACAAAAAGTTGGGACCTCTGACAACCAAGAGTATAGGATGTGGCGTCAGTTAGCCAGCCATTCAGAGGGAAGTCAACCAAGAGGCATTTTTCTAAGCTTCCCTTGCCCAAAGCAGGGCCCTCCTCAGTCTGGCTGTCCATCAGCTCTGGAAACCTGGTCTCCTCCTAATTTCCTCTTGCCCACTCCATTCCAGCCACACCAATGTAAACTCTTTTCATCCGTGCCCAGAGGTCTCCTGCCTTCAGTATTTGCACTTGCTGTTCCCTCTGCCCCAGAGCTCCTATCCCAGGTATCTTCATGGCTTCCTCCTTATCTCCTTTGCTCAGATCTCTCACTTTCTCAGGAACCCTGACATCCTATTCAAAATGACAGTCCCTCCCCCAGCGTCTTCTAGTGCTTCCCGGCTCTCTCTCTCTCTCTCTTTCTCTCTTTTGCTTTATTTGTTTGTTAGTTGTCTTGCCCCTCTAGACTGTAAACTCCTTGATGGCAGGGATTTTTTTCTGTTTCATACACTGCTATATCCCTAGCACCTAGACCCTAGCACACAGAAGCTCTGAAACTATTTTTTTAATGACTGGAGCAAATGAAAGCTATTTATTGGATTTGAAAATGACTTTGCCTTTTGACAGATCACAAAGGGGCAACGTTTAAGAGTTTTAAAATGTTATTTGTGATTTTACTCATGTCCTCCTCTGAATATTAAGACTGTGAATGTTCATGACAAGCATCTCTGAAAAGGCTAGAGTTTCACTATGGGAAGCCAAGGCTGGCAGATCACTTGAGGTCGGGAGTTCAAGACCAGCCTTGTCCAACACTGCGAAACCCCGTCTCTACCAAAAAAAGCAAAAATTAGCTGGGCATGGTGGCGGGTGCCTGTAATCCCAGCTACTTGGGAAGCTGAGGCAGGAGAATCTCTTGAACCCGGGAGGCAGAGGTTGCAGTGAGCTGAGATCTGTGTTTTTCTTCCTCTATCTGCCACATCCTCTGTCACCACCACCATAGCCTTCTCCCACCCCACCCCGTCCTCTACTACAACGTATACACACACATCCTCTTGGCTTTCTTCCCATTTAAGCATCTAGAATATTTTGCAAATTGAAAGACGCTATGGTGGCGGGGGCGGTGGGGAAGAGGTGTCTACTGGCTGGGCGCAGTGGCTCACACCTGTAATCCCAGCACTTTGGGAGGCCGAGGTGGGCAGATCACCTGAGGTCAAGGGTTTGAGATCAGCTTAGCCAACATGGTGAAACCCCGTATCTACTAAAAATACAAAAATTAGCTGGGCATGGTGGCAAGCGCCTGTAATCCCAGTTACTTGGGAGTCTGAGGCAGGAGAACTGCTTGAAACTGGAGGCAGACGTTTCAATGAGCCAAGATCGTGCCACTGCACTCCATCCTGGGCAACAGAGTGAGACTCCACCTCAAAACTAAAACAAAGCCCTCAAAAAGAGGAGTCTATTTTTAGTTTCAAAAGCTTAGACCCTGAGAAAATTCAGAGCACAGAAAAATTATGATGAGTATGGGTCAGATTTCTACATCCTCAGACAACAAAGAGATTTCCCAGGCTGTTGGAGGTAATGACTGGGAGGGCAACAGGGATGAAGGGAGAAAGGGAGAGGTTAACGGAGCCCAAGACAAGGGGACCTTATTCCTGAAAGAGCCATGGGTTCAGGAGCTGACTCAGCAGCCTAACCCTCCATGGGTTCAGGAGCTGACTCAGCAGCCTCACCCTCCATCCTGGTGGGCATAGATGCCACCAGAGCAGGGGAGCTTTCTGAAGGTTGTTCCCACTGACTTCTTGTTACAATGCTTTTGGCTGCAAGTAACACCTCTGTCTAAAGACAGCTTAACAGAGATGATTATCTCATAAGAAGTCCTAAAAAAGAAGTCTTAAGTTTGGTTCAGCAGCTTACTGTCATCAAGAACCCAGGCTCTATCTCCTGCTATCTCAGAGGGATGAGCTTTCTCTTAGGCTGTTACCTCATGGATGCAAGTGGCTGCCATAGCTCCAAGCATCACACCCTCATGTAACTGCATCCACAGACAGAACCCCAGAAGGTAGAGAAGGAGTGCTATTATTGTGCATCTTTCCTTTTAGCAAGGAGGAAAATCTTTCCTAGAAACTCTCAACTGACTTCCCCTTACATCTCATTGGTTAGAACTGGGTCACATATGCCCTCTCCTAGCTGCAGTAGAGTCTATGAATACCTGGTATATTCTGTCTCTATAGTGGAAAGTGAGTGCTACCCACAGGGATGAATGGAAAAGGAACATGGGGCTACTCTGCTAAGGAGAAAACCATCAGTATATGCCATGACCTCTCTGACAGGTTGTCTGTCATCCACTAACCGTCCTCCAAGAGTGGCACCTGCCTGTGCCCAAGACTTGGTCCCTTTCTGACTTACTTTTAATGTTGCAGGACATGCATAAAGCCTCTTTGAGGTGAAGAGGTCCCTAGAACCCATCAAGGCAATGGCACGGGGAAGGGAAACATCTCACCCTTGCCCTTGGACAGTGTTAGCTGGAGGATTTGCTCTGGATTCAACTGTTTGCTACCCCTCAAGCCAAGACAGTGGGGCACTCTGCAGCCCCCATCATACAACCAAACAATCATACTAGAATATCAAAGGCTCATGGCCACTTCAGGCCCTGCCACCAGAATGATCACTAGCAAAATACCATGTGAAGTGTGAATTCAGAACTGATTTCCCCATCGCAAGTCTACATAGAAGAGCCCAAGGAATAATGTACACTGGAAATAGAACTTGATTCTGAGAATGCTGGTAGGTGGAATTTAGTTCAGTAGTAAATAAAGGAAAGCTGATTGTTGCTTTTCCATTTAAGACTTGCTGTTTCTTAGAGCTAAGTCAGCAGGCACGCTGCTTCTATAGATAAATATAGATTTAAATAACAGGATCATCTATATCTGGTTCCATTTCCTTTTCTATTAAAAGGAAATAGCCTGAACACTTGCATTAAAATTAAGAGTGGGTAATTAGGCACACTAAATAAGAACGTGCTAGATAAGTGAAAACCGATTACCAAATAGGACATTTAAAAAATCACAACTATGGTATATATACACACACACACTATATATATATACACACACACACACACACACACACTACATACAGACATACATAATGTAATACATTAAAACAATAACATAATTATGTGGGATTATGGATTATTTGAATTGTTCTCTTTTGCGGGAAATAAGAATGATGGAAAACTAAATTAATTAGGCATTAGCCATATTGAAGTGAGATTGTCTCAGTGCCTCATTCACTGCCTCACACTGAGGCTTCTCCAGGCCCTGATGAAGAGCCCTGCACTGCAGCACATGCTTCAGCGGCTAATGTGGTACAGCTTCAAGGGCGGACGGATAAGGTGAGGTGCTTGGAATCAGGGAAAGAAGAAGAGAAGAGACAGTTACGTTTCCATGTTTAAATGTATGTGGTGTGTTCAGCTCAGAAACTTCTCTTATTAAACAAATTCCATGTGATTAATACAATTCACTAGGTTTACATGGATAAATATAACTGCACCGTTGCACAGCAAAGACAATATATGCCTTATCCTAGAAAATATGACTTCGGAAAATCCACCTTCTAAATTCCTCCATCTAGATATTATGACTTCTAAGGGTGAGGGGTTGGGAGGGGCATGGATGATGAGAAGGTACTTAATGGGTACGATGTGCATTATTTGGGTAATGGATACCCTAAAAGCCCTGACGTCACCACTACACAATTTATGCATGTAACAAAATTGCATTTGTAACCCATACATTTATACAAATAATAATCCCAGCACTTTGGGAGGCTGAGGTGGGTGGATCATGAGGTCAAGAGATCGAGACCATCCTGGCCAACATGGTGAAACCCCATCTCTACTAAAAAAATGCAAAAATTAGCTGGGCGTGGTGGCACACACCTGTAGTCCCAGCTACTCAGGAGGCTGAGGCAGGAGAATCCGTTGAACTTGGGAGGCAGAGCTTGCAGTGAGCAGAGATTACACTACTGCACTCCAGCCTGGGCGATACAGCGAGACTCCGTTTCCAAAAAAATAAATAAATAAAAAATAAAAGTAAATTTTATTTATTTTATTTTATTTTATTTATTTATTTTTTTTATTATACTTTAAGTTCTAGGGTACATGTGCATAACGTGCAGGTTTGTTACATATGTATACTTGTGCAATGTTGGTGTGCTGCACCCATCAACTCGTCAGCACCCATCAATTCATCATTTATATCAGGTATAACTCCCCAATTATTTTATTTTTTTAATTTGAGACAGAGTCTCACTGTGTTGCCCAGGCTAGAGTACAGTAACATGATCTTGGCTCACTGCAACCTCCACCTCCTGGGTTCAAGCGATTCTCATGCCTCAGCCTCCCCAGTAGCTGGGATTACAGGCATACACCACCATGCCCGGCTAATTTTTTCTATTTTTAGTAGAGACAGGGTTTCACTGTGTTGGCCAGGCTGGCCTCGAACTCCTGGCCCTAAGTGACCCACCCACCTGGACCTCCCAAAGTGCTGAGATTACAGGCGTGAGCCACCATGCCCAGCCTAAAAGTAAATTTTAAAAAGGCAAAGAAAGGGTAAAAGAAGGCATCCGTTCTTTTAAAAAAAAAATGATAATATGACTTCTGGGTTCTCTGTTGACAAATCTGAAATACTCATGATTCTAAATGTATCTCTTTGATATTTTGCAATAGGAAATCTAGGCTAAAAGAAATTTTCGATGGATCATCTAGTTGCTGGCTAGTTTCCTCATTAAGTTAAAAAGAATGGTGCACTTTGGAAACCAGGAGAAGCCTCTTAAATGCCTCACTTTGAGAGATTCTTTGACTGTGCTAATGAGCCCAGGTAAGGAGGAGCAGAAAAGTTTATCCATCAACATTTTCAGTCTTTCCTAGTTCTGCTTTTCAAAGGGGAATTTAATGAGAAAATGGCAAGAATGAACAAGAAGAAACCTGCAGTGCTTGTTTTATTTTTTTCTGCAGTGTTTGATTATTCAAGATAATGTATACTACAACTATACAAAAGAACAAATTCAGTCTTGTTTAGCCACCTCACAAAGTCAAGCAGAAAATGGTTTGTCTGTGAGTTTCAAAATTTGGGGACCACAGTCCACAGCAAGAAATACATTTTTCATCGCAAGGTTTTGCAAAACAGTATTTGCCCTTATGGCTTGCATAGCACACTAATGCTTTTTGTTTTACTCTATTCTGTTCTACTCTGAGGTCTTACTTACTCCCTCCTTCTCCCTCCTTCCCTCCTGTACTTCCTTTTTTCTTCCTCTTCTTTTTTGGAGACATGGAATGCAGTGACTTGATCCCCGCTCACTGCAGCCTCGAGCTCCTGGGCTCAAGCAATCCTCGCATCTCACCCTCTGAGTAACTCAGGCCACAGGGACACACCACCACTCCAGCCGACTTTTTTTATTTTTACTTTCGCAGAAACAGAGTCTCCCTATGTTTCCCAGGCTGGTCTCAGACTCCTGGCCTCAAGTGATCCTCCCACCTTGGCCTCCTTGAGGTGGAGAGCCACCATGCCTTGTCTCTTTCTTTCTTTTCTTTTCTTTTTCGTTAAGAAAGTACTGATGGAAACTCCATACGCTGGTTTCACAAACCGCTGATAAATCTTAGTCTACAGCTTGAAAAACACTGGATTAAACGGTAATTATAAATTAATGAGGACTAAAACAAAGAATATTTTTAAGTCATTATAATAATTGAATTGTGCTAAGGAGAATAAAATAAATTCCCATGTTATAAAGTACATTATAATAGCAGGCTTTCTGATATTTTATTCCTTCTTTCTTTACTTAAGAAAAAATGTTTTGATTAAGAAAATAATACTAGACTCAAATACAGTCTCACTATAAAAAATGCCCACCATACAGGTCAAGTAGAAGTCCTTGTGGCCTACTCCTCACTGCCACCCTGGTACCTTCCCAGGAGAGCGTGCTTTCCAGGTCTTTCCTAGGCATTTACATATACATCGGTCTATTTAGAAAGACGAAGTTTTGCTCTGTGTTTTAATAAATAGCTGATGAGGATCAGGATACGCTACCCTAAATTATGGCATCTTGGCACTTGAGAAAACAGCAGAAGCGGGAAGGTCACTCTCGCCTTCTTCCACCCTTCTCCCATGAAGCAGGCCATAAAAACCTAGGAAGGATTTTCTGACCTCCCCCTGAAGTAGGGACGCACAAGAGATGCCCTCTGTATACCTGGAGGAAAGGAACATTCTCATCCCTGAAGACGAGGGGACACAGAAATGAATCTGAACAGGCCTTGCTGAATTTCCTGCAGTTCATTACCATTAGGTCTGTTGTAGGAATTACGTAAGAATCAAAGTTCAGTTCTTTACACTCTATATGTTAATAACTTCAGCATCATTGGTGGCCTATGGCTGTTGCAGTTGGAGATTATTCATTTGATCTCTTATGTATAAACATATCCCATTTTATTGTACTTCATTTTATTGTGCTGTGCAAATATTGTGATTTTAATAAATTGGGGGTTTGTGAAAACCCTGCATCGATCAAGTCCGTTGGTGCCATTTTTCCAACAGCATGTGCTTACTTCATGTCTCTGTGTCACATTTTGGTAATTCTCACAATATTTCAAACTTTTTCATATAATTATATCTATCATGGTGATCTGTGATCAGTGATTTTTGATGTTACTGTTGCAATTGTTTTGGGGTGCCACAAACTGCACCCTATAAGATAGCAAACTTAATTATCAGTGTTGTTTGTTCTGACTGCTCCACCAACCGGCTGTTCCCCCAAACCCTCTTCCCCTGCTCCCGCCTCCCTATTCCCTGCGACACAATATTAAAATTATGTCAGTTAGTAGTCCTACAATGGCCTATAAGTGTTCAAGTGAAAGGAAAAGTTGCACATCTCTCACTTTAAATCAAAAGCTAGAAATGATTAAGCTTAGTGACGAAGGCATGTTGAAGCTGAAAGCAAGGCCTCTTGCATCAGTTAGCCAAGTTGGGAATGCAAAAGAAAAGTTTTTGAAAAAATTTAAAGTGCTACTCCAGTGAATACATGAATAATAAGAAAGGAAATCAGGCTGATCTAAGTAAGCTCATGCTTATAACTCATTAATCAAAACCAATTTTCTTTGTTCCTTCTCCACTCCCACTGCTTCACTTGACATAAGAGAAATATGGGGGTGGGGGAGGGAGGGAGGGAGGGAGAAAAGAAGGAAGGAGGGAAGGAAGGAAGAAGGAAGGAAGGAAGG
>NW_012113253.1:4819071-4823815 GCF_000951035.1 Colobus angolensis palliatus
AGGAAGGAAGAAGGAAGGAAGGAAGGAAGGAAGGAAGGAAGGAAGGAAGGAAGGAAGGAAGGAGGGAGGGAGGGAAGGAGGGAAGGAAGGAAAGAAGGAAGGAAGGAAAGAAGGAAGGAAGGAAGACATATTGCTCATATGGAGAAAATTTGAGGGGTCTGAATAAAGATCAAACCAGCCACAGCATTCCCTTAAGTCAAAGACTGATCCAGGGCAAAGTCCTAACTCTCTTCAATTCTATAAAGTTGAGAGAGGTAAGGAAACTGCAGAAGAAAAGTTGGAATCCAACAAAGCTTTGTTCATAGGGTATAAGGAAAGAAGCCATCTTCGTAATATAAAAATGCAAGGTGAAGTAGCAAGTGCTGATAGAGAAACTGCAGCAAGTTATCCAGAAAATCTAGCTAAGATCATTGATGAGGGTGGCTACACTAAACAACAGATTTTTCAGTGTAGACAACATGGCCTTCTATCAGAAGAGGGTGCCATCAAGAACTTTCACAGTTAGACAGAAGAAGTCAATGCCTGACTTCAAAGCTTCAAAGGACAGGCTGACGTACTTGTTAGGGCTAATGCAGCTAGTAACTCTAAGATGAAGTTGATGCTCATTTATTATTCCAAAAATCCTAGGGTCCCTAAGAACTATGCTAAATCAAAGAGCCAGGCACAGTGGTGCATGCCTATAATTCTAGCTACTGTAATTGCAACTACTTGAGAGGCTGAGGTAGGAGGATTGCCTGAGCCCAAAAGTTCAACCAACCTAGGCAACAGAGCAAGCCTACATGTCAAAAACAACAACAGAAAAAAAGTACACACACACAGACACACACATATATATATACACACATATATATGTATTATATAGGCTGGGCACAGTGGCTTATACCTGTAATCTCAGCACTTTGGGAGGCTGAGACAGGAGGATCACTTGAGGCCAGATATTTAAGACCAGCCTGGGCAACATAACAAGACCTTATTGCTGCAAAAATTTTTTTAAGAAAACAATTAGCTTGGCATGGTGGCACACACCTGTAGTCCTAGCTACTCAGGAGGCTGAGGAGGGAGGCTTCCTTGAGACTAGGAGTTTGAGGTTACAGTGAGCTTTGATCACACCACTGCACCCCAGCCTGGGTGACACAGTGAGACCTTGTCTCAAAAATAAATAAATAATTAAAAGAATTACGCTAAATTATTTCTGCCTGTGTTCCACAAATGGAACAACAAAAATTGGATGACAGCACATCTGTTTACAGTGTTGTTTACTGAATATTTTGAGCCCACGATTGAGACCTACTGCTCAGAAAAAAAAAGATTCCTTTCAAAATACTACTGTTCATTGACAATGCATCTGGTCACCCAAGAGCTCTGATGGGCATGTACAAGGAGATTAAATGTTGTTTTTGTGCCTACTAATACAATATCCATTCTGCAGCCCATAGATCAAGGAGTAATTTCAACTTTCTAGTCTTATTATTTAAGAAATACATTCTGTAAGACTACAGTTGCCATAGAGAGTGATGCATCTGATGGATCTGGGCCAAGTAAACTGAAAACCTTCCAGAAAGGATTTACCATTAAGAACATTTGTGACTCATGAAAGGAGTTCAAAATACCAGGTCTGGGGCATGGTGGCTCATGTCTGTAATCCCAGCACATTGGGAGGCCGAGGTCGGGGGATCACTTGAGCTCAGGAGGTCAAGACCAGCCTGGCCAACGTGGTGAAACTCCATCTTTACAAAAAATGCAAAAATTAGCTGGGCATGATGGCGTGAGCCTGTAGTCCCAGCTCTTTGTGGGGCTGAGGTGGGAGGATTGCTTGAGCCTGGGAGGTGGAAGTTGCAGGGAGGTGGAGGTTGCAGTGAGCTTAAATCACACCACTGCACTCCAGCCTGGGTGACAGAGTGAGACCCCATCTCAAAAAAGAAAAAAGAATATTAACATTAACAGGAATTTGAAATAAATTGATTCTAACCCTCATGGATGACTTTGAGGGGTTCAATACTTCAGTGGAGGAAGTAACAATAGATGTAGTAGAAATTGCAAGAGAACTTTCATTAGATAGAAGTAGAGCCTGAAGATGTGACTGAATTGCTGCAATCTCATAACCAAACTTGAAAGGATGAGGAGTTGCTTCTTATGGTTGAGTAAAGAAAGTGTTTCTTCCATCATTTTCAGCAAACTATTGCTGGAACAGAAAACCAAACACTGCATGTTCTCCCTCATGAGTGGGAGTTAAACAATGGGAACACTTGGATACAGGAGGGGGAACATCACACACCGGGGCCTGTCGTGGGGTGGGGGGAGTGGGGAGGGATAGCATTAGGAGATATACCTAATGTAAATGACAAGTTAATGCGTGCAGCACACCAACATGGCACATGTGTACATATGTAACAAAACTGCATGTTGTGCATATGTACCCTAAAACTTAAAGTATAATTTTAAAAAAGTGTTTCTTATGATGGAATCTACTCCTGGTGAAGATGCTGTGAACAATGTTGAAATTACAACAAAGGATTTAGAATATCACATAACTTAGTTGATAAAGCAGCGGCAGGGTTTGACTCCCATTTTGAAAGAATGTCTATTATGGATACAAGGCTATCAAATAGCATCACAAGCTACGGAAATCTTTTGTGAAGGAAAGAGTCAATGTGACCAACTTCATTGTTCTCTTATTTTAATAAATTGCCATAGCCACCAAAGCCTTCAGCAACTACCATCCTGATTGGTCAGTAGCCACCCACACTTCAACACTGAGCCAAGATTATGACTTCAAAAAGATTATGACTCACTGAAGGCTGAGATTGATTGTTAGTATTTTTTAGCAATAAAGTATTTTTAAATTAAGGTGTGTACTTTTTAAAGACATAATGCTATTGCACACTTAGAAGACTGCAGAGCCATGTAAACATAACTTTTATATGCACTGGGGAACCAAAAAATTCATATGACTCACTTTATTGCAGTGGTCTGGAACCAAACCCGTAATATTTCTGAGGTATGCCTATATAGGATTTGTAAAGGTGGTAAAGCAGTTAGGATTAAAATAATATCAGTAGGGTAGTTCATGTAGTTTTTACTTCTTGAGTATCTATAGTACTCATGTGGACTAGTTTAGTTGTTACTATTAATGAAATGATATAAAGGACTGAAGAGCTAATTAAGAAAATGATGATTAAAGTGTAATCATGGAAGTGTAGAAGTTCTATCACAGGTGATGTTGCATCTTGAAAGCCTAATTGGAATGGGTATGCCATAAAGATACAAAGAATTTTAACCTATAAATTAACTTTGATGAAGTTATGTAATTATTTTTCCTAATGTCTTGCTTGTTGAAAAAATCATACGGATTCACAGTTGAATTCTACCAGATGTACAAAGACGAGCTGGCACCATTCCTTCTGAAACTATTCCAATCAATAGAAAAAGAAGGAATCTTCCCTAATTCATTTTATGAGGCCAGCATCATCCTGATACCAAAGCATGGCAGAGACACAACAACAACAAAAGAGAATTTTAGACCAATATTCCTGATGAACATCGATTCAAAAATCCTCAATAAAATACTGGCAAACCAAATTCAGTAGCACATCAAAAAGCTTATGCACCATGATCAACTTGGCTACATCCCTGGGGTGCAAGGCTGGTTCAACATATGCAAATCAATAAACGTAATCCATCACATAAACAGAACCAAGGACAAAAACCACATGATTATCTCAATAGATGCAGAGAGGTCCTTTGAAAAAATTAAACAGCCCTTCATGCTAAAAACTCTCAATAAACTAGGTATTGATGGGATGTATCTCAAAATAATAAGAGCTGTTTATGACAAACCCACAACCAATATCATACTGAATAGGCAAAAACTGGAAGCATTCTCTTTGAAAACTGGCACAAAACAGGGATGCCCTCTCACCACTCCTATTCAACATAGTGTTGGAAGTTCTGGCCAGGGCAGTCAGGCAGGAGAAAGAAATAAAGGGTATTCAATTAGGAAAACAGGAAGTCAAATTGTCCCTGCTTGCAGATGACATGATTGTGTATTTAGAAAACTCCATCATCTCAGCCCCAAATCTCCTTAAGCTGATAAGCAACTTCAGCAAAGCCTCAGGATACAAAATCAATGTGCAAAAATCACAAGCATTTCTATACAACAATAACAGACAAACAGAGAGCCAAATCATGAGTGAACTCCCACTCACAGTTGCTTCAAAAGAATAAAATAACTAGGAATCCAACTTACAAGGGATGTGAAGGACCTCTTCAAGGAGAACTACAAACCACTGCTCAACGAAACAAGAGGACAAACAACAAATGGAAGAACATTCCATGCTCATGGATAGGAAGAATCAATGTTGTGAAAATGGCCATACTGCCCAAGGCAATTTATAGATTCAATGACATCCCCATCAAGCTACCAATGACTTTTTTCACAGAATTGGAAAAAACTACTTTAAAGTTCATATGGAACCAAAAAAGAGCCTGCATTGCCAAGACAATCTTAAACCAAAATAATAAAGCTGGAGTCATCACACTACCTGACTTCAAACTATACTACAAGCCTACAGTAACCAAAACAGCATGGCACTGGTACCAAAACAGAGATATAGAGCAATGGAACAGAATAGAGACCTTGGAAATAATACCACACATCTACAACCATCTGATCTTTGACAAACCTGACAAAAACAAGAAATGGGGAAAGGAGTCCCTATTTAATAAATGGTGCTGGGAAAACTGG
>NW_012113253.1:4825305-4825679 GCF_000951035.1 Colobus angolensis palliatus
TGTGTAACAAACCTGCACATTGTAAAAAATAAAAAATAAATGCACCCTGAAAGGGTAGAGGTAAAATTTTGCCTCCCTAAAAAAAAAAAAAAAAAAGAAAAGAAAAAGTCATAACTGTGATGAAATCAGCTTGAAACCAGTTAAGGGGGTATGTTTCCTTCCTTTGTTCCTTTCTTTCCCTCCTTCCTTCCCTTCCTTCCTTCCTTCCTTCCTTCCTTCCTTCCTTCTTTCCTTTCTCTTTTTTTTTTTTTTCAATAGAGTTTTACTCTTGTTGCCCAAGCTGGAGTGCAATGGTGCCATCTCTGCTCACTGCAACCTCAGCCTGCCAGATTCAACTGATTCTCCTGCCTCAGCCTCCCGAGTAACTGGGATTA
>NW_012113253.1:4826269-4850435 GCF_000951035.1 Colobus angolensis palliatus
CAGGATGGTCTCGATCTCCTGACCTCGTGATCCACCCGTCTCGGCCTCCCAAAGTGCTGGGATTACAGGCTTGAGCCACCGCGCCCGGCCAGAATTCTTGATAAATTAAGGAAGTATCATGGAAAACAAGCTAAATTAATACCTACAAATAAAATTGTAAAATAAATTTTGGCTTGGGTTGAATTGAGTGTGTAACCTAAAAATAGTGGGAATCAGTGAAAAATTCTCCTATAATGGCAAGGCTGCTCCTATTGATAGGACATAGTGGAAATGTGCTGCCACATAACATGTTTTGTGAAGAATAATGTCTAGCAATGAGTCAGCTGATTCCATTTCTATGAGGCCAGCAACTGTAAATAAAAAGATAAAGCCTAAAAGCTCATCATACAGCTGGAGATCTTTTAATGTTACCTCTGCATGGGGTTGCCAGTTGGCTGAACCCTAACTCCTGTGGGAATAGCAGTGATCATAGTGGCTGGCGTAAAATATGCTTGAGTGTCAATGTCTATCCTTACTGTAAACATACGATAAGCCCATATGATAAAGCCTAGAAAACTAATTAATATCATGACTCACACCATTCCTATATAACCAAATGGTTCTTTCCCCCCAGAATTATATATAATATGTGAGGTTATTTCAAAGCCAGGGAAGATAGGAATATATACTTCCAGGTGACAAAAAAAAAAAGAATAAATGTTGATCTAAAATTAGATCTCCTCTTGCACCTAGATTTTTTAAAGAGTGATATTAGGGTTTCAGTCTTTTAAGAATATGATTGCTAGTGCAGAATGGGAGAGAAATGATAATACAGCTGTGATTAGCACTGATCAGACAAATAGTAGTGTCTGAGATTGGGACACAGCTGGTGGTTTCATGTTAATAATTGTAATAAATTAATAGCTTCTAAGGTTGATAAGACACCTGCTAGGTATAGTGAGAAAATGGCAAAATCTACAGAGGCTCCTGTGTGCTCAAGACTTCTGCCTAAGAAGAACAGGTGGCTACTCCTGTGCCAGCGCTGATTTCCACTATTGAGGAAGCAAGCAGGAGTAGAAATGATGGTGGGAGAAGTCAGAATCATGTTATTTTTTCAGGGAGATGCTATATCAGGGTCTCTGATTAATAAGGGGACTAACCAGTTGCCATGTTCTCTCATTAAAATAGGCATAAATATTAAAACGATTGTTATAGATACAAAGCTGATTAAATTGTAATTATGGAAGTGTAGAAGTTCTTCTAGCATATAGGTGATATTGCATCTTGAAAGCCTAATTGGAATAGGTATGCCATAAAGATATGGTGCCAATGACATTATAAATTTGATTGTCACTTGGCCAGGTGCGGTGGCTCACACCTGTAATTCCAGCACTTTGTGAGGCTGAGGCGGGTGGATCATCTGAGGTCAGGAGTTCAAGACCAGCCTGGCCAACATGACAAAACCCTGTCACAAAACTACAAAAATTAGCCAGGTGTGGTGGTGGCGCACACCTGTAGTCCCACCTACTCGAGAGGCTGAAGCAGGAGAATAGCTTGAAACCGGGGGGCGGAGGTTGCAGTGAGCTGAGATGGCACCCCTGCACTCCAGCCTGAGCAACAGAGCGAGACTCGGTCTCAAAATAAATAAATAAATAAATAAATTTGATTGTCACTTAATAGGACTCCTGGTTGACCTAATTCTACTCAGATTACAAGATTTAGGGCAGTCCCTACTTGTCTGGCTCAAGCACCAAGTAGAAAATTATAGTGTCGCTATCTTTGTTGTTTGTTGAGAATGATCAAGGGTTAATGAGGATAAAGTAGCCGAGTAAGCATTGGATTGTAAATCTAAAGACAGAGGTTGAACCCTCTTTTCACCCGGTCTTGAGGTGAATGTTCACACTGAAATGCCAATTCAAAGGAGCAGCTTCAATTCTGCTCGGTCTTCTTTCGTCTTTTTCTCCTGGACAGTGGGAGAAGTAGATGGAAGCCAGTTGATTAGAATGTTTTAGCTGTTGGCCAGCGCAGTAGCTCACGCCTGTAATCCCAGCACTTTGGGAGGCCAAGGTGGGCGGATCACGAGGTCAGGAGATCCAGACCATCCTGACTAACAGGGTGAAATCCTGTCTCTACTAAAAATACAAAAAAAAAAAAAAAAATTAGCCGGGCGTGGTGGCGGGCGACTCTAGTCCCAGCTACTCAGGAGGCTGAGGCAGGAGAATGGCGTGAACCCGGGATTGCGCCACTGCACTTCAGCCTTGGCGACAGAGGGAGACTGTTTCAAAAAAAAAAAAAAAAAGAATGTTTTAGCTGTTAACTAAGGTTTTGTGACTTTGGATCTCACCAATCTAGTGAGGATTTCACTTAATTACAGTTTTTTGGGTTTTTTTTTTTTTTTTTGCATTCAATTGATGTAAGAGTCTTGGAATCCTTATGTTTCAAGAATTAAGTATAGGGCACTTGCTTAGAGCTTTGAAGGCTCTTAGTCTATCTGACCTAAATTGCTAGTTTGATGTCGAGAATACTGGTGAAAGTGGGAGGTGAAGAGCTGATAGTATAACAAGTGATGGGACAAAGAATGTTTGTTTTATACATATATATTTTAATTTTTTTTATTGAGACGGTGTCTCACTCTGTCACCCAGGCTGGAGTGCAGTGGCATGATCACAGCTCACTGCAGCCTTGATCTCCCAGGATCAAGTGATCCTCTCGCCTCAGCCTCCTTTGTAGCTGGGATTACAGGTGCATGCCACTACGCCCAGCTAGTTTTTTGTTTTTTGTTTTTTTAAATATTTAATAGAGATGAGGTCTCACTATGTTACTCAAGCTGTTTTATATTTTTCAATTGTTATTTTGTTTTTGTGTTGTTGGTTGTTGGAAATATAGTTAATGATAAAGAATAGTCATACATAAAAAATATAAGTTGAGTAACACTAACAGTTATGAATGGGGGGGCAAGAAAAAAGAAAATAATTATGAATGTTGGCATAACAACATTCTTGAATGTTAATTTACTTGGATAGAAATCCTGTAAGTAGGGGTAGGCCTCCTAAGAATAATGGAGTCATAAGGATTATAGAAGTTATTACTGGTAATTTATTTCATGTGTGCAATAGTGATAGTGTTGTGGTATTTATGTTTAAACTAAATATTGTGAATATGGTAACCAGTGGAATCATAAAACTTAGAAGGTTTATGATTATTGTGAGGGATTATAAATAAGGATAGTTATTATTCAGACTATATGCACAGTTGATGAATAAATAGGCTAAGAGTTTTCATAGTTGTGTTTGATTAAATTCTCCTCATCCTCTTATTAGAATAGATAATATGGTGATTATTTGTATTATATTTAGATTAATTGATGATAATGATACTGAAAATATAATTGAACTTGGTCCCAGGTTTTGTCATGTTAATAGGATTATGCTCGGTATTAGTGAAATTCTTTATGTTACTTCTGGGACTCAGAAATGGAATAGGGAGAGTCCAAGTTTTATCATTAGTGCTATGGTAACTACTAGGGATGTTGTTTGGTTGGGAATTTTTATGACTGTTAATTGCCCAGAATACAATATGTTAATGATGCTGTCTATCATTAGGGGTATAGATATGGTTGCTTGTGTTAAGAAATATTTGGTAGCTGCTTCTGTGGATCATGGATTTGCTTTTTTCATTAAAATGGGAATCATGGCTAATATGTTTATTTCTAATCCCATTTACATTATTAATCAATGTGAACTAAATATTGTGGTTGTTTTCCTATGAAGAGAGTAAATAGAATGGTAGAAAAAATAGGGGATTAATTAGTATGGAAAGGATATAAACCAACGTTTTTGGGGATATGCGCATGGTAGCTTATTTAGCTGACCTTACTATAGAATATGGTATGTTAGGCAACACAGAGATTTTTGATTTTTTTTTTTTTTTTTTTTTTGAGATGGGGTCTCACTCTGTCTCCCAGGCTGCAGTGCAGTGGTCAGATCTCGGCCTACTGCAACCTCCGCCTCCCGGGTCCAAGCAATTCTCCTATCTCAGCCGCCAGAGTAGCTGGGATTATTGGCATGTGCCACCACACCCAGCTAATTTTTGTTTTGTTGGTAGAGACTGGGTTTCACCATGTTGGCCAGGCTGGTCTCGAACTCCTGACTTCAGGTGATCCATCTGCCTCAGTCTCCCAAAGTGCTGGGATTGCAGGTGTGAGCCACCACACCCGGATGATTTTTGAATTCTTTAGAGTAGGTTCAATTCCTATCATTCTGGAAATACGAGGACTTAAATCTATCATTTACTCTCTTAAAGTAACTATTTTATCAGACAAATTTCTTACGTGTGTGGTGGAATATGCAGTAGTAAAATAGGTACTGAGATGTGTCATATGCATAAGGCTAGTTTGTGTGGTTAGAAATTTTTTCATAGACGTTACATGAGTTTATCATAGTGGAATCATGGGTATAATGCTCAAAGTCAAGAACTATAAGATAGGAAAAGGGTGTTCAGGATGAAGTTGAGTGTATAAATTTCTGGCATGTGAATATCATGGAGTTCTTCTAGGTGATGGATAGTGGTTAGGGCATTTATTATAATGACGTTGGTGTACTATGCTATCTAAAAAAAAAAAAAATAGGACAAATTGGCCTGCAGCATATTGAATGTTAAAGCCTGACACAAGTTCCAACACCTTGTGTCAAACTGAATGAGGCTCCATTAGTTTTTGCTACTGTTGAAGTAAATCATACTATGGCTAAGGATCATGATGAAAAACATCGTCATGTGTATTCTCAGGTATCAGTTAAAGTTGGTAATGTAAATGATTTGCTTATTGAGAGAACTAACAATGATGGCTGGGATAACTTCATATAAATTTATTTGTGCTGCTGCTCATAGTGCACCAATTAATGCACATTGTCAAACTGATGCTCATCCTGATTGAAGGATGGAATACATGGGTAGGCTGCATGTGGTGAAAATGAATAGTGTTCCTATAGTCATGTTAATTAGTGGGTACAGTAAGGTTAGTAGAATTCACATAGTAAGTGCAACTGTCAGGGCCAGGCTGGGTGCAATGGCATATGATAGTAAAGAAGATGTTAGTGGTCGTAATGGTTCTTTAGTGAATAGTTTTATGGCATTAGTGAAGAAGTGAAGTGGGCCACAGGGGCCTACAATATTAGGTCCTTTATGAAACTGCATATAATCTAATACTTTTTATTCAGCTGTTAGCAATGCTACTGCAAGGAGAGGGGGACTAATAAGTAGAAGATTAACTATAAACATGCTGTTCAGAAAAGGAGTTGAGCTGATTGTAAAGTTTTAAGTTTTATGCAATAACTGGGCTCTGCCATCTCAATAAGCCCTTGTCCTTGGCAGGACATTTAATGGTATATTAGGTTGAGATTATATATAATCTATTAAAATTGAGGAAGTTTTTTGAAATGGGCTCTATTTTTCTTATTCTTTTGTACTAGGAGAAATACTGAATAGGTAGAAATGGATCTGGATTGCTCCGGTCTGAACTCAGACCACATAAGACTTTAATTATTGAACAAACGAACCGTTAATAGTAGTTACACGGTTGGAATGTCCTGATGCAACATCGAGGTTGCAAACCCTGTTGTTGATAATGAACTCTAAAATAGGGTTGTGCTGTTATCCCTAGGGTAATTTGTTCCATTGATTAAATTGCTTAGGTTAATAAGTAATTATGTTGCTTTGACTGGTCTAGTCTAGATTTTAATCATTTGAATGTTGTGTTGTGCTCTGAAGTCACCTCAACCAAAATTTTTAGTCTGGTAGATTAGGTGTTATTCCTTTGAGTAGTTAGGTTAAAGTTGTGTTATGTAGACTAATTCAGTTACATTCCATAGGGTCTTCTTGTTTTATTTTAATATCCCTGCCTTTCTGCAAGGGCAGGAAGGTCAGTTTCACTAATTGGAAGTAAGAGACACTTGAACCCTCTTGTGGTCATTCATACAAGTCCCCATTTAGGAAACAAATGATTATGCTACCTTTGCATGGTCAAAATACTGCAGCTGTTAAACATGTGTCACCAGGCAGGTGACATACTAGTCTGATACTAGTTACATGAGAGGTAATGTTTTTGGTAAATAGGCAGGGTTTGTATTTGCTGAGCTCCTTTTAGTTTCTTCAATCTTTCCTTAAGTAGTGCAGTAGTGAATGCCTGTGTAGGGTTAACAACTGGTCTTTTTTGTTTTTTAGAGACAAGGTCTCACTCTGTCACCCAGAATGGAGGGCAAGTGGCATGATCATGGCTCACTGCAACCTCCAACTCCTGGGCCCAAGGGATCCTCCTACCTCAGTTTCCCAAGTAGTGAGGACTATAGGCACATGCCACCACACCCGGCTAATTGGTTTATTTTTTGTAAAGATGGGATCTGGAACTCCTGGCCTCAAGCAATCCTCCCACCTTGGACTCCTAAAACATTGGAATATAGGCGTGAGCCACTGAACCCTGCAATATTTGTTTAGATAAACAGTCAATTGACTGGTTTAATTTATTGAGTTGGTAACTATCAGCTAACATTAGGAATGCTATTGTATCTAATATAAGCTTATTGCAAGGATAAATTTTTTCTTGTTACTTATATTAACAGAATTGCCTCTATTTATACATAGGTTAGTCCAGTAAAATATTAGGAGTTTATATAAATAGTTGGAATTAAGATATTGATTGTTGAGCTTGAACCCTTTCTTAATTGGTGGCTGCTTTTAAGCCAACTCTGAGAATTTAATAGTTTACATTCTATAAAAGGTTGTTTCCTGTTTCTAAAGTGTTGTCCCTCTTTAAACTAACACTTAAATTTACATTAAGGTTAAATATTTCTTTAGGTAAATTTAAGGTTGAATTGAAATTCAGCGCTCACCCAGCTCAATTGGCATTTACCTCTACTGAAGGATATTCTCACAATTTCACTATATGGACAAGTTTGTTCTTGTAACTGTCCATGAATAACTTATCCGGTTTTAGGGTTTTTAGCTAAAGTTTTCTTTGTAAAATTGTTCCAGTTAATTCATTATGCAAAAGGCATAAGGGGTAAGCTTTGTTTTGTTTTGTTCTGTTTTCAGTTTATTATTTCATCTTTCCCTTACAGTACTTTTTCTATAGCATCTAAATAAATTTCTATCTCCTATCCTCCCTGTTGTAAATAATATTTTGGTTAAAATGTGTATGTAGTTGTTAAATTTTGTTAGTTTTAGTTCAACCTTCCAGGCACAAGCCAGGTGCCTTGAGTTAAACTACATCGTGGTTTGTCCAAGCACACTTTCCAGTATTCTTTGTTCTGACACATCCTCTTATAGATGGGTCTGTGTTAATTATAAACTTGGGTTTATTGAAGCATTTGAGGAAGGTAATGGGTGGTCTAGTCATGCTTCACAACGGTATTCAATTAAGCTCTCTATTCTTAATTTACTACTAAATCTTCCTTTGGCCTGTAGTTTCATAAGGCTTATCATGGGTTGGGTGTACTTTAATCAGACAATGTAAGCCATTTCTTTCCATCTCATAAGCTACACATTGACCCAATGTTTCCATGTAAGTACTTGTGCTTACTTTATGACCTTTTTAGGGTTTGCTGAAAATGGCAGTATACAGGCTGAATTGACAAGAAATAGTGAGGTTTATCACTGCTAATTAATTATGAACCAGGCTCCTCTAGAGGGGATGGAAATACCATACCACCAAGTCCTTTGAGTTTTAAGCTGTTGCTGATAGTACTCTAGTGAATAACTTTAAGTTTATGGCTAAACATAGTGGGGTATCTAATCCCAGTTTAGGTCTTAGCTATTGTGTATTCAGATCATATTAAAGTCATTTTTGTAGTTCATTTGCACTATCCTAAACACAAACGTGCTTTTCAGATTTTGTTAATTTAGGTTTACGACTGTGGTGACTGACACAAAATTTACTAACCCTAGGAAAATTAGCATAGTTTAGTCAAACTTTTCATTTATTGCTTTTGATTATTGCTATTTCCTGTAGGGGTGTGGTTGAGCACGATGTTAGGTGCTACCAATTAGTGTGCTTGATGCCTGCTCCTTTTACTGATTACATATGCAATGCAGATACTTGCACATGTAATCTTACTAAGAATTAGCAGAAGGGCTAGAACCAAACCTGTGTGTTTATGGAGTTACATGAACTCATCTAGGCATTTTCAGTGCCTTACTTTAGTGGACTGAGCTACACCGACTTATATCTAGAAAATCATCTCTTGGGGAAAAACTGCTAAATGATATGGTATTGGAGGCTCTTTTGATAATCTTAGTAAGAAAAAACTTTTAGCCTAGAAAGCCTAATTTTTAATTGCTGTTTGGATTTTTGAAAAATGCTTTAATTAGGAGTTGGGCTAACGCTACATGAACTTATAATTAAATTTAATAGCATGTGAGTATATATAGCAGCTTTAGCTAGCAGTCAGTAGATACAAGATTTCTTATTTGGGCAGGGTTGGCAAGAATAAAAGACTTATTCAGATACTACAAGAGCTTAAGGAGGGTAGAGGGGTTTGCAAAGTTAACCATACATGGCAGGAAAAACTGCTTGTATGTGTCCGTCTGTATCTCGTTTTTATTATGTCCATTGAGCATGAATCAATTAGCACCAAATGATTTTATGTGAGTAAAGAATATTCCGGGCCGGGCGCGGTGGCTCAAGCCTGTAATCCCAGCACTTTGGGAGGCTGAGACGGGCGGATCATGAGGTCAGGAGATCGAGACCATCCTGGCTAACACAGTGAAACCTCGTCTCTACTAAAAATACAAAAACTAGCCAGGCGAGGTGGCGGGCGCCTGTAGTCCCAGCTACTCGGGAGGCTGAGGCAGGAGAATGGCGTAAATACGGGAGACTGAGCTTGCAGTGAGCTGAGATCCGGCCACTGCACTCCAGCCCAGGCGACAGAGCGAGACTCCGCCTCAAAAAAAAAAAAAAAAAAAAAATAGAATATTCCATTTAAGCACAGCTACAATCTAGTTGACTGTGTCAAGGCATTGGCAGCCACGTTGGATCCCAGCACACCCCAAAATTAAAAAATAGCAAATACATGACACCACAGTTACATGTGATCATGTGCTAGTCAGTCATCAGTCACTGAGATGTCTTATTTAGGGGGAACAAATGAGTGGTTTCAAATCTATGGCCCTGAAGTGAGAACCAGATGTCAGGTATAGTTTCAAGTCTAGAAGCCCCCAGGTTTTATGGGCCCAAAGCAAGAAGGACATTTCCCAAGTAGGTTGCTGGCTTATCAAAGCTTTGCAGCAAAGCAATCCTATTGGAGGTGATAAGCATGTTGTTGAGGATTGATTTGATGCAATGTGCCATGTACAATCAATGATATTATGTCCTATGTAAAATAAAGGAATTAATGTACTGGACAATATCCAAGTGTTGAATCGATCTTATGTAATCTTGCAATATAACATGCTGTGCACTGTAATTATTGCAATGTACATGCGCATATGCATGGGGAATGGATCTTAATGCACAGTAAAACACTTATGTACAATGAAGCATACATAGCACTCGTACATTATTAACAGGGCAAGGCACGTAATGTGGGTGGAGGGTCTCTTTGGAGGTTAAAAAGAGTAAAAAATGTGGAGGAAAATGAAAAGATAGATAGTTCCTCAAATGAGAGGGACATAGGGGTCAAAGAAAAGGGTTTTCTTTTTTTTTTATTTTTTGAGAAAGGGTCTGACTCTGTCACCCAGGCTGGAGTGCAGTGGTGTGATCCTGGCTCACTGCAGCCTCAACCTCCTGGGCTCAAGGCATCCTCCTGTCTCAGCCTCTTGAGTAGCTGAGACTACAGGTGTGCACCACTACGTCTGGCTAATTTTTTTTTAAATAGAGATGGGGGTCTCACTATGTTGCTCAGACTGGTCTTGAACTCCTGGGCTCAAGCAATCCTCCCACCTCAGCTTCCCAAACTGCTAAGATAATAGATGTGAGCCATCGTGCCTGGGGGGAGAGGTGTTTTCTTAATGAAAGAAACAGAACTGTGTTTATATAATGCAAATAAAAAGGAGAGAATTAGACAGAAAAGAGAAGAAGATTTAGGAGCAAACAAAGCGCCAAAGGCCTGTGTGCAGAGGGACAGGTGCTGGGCGGAAGATCAGAGCGGAGTGTGGCATGCAGAAGGTGCAGGGCACACTGGCTGGAACAGGACACACCCTCCCAGCACGAGGAGGACCCAGCATGGGGAAGTCTGGGGCATTTAGCACGTGGCACAGTGCCTAGCACCCAGCAGGCTCCCACGACTACCAAGACCAATGGCTTCAAATTAAATCCCAGTCTTATCACACAGTAGCTGTGTGACCTCAGCAAGGTAAATAACCTCTCCTATCCGGGAAGAGGCTAGATCTTAAGCAAAGCACAAAGGAGTTGGAGTTTTGGGAAGGGACTCTGTGAAATGGGGAGAAGATTTGGAACAATTCTTGTGAAGAATGGGAGACAGATGACCAGAGACCAATAAAAAGAATGTGTACAAAATGTGGTAAACAGGCATCAGAGTAGTATAAATGTAAAAATAATGCCATGGTTAGGAATTGAGATTTCAGTCCTTTTTTAAAAAAAATTGGGTTTAATTTCTGTATATGTCAAACAACAAATAACCCCAAGGCCAGGATAGGGGCCTGTTGTAACTGAGAAAGCAAGAGCTACCTGAGATGTTCATTTTATGCATCAAGTTGACAGGGCCTCAGGGTGCTCAGATAGTCAGTCAAACATTATTCTGGGCGTTTTTGTGAGGGTGTATTAGTCCATTTTCAGGCTGCTGATAAAGACATACCCAAGACTAAGCGATTTACAAAAGAAAGAGGTTTAACGAACTCACAGTTCCACGTGGCTGGAGAGGCCTCACAATCATGGTGGAAGGCGAAAGGTGCATCTCATATGGCAGCAGACAAGACGAATGAGAGCCAAGTGAAAGGGGTTTCCCCTTATAAAGGCATCAGACCTCGTGAGACTCGTTCACTACCATGATAACAGGATGGTAGAAACCACCTCCATGATTCAATTATCTCCCACCAAGTCCCTCCCACAGCACAAAGGAATTATGGGAGCTACAATTCAAGATGAGATTTGGGTGGGGTCACAGCCCAACCATATCAGTGTTTTATATGAAATTAACATTTAAATTAGTTGTCTTGAGTAAAGCAGACATAATGTGGGTGGGCCTCATCCAATCAGTTAAAGGGCTGAATAGAACAAAAGGCTGACCCTGGTAAGACTGAACTCTCCTGCCTGATGCCTTTGCACTGGGACCTCAGCTCTTCTGGGTTCTACAGCAGCTTCCAGCCTTCCGACTCAAACCAGGACATCTACTCAGCAGATTTTGGACTTGTCAGCCTCTGTAATTATGTGAGCCAGTTTCTTATAATAAACCTCTTCATATACTGGATCTTGTCTTTAGAGAACTCAGAACTCTGAACTCTTGTCTTTAGAGAACTAACACAGTGCCTCACTGCATGATTTTATCATTTATTACCCTCAACCTGAGAAAGAATTTGAAATAGTTGCTTAGCTACATAAAGTTTCAAGCAGGTGGGCTTTCATTTAAACTACAATCCTTGCAGGAAAAAAATGGCAGGTTCATTGGAAAAGAGTCATGAAATGAAGCAAGGAAAAGGCAAGAAAGAATAGAAACAGAAGAATTCCCAAGGTTGAAGAGGAACCAAAATGTTAAAAGAAAGATTTTGAACAACCAAAATTAAGAAGCAAAGAACAGGGGGGAAACTAGGCAACAAAAAAGGTAAATAAATAAATAAATAAATAAATAAACGGATAAACAATGGCAACCCAGGCAACATAGTCTACAAAATATTTTTTAAAATATCTGAATGTGCCTGTGGTCCCACCTACTCAGGAGGCTGAGGCAGGAGGACCACTTGGGCCTGGGAGTTGAGGCTGTAGTGAGCCCTGATGGCACCACTGCACTATATAGCCTGGGGGACAGAGCGAGATCTGATCTCAGAAAAAAAAAAAAAAAAAATGAAGCACCAAATAAATGTTACTGTCTCTTTGCAACTCTAATGTGGGATTTAATGAGTGTTCAAGGGCTGCTGAGCAGGGACAACATTGTGTACCACCATGTAGCTGAAGAGTTAACTTTCCTAGTCAGGAGGAACTTAAGCTGTGTGCCTGGTTGTAAAGATAAGAGCCATCCAAAACATTTATTTTAGAAAAGAAAGTCTGACACAAGGGCAAGCAGCCAATTAAAATCTGGAAAGCTGTGACTATGGAAAATTTTACATTTCCTTTCAACGTAAGTACCTAATGACACAGGACCCCATTCCAGAACTAACACTAACACTTCCCAAGCAATCAATTCATATATTCCCATGTTAACGTCTCTCCAAAGTTCCTGTATTTCCCCTGGAAAACCAGAAGAAATCCGATATAGCTACCCAAACAAACACCTTAAATGACTTAAGAGGCAGGGACAGAGAGAAGTTGGAGCAGCGACAATCTATATGATAGACTTAAACACTTCTTCTACTAAGTGGGGATCATAGCCTCTTGTCTCTCAGCAAAAGCCTATAATAGTTTGAAGCAAAAAGACAACCCTCCCCTCCAAGAAGAGTGGAAGCGAGAAATACGACATATTGGAAAAACGAGAAGGAACCCAGAATGCTCCCTGCCTCGCGCAAAGTCTCCCTGTCGTCACATGTTGGCTATCATCAAAAGACTACAGTGTGACTAATTTGGAGCTGTGGAGCCAGCCAGTGATGTGTCAAATATTATTGAAAATTCCAATTTGATAAACAGATGATGACTATGTGAAGAAATCAAGGCAGTCGCAAAAGAATTTAATAATAAATTTTACGAATTACTACTACTAAGTTCTGCCTGGATCGTCACGGGAAGATCCAGGCAAAGCATTCAGTATGTTTGCAAAACACTCTTAAAGTTTAAGAAGCTGCAGAGAACTTTCGGGTGCAGTCTGGCACACGTCTGCGTTTAGTACATTCTCCATGAATTCATCCACTTCAGTTGTGAACCAGAACCCAGTGCCTACTATGACATGTGTCAAGCATGATGTAAGAAATTGGGGTTACAAACACACAAGTATGACTACTGCTGGGGTGATCCTTGAAACATGCACATGAGACCCTAAAATGGGTTCCCTTTTTCAGAAGTAAAAAGTCTCAGTTCTTCACCATGTTCTGAAGACCCTGCCTGGTGCATCTGCTGCACATCCCACACCCCTCACTCACTCGGCTATTGCCATGCTGACCCTCTGTTACCCAACCTCTCTGAGCCACTTCCTTCCCCTGCGTCTTCACGTGGCTCGCATCTTCTGGGGTACATCTAGACACCCCTCGGAAGCAGCTCTTCCTACCCATTCCCAGCCCAGGGCAGTCCTCAATGGCCTTACAGGTGCAGAGGGCGAAAAGTCTTAACCTTGTTCACTATGTTTACTGTGTATCGTCCACCAGCAGGTAGGCTCCACGCGGACAGGGTCCTTTTTCTCATTTGGCTGCTCCTGCCCTAGCGCCCAGGTATTCAACAATTACTAAGTATTCACTAAGTGAATGAGGATTCTGTCCTCAGCAAATGGTTGCTGAACAAATGATGGAACTATGGGCACTTTTACCTAAGCAAGTTGTCAGTGACACATATACTGAAACAACAGAAAGATATCATCAGACCAGCAAAGTTTCAGACGCTTTATCCCCAGCCAGCCAGCTATCTTTTCTTAGGGACTGTGACATAAGTGACTGCTAATGTGATAACCAGTGAGATGAGCTACTCTGGGACAGATTTGCGACCTAACCCCCAAGTGGAGGAGGCGGCTGCAGACGGCTGCAGCCAAGGCCAACTGAGATGCTGAGTAGACAAACAAAAACACCAAAATTGGCAAACGGACAGAATCGACAGCAAGAGCACTGGACGGAGGGAAACCCCAAAGGGCAAATCTCCTTACCATTCATAAAAGGGAATTCAAATTAATTTTTTAAAACTCCATTGATATAAACAGATAAGCAAAGAATTAAGAGAATTTGTAGAAAATCTGAGCTAATTCCTGGTAGGTTTTTTAAATTGAGAAACAATTCAAATACCATAACATTCACCTTCTAAAGTATACAATTCAGTGGTTTTTAATATATTCAGAAAGTTGTATGATCATTAGCACTATTTTAACTCCAGAACGTGATTGCCCCTAAAGAAACCCTGTACCTTGGCAGGGCGCGGTGGCTCAAGCCGGTAATCCCAGCACTTTGGGAGGCCGAGACGGGCGGATCACGAGGTCAGGAGATCAAGACCATCCTGGCTAACACGGTGAAACTCCGTCTCTACTAAAAAAAATACAAAAAACTAGCCGGGCGAGGTGTCGGGCGCCTGTAGTCCCAGCTACTCGGGAGGCTGGGGCAGGAGAATGGCGTAAACCCGGGAGGCGGAGCTTGCAGTGAGCTGAGATCCCGCCACTGTGCTCCAGCCTGGGCGACAGAGCGAGACTCCGTCTCAAAAAAAAAAAGAAAAAGAAAAAAAAAAAGAAACCCTGTACCCATTAGCGGTCACCACCAAATCCCTTCCCATCCTGGTTCCTGGCAACCACAAATCTTCTTTCTATACCTATTTATTTCACTACGCATGACATTTCCTATAAATGAAGTCATATGGAATCTTGTGTGTCTGGCTTCTTGCACTTGGCCCGATGTTTTCTAGGTTCATCCATGTTGTGGCATAGGTCAGTACTTCATTTATTTTTATGGCTGAGTAATATTCCATTGTGTGGATACACCAGATTTTGTTTATCCACTCACTCATCAGTTGATGCTCACTTGGGTTGTTTCCAATTTTAGCTATTACGAATAATGCTGTTAAGAAGTTTTGTGTACAGGTTTTTGTGTGAATATATGGTTTCAGTTGTCTTGGATTTGAACTTGCTGGTCATGCGATGCCAGCAGGTTTTTAATGGGAAATCTGCCTTCTAAACAGATGCAGTTAAAGGGGAACTAATTTCAACTCACATAAGATATGAGGCAATAGGCAAAAAAGAAACACAAATCATGCAGCATGGAAAAGAGTAGTACTAACAATAACAACAGCAGTTAATATGTTGAGCCCCTCATCTGTGCCATGTACCTTGCTAGCAGATTTGGACCTGCAGTTTAATCCTCATTCTCACAATAGTCCTATAGTGTTATCCTCATTATCCTTCTTTTACAGAGGAAGGAATGATTCAGACTCTAGGATGCCAGGCTGCCCACAGTTTTGCATCCTGAGAAAGCACAGATGTGAAGCTGGCCCATGCGTCCCGCTTGGAGGAGGTAGGAAAGGAGACTGCTGGAGCATCCCTAGGAAACATCTATGGTCTCAATTCCTCCTCCAAAGCGGCCCCCATCGAATCAACAAACAGTAAACGATATTCTCCTTTCAGAGAACACATACAGAAGCCAATTCTAAAAAGGAAAAAAGTCCAGTTTGAACAGAGACTTTATCCTGAGGGCAAGTGAGCAGCAATTCGGTATTTCTGAGCAGTGACTTGCCAGTCCTCTGGCCTCACAGCCAGGATGAGCTGAAGGTGACCAGAGACCGGGAACAAGTGGCCAGTTAGGAGGCTGTCAGAATAGACCTGGAAAGAAATATGGCCAGTGGGGATGCCAAAAGAAGAGCTGGGAGTGGAGGATGGGGCGGGAGACCTCCAGAATGCTTCACAAGCCTGAATGCAGAGGGTGGCCAGATGACAGTAGGAGGTAAAATCCATGCCACATGTCACTGATGGAAAACAAGTCTCTGACAGAGGGCTCTCCCCTTCCTATTTGCCTCTTTCCAAGGGCAACGGTGAGTTGCTAGACTTATCAAATAAGGCCTTAATGGTTTCAATGTTTTATGATCTTATATTTCTCAGTCAATAAAGACAAATAATGTCATTCAAACGCACGTGGTGAGCATCTCCCTGATGTCTCCCTGCAGAGGCTGGAATAGTGAATGCCCTGCACACAATGGATACTAAGCGAGCAGTGATTGACAGGAGAAATTATATTCCCATTAGAACCACACAGCTGTGTTTTCAATTCTGCTGATTCAATATTTCCCGTCAGAAACAGCTTCTGGTCTTTCAATACAAAAACCAGTTTACTCTCGTGCACATCAATGCACAAAGTATATGTAGTTGTCTTTTGTGATCAAAGAGAATGCTGTCCTGCGTAGCAATCTGAGGCACATCAACAAAGATTCCAAGAGCAATCCTTTCCTCTCTCTCAGGCTTGTGGGGATGTTAAATGTGGCAATCAAAGTAAGCAGAAGCAAGGCTGGCTCGTCCAGTCATAAAAACAAACGAAAAAGCCGAAAGATATGGGCTATATTGGAAACTCAAGGTCAAAAAGGCTCATTAGCCAGGTGTGACCAACTAGACCTGTATGTCCAGCACAGTAGCCACCAGCCTAGCTATTTAATTCGTTAAATAAGGTTAGTCAGATGCAGTGGCTTTCACCTGTAATCCCAGCACTTTGGGAGACCAAGGCAGGCCAATTGCTTGAGCTCAGGAACTTGAGACCAGCCTAGGCAACAAAGTGAGGAGTCTCTACCTGAAAAAAAAAAAACAAAAAAAAAAAAACCCGGATGTGGTGGCGTGTGCCTGTGGTCCCAGTTACTTGGGAGGCTGAGGAGGGAGGATGGCTTGAGCCCAGAAGGCAGCCTGGGCGACGATGCCAGACCCTGTCTCAAAAAAAAAAAATTCTGTTCCAGTCACACTAGCCACATTTCAAGTGATCTTCAGTCACATATGACTAGGGGCTACCACATTGGGTAGCACTGGTATAGAATGTCCATCATCATAGGAAATTCTTTTGGACAGTGCTAAGCCAGGCCAACTAGATGGTCAAACGTGACAAACTGATGTGTCTATTCTTTACCTACTGACTGACAACATAGGTTGACTTTCTTGGACAGATATCCTTAAATCAGTATGTTTTCAGACTATGGGTGTCACAGACCAGTAAAATCCTTTTCCTAACTTAGGGCTGCCAGGTTTGTGTTTTGTCCAGTAAGACTGCCACCAGATCACCAGGCTGCACGCCCCATCAGGGCAGGTAGGCACTGGTGACCATCTGACGGCTTGCATTAAATCCCCAATGCCTAATGCAATGCCTGGTTCATAGCGCATGCTCAGTAACTATCTGAGTAAGTGATTCTATATGCACATGCACATGCACACACATACATATATCCTTACTTTTTTCATTTGATCTTCAGTGAAAAGTGCCACTGGCTGGCACCAGTCTGCTGAAAGGTGTGTGGGTTTTATGCACACACACACACAGAGGCTAGAGTATCACAAAATAAATAAGTCATCTAACATTTTTTGAGAACTTTATATTAATAAACGCTTGTAACAAAATATACCAGACCAGACTGCAGTGGAGTATAGGTTTCTCTAAACCGACTGTACATGTCAGAACCAAAAATGCAGGGAGGAGAAACTGTTTGCTTTTCAATGGCACCAGAGTGCCCTCTTGTGGTAAAATATGGTATCTGCATAGTCACAATTTCTATTTAAAAAACAAGTATCTAACAATGCATAAAACCTGTACTGGACTATAAAGCACTCTTGAGAAACAGTCTAAATATGTATCTAAATAGTTTATGTAAAATATGTCAAGTTGTGCTGGTAAAAAAAAATAATTAAGATTTGTAACAGGACTTTGTGGTGAGGTCATCCACATATCTAGGAACTAGCAAAATACATGAAAGCTGCTCTTGGGATTTGATATTCTAAATAGTTCCTGTTCATCTTCTAGTTAAAAACAAATGACTTTCGAGTTCAAGGTGGCACCAGTTTATTCCTTCCTTTGTCCAACATCAACCATAACCTTTGCTGCCTCCAACTCCTTTTTTCACTTTCATCTTAAATATCCCTTTTCTAGGCGGGAGGAAGGCTTCCTCATATAAACCATTCTTTCAAAGTCTGTTTTGGTTGTTCCTTTTTACACTTTACAAGCAGTGATAAATCATGTCCAGAATGAGTTCTCAATTAAAAGATGAAAATGTGACCTTGATCATCTTAAGAGTTTTTGCAAATTTCAACTTGATATTCTATGGCCTTCCAAGGGCAAAAGACATCTTTATTGATCAATTTCTGCTGAGACAGAACTCTCCAGTTCTACTGATTTAATGATGTGGAATATTTCTTCAAGTGACATTAGAAAAAGCTGATTTACCCATGAAGATTCTAGTAAGTGTGGTCTCTGTGAATAAAGAAGAATCACTATTTGAATGAGACCTCAAGATGCTTATATATTCTAAATCAACACCCCAATCTGAAGGTTCAGAGGAAGAATCTTTAAAAGATAGTATCCGGACCGGGCGCGGTGGCACGGTGGCTCAAGCCTGTAATCCCAGCACTTTGGGAGGCCGAGACGGGCGGATCACGAGGTCAGGAGATCGAGACCATCCTGGCTAACACGGTGAAACCCCGTCTCTACTAAAAAATAGAAAAACTAGCCGGGCGTGGTGGCCGGCGCCTGTAGTCCCAGCTACTCGGGAGGCTGAGGCAGGAGAATGGCGTGAACCCAGGAGGCGGAGCTTGCAGTGAGCTGAGATCCGGCCACTGTACTCCAGCCTGGGTGACAGCGAGACTCCGTCTCAAAAAAAAAAAAAAAAGATAGTATCCGATAATAACTGACTAACCCCCAACCTCTGATTCTCCTGGGTATTTGTTTAAAATGTAGGTTATTCCTCGGATCTACTTAAGACTTTAAACCACATCTCTATGGAGTTTGGTAATGAGCATTTTTATTAAATTCCCCAAGTACAAGCCCCAGTGTACACAATAAGCAATTTCAGTTTTGAGCAACTGCCAGAGAAGGAATGTCCCCCTTGTGTTTGTTGACTGCCTTCTGATTTGTTTGAAAGCCTTTTTCTTCTTGCATCATCTTGACCATTCCTGGTATGAAGTATGTTGTCTTGTTTCTCCTCAGTTTCATCTTCTTCAGAAGAAGAAACCATGCCAGGCGGCAGTCTCCTACTGTTCATGGCTTCCATGGCTTTACTCTGTTCCCTTTTTCTCTAACAAGTCATCAGCTCAGATCTAAAAATACTCTAAGGGTAAATCCACTGGTGAATAAAATGGTTCCAATGTCCCATATTCCTTTTTTTTAGAAAGCAAGAATTGCCTGCATATATGAATCTAAAGAATCAACTGTTATCTATGCTAGAAAAATAAAGACCATGAATAAGTCTGCAATATTGAAATGGGTGAACATCAATTTAGAGACAAGTACTAAACTAGGGAAGTTTTTGCTAGGTTTCCTCCAGAACATAATACCATCTATAGACCTTCTAGGACAAACCATCTTTTATTGACATTAACAGAAGAAGATAATCACATTTTTTATAAAAGCAGGCAAAGTTTTCATTATAAGCTGTTCTACAGTATTTGTATATGTGGTTTTTAACCTTGTGCATATGCTACTTTGATTTCTTCAACATCTGAGAATGAAGGAGAAAAACCTCATATCTAGATCAGTGTCTTATATTTTATTTCCAACATTTGGGACTAATTTTGAAGTAAGAGCAAATAAAGGTTCACATTTGCTGAGTATTTGTTATGTACAAAGTATAACTTTAAAGGTACTACTGGATATGCACTCATTCAAAAAGCTGGAATATGTTCCACAAAGATTGGTTCCACAAAGATCTTTTGTCCCACGAAGATTTCAAAGTGTGGAATACGTTCCACAAAGATTTTCTGCTGAAGAGCAACTTCAGCAGGGTAGTAGAGAGGTAGAAAAATCTCCTAGGTTGAATAACTGAGGCTACTAAAATTGGCATGCAAACAACTAGACACATTATCTAACCCATCATAGATGAAATGTTCTGGACTCCTGGGTTCCTGCAAAAAATAATAGCAACACAGGCCAGGCATGGTGGCTCACACCTGTAACTCCAACACTTTGGGAGGTTGAGGTGGGAGGAACCCTTGAGCTCAGGAGTTCGAGACCAGCCCGGGCAACATAGTGAGACCTCATCTGTGCTAAAATTTAAAAAATTGGCCAGGCATGGTAGCGCAAACATGTAGGCCCAGCTACTTGGAGGGCTGAGGTGGGAGGATTGCTTGAGCCCAGGCAGTCAAGGTTGAGGCTGCAGTAAGCCCTGATCATGCCACTGCACTCCAGCCTGGGTGACAGAGCAAGACCTTGTCTCAAAAACAAAAACAAAACAAAACAAATAGCAATACAAGTTAACATCGGATTCTCCATACCTAATATCTTTCCCATACCATTGTCCATCTCGGACTCAGGTCAAGGAATGTGTCTGGCTCATTCATACAACAGTTGAGTGTGGGGCGGGAAGTGTGACACCCCGCAGTCAGAAATCTTAGGTTCAAATTCTGACTGGCTCAAAATTTGTAACTCAACAAAGAATTCACTTAACTTCTTTGACCCGAAGTCTCCATACATGAAAAGGGGACCGCCAGTACTCCCTCCACGAACAACACAGGGAGGGGCCGGGAGGATGCTGTGGATGTGAATGATCCCTGACAGACGCTCAGTAAATGTTTAATGAGTCTGTTATCTAAGCACTATCCTCGAGGAGAACCAGTAGACTCCTCGGGGAGGCAAGTGGCCTGGGACAGTCCCTTCCCAGGAATGGTGACCGCCACCAACAATATCAATAACCCAGCACAGACTGGAGCTCAATGACACAAACTGCTCCGATGTTATGTTAGACACAATGACTTCCTTCTAACCCTCGGACTCTACAATGATGTGGACCTGGCTTTTCCCAAATCAAACACAGTGAAAAGGAACTACATGTGTTCCCCAAGAGCTAAGTACCTGCATCAACCTCTCACAGTGCACCACTCGCAGCACTTTCCGTGCACATGGGGTCACACCGACTCGCCCCAACGTCCCTAGTGAGGTGGCCACTCTAACCATGCCCATTTTCCAGAGGAGGGACTGGAACTCGGAGACCATTCTGCCCAGGACAACACAGTTCGTCGGCAGCAGAGCTGGGGCCTGGCCTCAGAGCATACGCTCAGCCACTCTGCTGTAAGTCCCCTGGCAGAAATCACAGTGAAAGTCCCGTAGTTTCGACATATGCTGGGATTTTAAACCTTACGCAGTCTGTACCTATTCTCATGAGAACAACAGTAAAGTCTAAATAAAACCTTAAAAGTCACTGTATAGCTGAGCTTCAGGTTAGTGACATGTTTTTCTTAAAAGTCAATTTATTGTCAAAACACACCCCTATGATAGAGAGAGTGGCCCCATGCTAAAGATACTAAGACTCAAAGAACATGTGCAAAAGAAGACAAAAAAACAGAATTTTCTGATATCAAAATTTCTCACAGCTTTCTCTTGTCCAAGGAAAAACTGAAGATAAATCCACACTCCAAACATGTCTTTAGTTTAGAACTCTGACAGATGAATTGGCAGTGAGTGTCAAAAACTTAAATGTACATAACCTATGACCCTGCAAATTCTACCTCTGGGATCTTACAGAAAAACTAATACAAGTATACAAAGAAATTTGTGCAAGGATGCTGACTGCAGCAGTGTTTGTTAACAGCAAAAACTAAAAACAAGCAGACTAACCATTCACTCGGCTGAACACATGATGGCAGACACTCCATGGAACACCGTGTAGCTGGTTAAAAGAATGAGGTAGCTCTAGCTTCACTGACATAAAGGATTATCTTAGATATACTATTAAGCAAAAAAGCAAGTGACAGAATGTGCACAGTATAATCCTATTTTATTAAAAATAAACTCTGTGTGTGTATGTGTGTGTGTGAGAGAGAGAGATGTAAAGACATAGAAAAGGGCCTAGAAAAATACATAAACTTCCCTTGGGAGGTAGAAATTGATGGAGGGGGTCTCTCATGTTCTACATTGTGGACATCTGTATTTGCTTAAAGTTATTTATGAAATACTATAAAATTTTGAAACAAAAGATTTTGGAGGCTAATTTTCTAAAGGGAATAGCACAGCTTAGACATGCCCCTAAACTGAAATGTAAACTTCTTCTTCCCATTTGCAAACCTGGGAGTACATAGTAACAGAAGCATTGCCACAAAATCCTCTTTTAAAAGCTCTTTCAGGACACTACACTACGTTATTCATTTCTGAGATTTTAAAGGCCAACAATGTCTCTATTTTCAGACTATGTCACAAATGACATAAATGCCAAAATTATAGATCTTAAGAAGAAAATACGTAAAATACAGATTTAGACAAAACAAATGACTAAAGCTGCATAGTTCTGCTAGACTTTATTCAAAACTGGCCCTATACTTAATTATTTGAGAGACCTAAAATTCTACTGTTCAAATGTAAATACCCATCATATACTGAGAAGTAATCTTCAAATTTAGTTCTGACCCAAATTTGGCTCAATTAAATCATACGTCAGATAACACAAATGGTTCCACCTCAGCATATAACAAAATCCTGGAAGTATCATAGCAAGTGAGCTATGACATCATTTAACTCTCAAACCGAACTGTAATTTTAAGTTACACACACCACAATACACCTTTGCACAGGTAATTTTATTCCTCCTGTGGGTGTTGACAGTGCTCATTGATTGAAATTTGAAACATTCAGAAATCCCATACCTGAAGATGGTCACATATTCTCTACATCACGATTCACTAACTATTCAACAGTTATGTCTACTAAATACAGTGAACAAAACAGTATAAATGTTTACACCATTCCCTTGTGAACAGGGCTTTTGTGCACAATAGTAACAAATGGAATTAATGCATACCATGATATCAATAAGGAAAAGACCTTCTCTTTAAATAAACTATTCTGTTTATAAATAAACTCTGATTTTTTTAGTACACATTTACAGACCTGATCAATAAAAAGAAACTATATATATATTTTCCTTTAAAAAGAAAATGTTGAGATACAGACCACTGTGGGAGAATTCACCTGGGAAAGGGGGTCAGAAGCAAGCCAAGGATACTAGAGGTGAAAGTACGACCACACTGCAACTTGTTTCTGTTAGCACACACCAACACAAGCACAGGATTGTCGGCGGAGGAGCCCGTTTTCACTTGAATTCCAGCAAGTTGCAATCAATCTTGTAGTACACATAGGGGTAGTATTCTTGTTGACTCAGGTTTAAACCTGGAATATCCATAGGAGCCTATGGAAAAAAAAGACAATTATTCAATTTTGTATTTACAGAACTCAGAAAAAAAGAAAGCAAGTATTAACATTTACCTTTTTATTGAACATCTACTCTGGGCTACATGTATGCACTTAACTGAGTTAGACATTATTCCCATTTTGGAAATGAGAAAACAACCTCTGAAAGACTGACTTCTCCTAGGAAAACACAGACAGTAAGTGGTAAAGCCAGGTTCAAGCATTCTGACTGCAAAGCCTGCATATGTATTTAGCATGATCCCACCAACCTTTTTTATGTATAGTGTAAAAATCAACTTTTTAAATCTTGGACTTAGAATACTGAGTTGATGTGATACAAGACTTACAAAATGTGGAGTAAAAATAAAGCAAGTATGATTTAAAAGTAATGCTTATTCTGTAATCTCAGCACTTTGAGAGGCCAACGCCTTGAGCCCAGGAGTTCAAGACCAGTCTGGGCAACATAATGAGACCCTATAGCTACAAAAAATAAAAATAAAAACATTAACCAGGAGTAGTGGTGCGTGCCTATAGTCCCAGCTACATGGGAGGCTGAGGTGGGAGGATCACTTGAGCATAGTGGTTGAGGCTCCAGTGAGCCAGAATCATGCCACTGCATTCTAGACTGAGCAACAGAGCAAGATCTGATGGCAAAACAAAAAACGAGCAAGGATAACACTTATTATATATGCATGTTGTAAGAATTTAATGCTAGAACATTTATGTATCAAATAATTAGACCTCTTATTTTATCCACAATTTCATGAAAGTGTAGCAAGTCAGCCAGGTGCAGCTGCTCATGCCTGTAATCCTAGCACTTTGGGAAGCCGAGGTGGGTGGATTACCTGAGGTCAGGAGTTCAAGACCAGCCTGGCCAACATGGCAAAACCGCATCTCTACTAAAAATACAAAAATTAGCCAGGCGTGGTGGCGGGCGCCTATAATCCCAGCTACTTGGGAGGCTGAGGCAGAAGAATCGCTTGAACCCAGGGGGCGGAGGTTACAGTGAGCCAAGATCATGCCACTTCACTCCAGCTTAGGCAAAAGAGCGAAACTC
>NW_012113253.1:4850765-4866550 GCF_000951035.1 Colobus angolensis palliatus
ATTCTCCTGCCTCAGCCTCCCGAGTAGCTGGGACTACAGGTGCCCGCCACCACACCCAGCTAATTATTGTATTTTTAGTAGAGATGGGGTTTCACCATGTTGGCCAGGTTGGTCTCGAACTCCTGACTTCAGGTGATCCAACCGCCTCAGCCTCCCAAAGTGCTGGGTTTACAGGCATGAGCTACCACGCTCGGCGGCCTGCTACAATTTTAAATAGCAACAACAAAAAAACACGAGTAACTCTGTTTATATCTTCTTTTGTTTAAAAAATAACACTTTTGTTTAAAAGAAGATATAAACACACATATATATATTTTGGTCTGTTTTTTTTCTTTTTTCAGATGGGGTCTTGCTACGTTACCCAGGTTAGTCTCGAAGGCCTGGGCTCCAGTGATCCTCCTGCCTCAGCCTCCTGGGTTGCTGGGACTACCGGCATGTGTCACCATGCCCAGATATGCCATTTTAGAAAGTGAACCTACCTTGAAAATACTCATCTATTGACTCTCTCGCTTCTACCAAATAAAATTAAAATAACTGCTTATTTTCTTTCTCTCTGCAATTTATAGTTTTTATAAATAACTAGTATCACTGGTTTCTGTATTTCTGCAGCTATAAACATCTGATACACAGCAAGATAACTACCAGCTTGTAAAAATGCCAAGAAGCAAAACACAGCTATAATTAGTATAAAACAGGGTAAACGATGTAAATTACTATGTTTATATAACAAATTGAGAACCTCAAAGTAATAAAAAAAAATTAAGTATCAGACTTAATCTCCCTTTTCTATCTTCTTTCAATCATTTTTTTCTGAAATTCAATTCTTACTCTACTGGGCTAATACGTACTTACATCAATAATAGCTGCTGCACTGCTGTCTAGATGTTTATACAATTCATGTAATACTTCTCTCAGTTTCTTCAAAGTTTTCTTATTAGGCTGAAGTAGCATTGCTTGGAAGTTCACTGGCAAGCCATACCTTACAAAAAAGCAGAAATACAGTATGCAATACAAGCAAACATGTAAAGATATTTTCTTTTCAAAGCAAATATTCTCATACTCTTTAATCATGGTCAACAGGGAGACAGTATCTCACTTTACTTTTACAAGTTCAACTAATATATATAGAAACTGAAACTAATATACACAAAAAACTTAAACGCAAACCTTTGGTACTCACTGTCCACTAGAAATCTCTAAGCCATTTGCTAGGAATTACTTGAATTATCATTCCATTTTTTTTTTCTTTTGAGACAGATTCTCACTGTCGCCAGGCTGGAGTGTAGTGGTGCAATCTTGGCTCACTGCAATCTCCACCTCCTGGGTACAAGCCATTCTCCTGCCTCAGCCTCCCGAGTAGCTGGGATTACAGGCACGCACCACCACGCCCAGCTAATTTTTGTATTTTTAGTAGAGACGACGTTTCACCACGTTGGCCAGCATGGTCTCAATCTCTTGACCTCGTGATCCGCCCACCTTGGCCTCCCAAAGTGCTGGGATTACAGGCGTGAGCCACTGCACCCGGCTTACCATTCAATTTTTAAGGTAATATATGAATATCCTCGGGAAATAATAATAAGTAAGGTCAGCAGATACTTTTATGATAATAGCATGAGGTTACCCACATCTACTTTGAAAATTTGAAAAAATTTAAAAATAGTGAGCATAGTTACACATAAGTTTTGGGGTTTTTGTTTTTTTTGTTTTTTCAGATGGAGTCTCACTCTGTTGCCCAGGCTGGAGTGCGGTGGTGCAATAATGCAGTGGTGCAATCTCGGCTCACTGCAACCTCCACTTCCTGGGTTCAAGTGATTCTCTGCCTCAGCCTCCCAAGTAGCTGGCACTACAGGTGCCTGACACCACACCTGGCTAATTTTTTAATATTTTTAGTAGATACACGGTTTCACCGTGTTAGCCAGGATGGTCTTAATCTCCTGACCTCGTGATCTGCCCTCCTCAGCCTCCCAAAGTGCTGGGATTACAGGCGTGAGCCACTGTGCCTGGCCAAGTTTTGGGTTTTTAAAAACTATTTCTAATATGAGCAACCCATACATAGGATCAGACTGTGATTTCTTAAGTATCTCAAAATATAAAAATACTTTAGGTTAATATGAAATGATTCCAGTAAGTCATCAGCATACTATGTATCCAATGACATATAAAACATCTGAAAGATCTTCCTTTTAAACAAATATTGGTTAATATTTAATCTACTTTTAAGTACCTACACAAGAAAAAGAACCTGAGGGTACGGCAGCATAAATCTCTTTTTCTAAACCTGGCGCTAAATAACAAGACTAATATGCATTGTATAAGCTGTATGATGATACTGACAACCTCTGTCTCATGATTGGCCCTTTGGTTTCTCCAAATCAATTTCCTATTGCTGGACTCTGTTATAATAAAGAGGTCCAATGTAACGAATCTATGAACTCTTCAGTTCCAAGTTTGACAATTAACTTTCTTTACCTTAAAACAGACTCAACAAAAACCCGTAATGCTTTCACATGAATCCATGCAATAAATGCTTCACTAAAATTCACTTTCAGCCACCGTACAAGTGGTCCCTATAAAAAGAAAAAAAAAAAATTACCACAAATTTGGTCTTAGAAATAGCAATTAGATAGACCAAATTTTTTTTAAGTGACTACGTATTAGGAATCTATAGAAGAATTAAGTCACATAATTCACTTTCTACATGTTTCACTATTATTCTCATTATCTCAGATACTTTACCTTAAATTAGATTAAAAGGTTAGCCACTACTGAGTGATCTCAACAGATGCTAAAATGCATTGAACCAATTCATTAACACAGAAAAAGGTATATATTTTAATAAAAGTAGTTAAACCGGTACAAAATATAGAAATGCCTTAGGTTTGAAAATCAAAATACAAAGATCTGAATTTACTACACAATAAAACATTTAATACATGTAAAATCAAATTCAACTTACAAACAACTTCATAACAAAGATAAACAGTTATGTAGGCAAGTCATTTAACAGCCCTAGCTCTTAGTTTTCCCATCTGTAAAAAAGGGAGTTGGTCTAGACATCTAAAATCTCTTTACATTCTAAATTATGTAGTGTAAGTTCTTTTTAAACTTCATATATTTAGTATGATTAAGCGGATTTTAAATACGTTCTCTCTTGATACTTAAAAGACATACATTAACAATTCGGCTAACACTTACTTGGATAACATTATTAGGTTCATTTGGATGTACCAACCAATTAATTTAAGCAAAAAGGATAGCAAAACAAAGTGGAAATCTTTGGTCAAAATATCTATTCTGTAAAAGGATTTTGGGTTTTCCCTAAAAAGCTGGTTATTTTGGACATTACTTGGAGGAATTAGTTTCCTCCTAGTTGAGATGATATGGCTTATAAAGTACCTGGAAATAATTTTCAGTATATCCCTTCACTTCCCCTCACATTATTAAGAGAAACACATTTTCACTCATGTTTCCCTTTGCAAACAAGCTTTTAGTCTTCACAGTAATCCCACACTTGAAGATGGCAAGAAAGTTAACACCATCTTTCATTTTCACAATTCCACCTGTTTCCCATTACACCTAGAACACACCAATTCTCCAATAGTTTCAATACAAATTGCTTCAATAAAAGACTGAGGCATTGAACAAATCTGCCTCAAGAAAGTGAAAAGTCGGCCAGGTGCGGTGGCTCAAGCCTGTAATCCCAGCACTTTGGGAGGCCGAGATGGGCGGATCACAAGGTCAGGAGATGGAGACCATCCTGGCTAACCCGGTGAAACCCCCGTCTCTACTAAAAAATACAAAAAACTAGCCGAGTGAGGTGGCGGGCGCCTGTGGTCCCAGCTACTCGGGAGGCTGAGACAGGAGAATGGCGTAAACCCGGGAGGCGGAGCTTGCAGTGAGCTGAGATCCAGCCACTGCACTCCAGCCTGGGGGACAGAGCGAGACTCCGTCTCAAAAAAAAAAAAAAGTGAAAAGTCTTACTGAAAATAACTTTGTTACTTAACTAAAATCTCCCTTCACCTACAAGGACGTTAACCAGAATACTGCATTTAAAAATTAATATCTGATATGGATTTAGGTGGAGTAATTTAAGTATGTATTTTAAGGTAACTATTCTATTCGATCTAAGATAGATGTAAGCTTTAGAAGAAAGCTTTCTTAGAAATAGAATAGTTCTCTCTAGAATAGTTAAGCTTTAGAGGAAATTCATTCTAATTATTCAATTAAAAAAAAAACTAAAATCAAATGTCTTAAAACCAAAGCAGATTTTTACTTTCTTTTAAATCAAAGGAAAGTAATACCACTTGTTCTTCTGCTTAATATTGATAATACTAAATATTTAAAACACATACAAATTGTTTTTTCTTATCAGTAGAAAGCCTGTTCATTTCTTCTTTATCTGCTTTCATCTCCTCTTCGTTATACTGGAAGTCACGAACAATGAATCTAAATTTGGGGGAAAAAAACAAAATTGTTCATGTTGTATACAGCTGATCTAACAAAGTAAATACACACAAAAATAATCATCTTACTTGTTTTCCCTGGCTTTGTGTCTGAAGTCATCAACTGCCTTCCTAAACAAGGTAACATTACACAGGTAACTGTCTTGGTCCTCTGAAAGAACACTATGGAGAAAAAAAAAAGAAGTCCATTTAAAGATGTATACATATTGCTGTCTTTCATATTAAGGGCAAAATTCAGAAACAGGTAGAAGAGAAAAGTAGGGTGTAAGAGCCCTTCCCAAATTACCTCAAAGCTTTTCAATCTGGATTGCCTCAAACACTGAAGACATTGAATGTTTACGATTTATTCTGCTAATGATACTTTTTTTCTTACTAACCAACAAAATTAGACATTAACTCCAGTAAAGCATCCAAATGCTAAGAACCACACTTTTCAATCAACATTAGCACCAGGCTGCTTTGTTTCCAGTGTCTCCTTGATAAGCACACTTTTCTTTTCTGGAAACCTAATTCTTTCTTCCTTTCTCCAGGCCAACTCAGCCCCACTGAGGCCCAGCCTAGCCTCTCTGCATTGCCAGTACATCAAACCTTGGATCTTTCCTTTGCTCCCATGACATCTCTCAATCAAAAACTGATAGGCCAGGTGCAGTGGCTCATGCCTGTAATCCCAACACTTTGGGAGGCTGAGGTGGGTGACTGCTTGAATTCAGGACTTTCAGACCAGCCTGGGCAACATGGCAAGACTGTGTCTGTACAAAAACTACAAAACCTAGCCAGGTTTGACGGTGCACGCCTATAGTCCTAGCTACTCAGGAGGCTGAGGTGGGAAGATCACTGGAGCTGGGGAGGTTGAGGCTAAGTGAGCCAAGATTGTGCCGCTGCACTCCAGCCTGGGTGACAGAGTGAGAGAGACCCTGTCAAAAACAAACAAACAAACAAACAAACAAAAACAACCTGATGAACACAACTGTCTAATCTCTGAATAAATGTGCTTGTATGCATCCCATGGCTCCATTTTAGGCTTCAGAAGGTCCCAGTGAGGTCAGAACTTCCATTCAGTCACAGTTCCATGGACATCACTGGAAAGACCTTTCTAGACACAACTGCCAGGAAATTTTAATGGTCATTTAAATCTGTAGTACCTTCGGTGAAAGTCCACTGTTTGAAAGGGGAATAGTATCGCTTGTGATAGTACGGCCCATATTTGGCCTTCAGAATTTACCTACAGTGCCTCCTGTATAGAAGTCCTTACGCGAGGTCCATGAGGCTGCACGGGCAGCTGTTCCACAGGGATAACCTTGGGGCAGGGAATGTTACTGAGAGGAGTCTCTTCTCCTTTCTATCTTTCACATATTGGAGGTCTTCTAATGTTTAGTGTTTTTTAAACAGCTTTACTGAGATATAATCGTTATACAGAAAACTGTACGCATTTAATGTCTATAATCTGAAGTGTGGACATACGCATATACCCATGAAACCATCACCACAATCTAGACAATAAACATACCCCTCACTACCAAAAGGGTCCTGTGCCCTTTTGTTGACTGTTTTCTTTGTTTTTCAATGTTTAGTTTTTACTTACAATGTGGTACTTCTGAAATCAGAAAAAGTAAATTTTACAAAATGGAGGAATGCTGGGGAATTTAAAGATACTATATTAAAAAAATTTTTAAAGCAAGTGTAGTTTTTCCTGAAGCCTAAGAACCACCTGGTTAGCCAAGTAAATTCAGGAGGCAACTACAGTGTTTAATCACAGGATGGCTTTAAGTACTGAATCTACCCCACTTCTGATCAGCCAGCCAGCAGGGGCACCTCCCCAGCGAATGACCAGCAGACAGTCTGGGAGTACTGATCACTGTAATTGCTGACATGCAGAGAAAATGCAAGTACTCTGGATTTAGAACACTGAAACCTCCTGTTAGACTGTATCTTCTCAAAATGATTACCCTTAGTTCTTGCTCCTGGTATCCATCAAATCCAATGAAGGGCAGCTACCAAGAGGACAGAGCTCGATTTAAAAAGCCGTTTAAGGATCTTCTGCTTTGCCAAGATTTACTCAGTGATGTGTGAACTGCTTGAGATCAAAACAAATCTAAATCTAACTTGTAGGCTATTTCAGAGCCACAAATAATGCTTCACCATTAGCATACTAATCTTTTAGTATCCAACACTTTGCTGTTTTGAAGACCCTTCCAAAAGCATTTGGTGCTTGACATGGCCCTGTGTCAATGAGCAGGTTACCTATTAAACAGGTTCCTAGCTATTGGGCAGAGATCTGGGACACAGCAAATTCCTAAGGCTTACTCAAAATCCTGATGGTGATAAAAGCCAAGATAAAACTTCCATCTCACCTTATAACTAAATCCTACTCTGCCACCTTATTATGAAAAATAAATAAAAGCCACTTGCTTTTCCTCTTTCCCCTAAGGAAAGGTATTTCTTAAAAACTGTATAAAAAAATAAACCACGAGTCCTTACTACAATAGACTTGTAGTCATTTAACATGTACTAAGACTCTGTAATGCAAGTGCTTGCTAGACATTACTATAAAACTAAGACAGCATTTCCTGATCTCCAGGTATGGGTTTAGTAAAGGAAACAGGCATAAACAGGTAACTGCAATACAGACTTGTAAGTGCTGCAACAGAAAATGTACATGATACACTGGGGAATTAGTTACTTTATCTGAGGGGATTCAAAGGAGTTTCACCAAAGAGGTGATACTAGGTGGAAGTTTGAAAGAAAGGCAAAAAAGAGAACATTCCAGACAGAACCCCATATGCAAATGAATACAGGTGTGGAATAGCATGGTGCATTTGAGGAATTGCAAGAAGTGTGTATAACTGGGGCTCAGCATGGTAGCTCATGCCTGTAATCCCAGCACTTTGGGAGGCCAAGGCAGGCAGACCATTTGAGGTCAGGAGTTCGAGACCAGCCTGGCCGACATAGTGAAACCTCATCTCTACTAAAAATACAAAAATTAGCTGAGTGTGGTAGCACATCCCAGCTACTTGGGAAGCTGAGGAAGGAGACTCACTTGAATCCCAGAGGCAGAGGTTGCGGTGAGCCGACATCATGCCTCTGCACTCCAGCCTGGGTGACAGAGAGAGACTGTGTCTCAAAAAAAAAAAGAAAAGAAAAAATATATATATACACATATACGGCTGGGATATAGGGTACAAGAAGAGGGTGTGTGTGTGTGTGTGTGTGTGTATTGAGTACAGGCAGTCAAAATGGGGAGGGACAAGCAGGGTTTTAGACAGGGAAGTAACACATTTATATGTCACAAAGATGAAAACAGCAGCAATGTGGAGGACTGATGAGAAGAGAAAATACCGGAGAAAAGGAGACCAGCTAGGCTCATGGTCCAGGCAAGGGATGAGGGAGTCAGAGCTGGAGCAGTGGCAGTGGGTCTTGGGGGAGTGGGGAGAGTAGATTTAACCACGTGAAATTGTGGATATTTGACCATTTTTTGACCTACAAGACAGCAATTTTTAATGGTTCAGCCAAATAACTATGGAAGGTGGAAATGCCACAACTGATTAGACTAATGCAGGCAGGGGGTCTGTTGGGGGGGTGGGGTGCAAGGGTGAAGGAAGATTCCAAAATGACTATCACACTTGCGGTTTGGATCACTGGGCAGATGTTGCTGCCATATACTTCAAGGCAACGAGAGAGTTTGAGTCTGAGATTGGGGTGTCAGTTACCTAGGAAATACCACATGGAGTGGTCCAGTAGGAACCCAGGTATGTGAGTTTGTAGGTGGGGGGAAGGCTGGCCACAGATAAAGATTTAGGAGTCCGAAAACTGCAGTTGAAGTTAGAGCCATGGGTGTGGTTGAAGTGATACTGACAGGAGAACAGACCATCTCCCTCAGAAACTCTGAAACATAGAGAAACTTCTGGACAGTGGCCAGTATCATTTTTCCTGCACTTCTTAGCTAGGCTGTTCTGTTTCACTGGGGACTCCACATCCCTAAACAAAAACTTCTGTGAAGCACCCATTAGTTTGTGATGCTGCTTCCAATGACAGAGAAAAGGCAAAAGTTAACCAGTGATCTGACTCAATCAGACTATTTTAATAAGCAAAAGCAGACAAAAAATAAAAAAATAAAAACAAGGAAAGTGGTAATTCTGAAAGGACAAGTGAAAAGCACCTCTTTCTGAACAGTGTTTCTACAAAAAAAAGCAGAACAGCAGCCCAGCCTCCACTTCTTTGTCCACAGCCTTGACACGGCATTTATCCACAGTGCTGCATTTAGCCTCACAGTAGTAGCTACAAAACTCTCCCATCTTTGTAGAACATTTTACAAACAGTTATATTTTGTGAATTTTAAAATTCTTTCAGGTTTGAGGACAGTTAGAATAAAAGACTGAAAAATATTAGATTGGATATCAGAGTGAATATTTTTCAGTCGATTCTACCTCAGAACTCCACTTTCATCTTCACTACTCCCAACAATAATCACTCAAGTTATCACGCCAAAAAGTGATGTTACTACCATAATTAATTAACTTGTGTAAAGCACATAGAACAATGACCAGCTCATAGAAATTACTCAGAAATGCTGGGTGTGATAAACCAAAAATTCAGCATCAGGTCATAGAGATCTTTCCTAAATGGCAGACAAAATTCCAGGCTCACTCCAAAAAGCCTATTTGCCCCTACGTGAACTGCATGTACTCTTGATGGTGCTATTTGAGCTAATGCTACGTTGTCTCTGACTAAATTTAAGCAGGTAAGTTTTTGAGTCAGTGATTCCAAATGTACTTTGAGAAACAGGTAGAACAGATGTTTTCACTGAGCAAGGAAAGGCTGGGAGCTCTCAGAAGATCAGTGTGCACTTACAAGTCATTTGCAAACAAGTCTTGACTGCAATAAACTGTTCCCTGCCTGAAATTTGCCCTTTAAACTAATAAAGTGACTGTCCAAAGATCTAAATCTCTGATGGAATATTTTTAAAGTCCTTCTATCAGAGTAAATCTGAGCTTACTTAATGAGCCTACACACCATCCCCCTGGACATCTGGGTTGGCATATGTCCACCTCTGGAGGACATTCTGTGTGCACTGGGTCCTCATTCTCCTCCTTCACCTGCCTCCTAGACACAGAGTCAACCTCTATGGCTCTAATGCCCTACAGATCTGTCAGTATCAACAGCCTAAGTGAGACACTAATATGAAGACACAACTGTAGTCTTCAGGTTACTATGTGAAGAGCTGGTATGAATGAAGGTATTCCCCCAAATGAAAAAAAAAAAAAAAAATTCATGATGAGCACAAGTTTGTTGTTTAGTTCCTAAAAGATCAACATTTGTGAAAATACAGTAACATTATCTTGTATTTTGAATACTTCATCAAGCCTTAAAATATCTTCATAATATATGCAAGGAAGGGGCTATGTTCATTTACAGACAAAGAAAAGGAGGCCAGAGAAGTTAAAAGACTTACCCCAGGTCACACAGCAAGTTGGTAGCAGAACTGAGACAGGAGAATAGGGTCTGGAGGCAGGGAACCTAAGGTTGTTTCACCCCGATTTCCTAGAACTAAATTGAAAGGAAAACCCTAACTTTCCATGCCTAAGTAACAAAAGAACCAGAGGCTACTCCTTTTGACCTTTCCTGCATGGCAGATGGGAAATTCGCTGTCTGCAACAAATCAGACTGATTCCAGGCCAAGTCTTCATTTGTAGAGAAGTATAACTTTGCAACTTCACCCTAGCTTCTGATTGGTTGCAGAAAGCAACCAATCAGATGTTTGCACAGGAGTGTGACCTTTGTAACTTCACTTCAGCCTCTGGTTGGCTGCTTTCTGCAACCAATGAGACTGACTGCAGGCTACCACTTCATTTACATGAGGTGAGAATGAAGTGGCCAATGGGAAACTTGTAGGAGTTATCTGGACCCAAGAAGATTCTGCATCCGGACCCTTGAGCCACTGCTCGGGTTCGCTCCTACACTGTGGAGTGTACTTTCTTTTGTTTTTAATAAATCCCTGCTTTTGTTCTTTTGTTGCTTCATTCTTATTTTGCTTTGTTGGGCATTTTGTCCAATTCTTTGTTTAAAACACCAAGAACCTGGACAACCAGAAGTCACAACCCTACCATTGACTGACCCTACGAGTGACAGATTCTACCGGTGATAGAACCAGCAATAGAACTCAGATCCCTGGGTCCAGGACTCTTTCCATTATACTAAGCTACTTGCCACATGACACAATGAAACTGGAAAAGAAAATATTTCATGGGCCTGACCTTACTAATTCCACTTCTTTACTACCTCCTATATCTTCCACCCTGCTGCCTCCCCTTGAAGCATATATGTATCTATAAGAATCCTGTGGGGTGGAGATACACTGTATTTATATTTTCTCAAAGAATGGGTGGAGATACACTGTATTTATATTTTCTCAAAGAATATCTGGTGTGGCAATGCAGAATATGGAAAAATGACATGGAATAGTGTTAAAAGGGTACAGGACCTGGAGCTAGAAGATGTGAGTTCTAGCCCTAACTCTGCCATTGGACACTTTACACAGCCATCTGCCTCAGGGAACTATTTAAGCATTTTAACTTCTTCTTCCATGAGAATAAGAGTGATACCTGTCCATACTTCACAGACTTGTAAATTTCAAATTAGGCAATGCATGTTAAATCTATAAATTTAAAAAGTGTTTAATAAAAACAGGTTTATTTGTTTTTTAAATAAAAGGAACATACAGATTGAGTAAAATCTAAGCTCAAAGTGATGGTGAACATCTGGAGATCAATACGGCAGTCCAGTAGCCATTCTGGTACACTTCCTTTGCCAAGTAAAATGAGGAATTACAGACACATAGTAGGTATGCAATAGTGAATAAAGAATTTTCAAAAGGCAGCACAGTGAGGCAGAAAAAGTACCACACCAGACATCGAGGTTCTAGTTCTAGCCCTGCCACAAATGAGATGTGTGACCCTGGGCAAACTATTAATACCTCACCGACCTCAAACTTCTAAGTCTATAAACAGGAGGTTGTCAAACAGACTGTGCCAAGTCCCTTCTAGGTCTAAAATTATTACAACTAGAGTTCACAGAACTCACTCATGAGGTTAATTTATCACAAAGGCAAGACAGCAAACATATTTCCTCAGCCAACATCCAAACTCTAAAAGGAATTCTAAGAACCAAATGGTTTTACAAAAACTCCTACTTACTTGCTAGACCTTGGAACGACCATTTCGGCTAGTGTTTCATACTGCTTAATCCAGTCGTTGTGGTTTAACCTGCAGGAGAGGTACAATACACATTGGAAAAGAAAAACAAGTCCTATTTCCTGCCATATCAAGGAAGAGAAAAAATTATGTGACAAATAGGAAATCTGGCTATAGTGAGTATACTCCAACTCTATGTCACAAAAAAAAATTTGTTACTCAGGTTTCCTACTGAGAATGAATTTCCAACACACTGAGTAATGCAGGAAATACAGATCACCACCCTACCTCCAGTAACTATTGCAAAAGAGGCACGTCCTAGAACTACGTTTGGAAAAGAAGTAAAGCACAGTATGGATTCTAAAGTATTTTCAAGCTGCATAGTTCATACATATAGTGCCTCATTTTTTAAAAATGGTCATGCTAAAATCACTGTCATTCCTCTCAGTGGCAGTTATGAAGGACTGAAAAAAACTGTATTTATGGAAAGCACAGAGTACCATGAGGTAGTAAGTAAATGACGTGACAGTAAACTACGTTGCCACAAAGCATTGTGCAACAACCTTCTCTAGAGGCCACTGGCTTCCCGGGGTGCGGGGAGAGACAACTATGTTTGAGATTGAAAACAAATAATTATAGTGTTTATAGGCCAGGATAGAGAATAATTCATCATGTAAGATGTCTTAGGTCCTATGTTTCAATTACGAGGTACAGAAAACCATAAAAATTTCTGGTTTTGACCCCGAGTTTTCAATACAGGTTGAATGAGTCAAATATTTTATCTGGGCAAAAGTTATTTTCCTACATAGCACAAAAAAGCAGAGATACATAGAATTTGTTATAAATAATCAGTGTTTCAGTGTAGCAGAGGGGAGTTATGTAACTAGAACACAAAATAAAACTTCTGGAGTGAAATCCTTAGATTTAAGGCCTTCTCCCTCTGCAAAGAAAAATCCAAAAGGTAGCATACTGCAATAAAGGGGAAAAAATGCAGAACTGAGATAATATTGTAGCCACTGCAAATTCCACGGAGGCATTATTTTCTAGTACTCCCAATCTCTGAACCAGATAAAAATGCAGAGCACAGCAAGGAAGTCTGCATGCAAAGATACTCTGAAAAAGACCCAAATCTCCCACCTGAGTTCGGATCCCCCAAACATTCCCTGATAGCAAGACTTCAGTGTAAGGCAAAAGTGAAACCATTAATAGTGCTATACAGACACGCACAGAGTCCAGATCTTCCTACAAGTACCCAAAGGTTTCACTTCATTTCATTCAAGATTAACTATGATCAAATATTAAATAACACAGAAGGCCTAATCCTAAGGAGATTTAAAAGGTTGTCTAGCCCAGTGGTTAGCAAACTATGCGCATAGCCAAGCCTGTTTTGTAAATAAAGTTTTATTCAAACAGCCACATCCATTCGTTTATATATAATTTATGGCTACTTAAGCTATAACCACAAAGTTGACACAGTGGAGTAGTTGTGACAGAGATCACATTGTTTACAAAGCCTACAATACTTACTATCTAGCCCTTCATAAAAAAAAAAAAATTGCTAATCTCTGCTCTAATCCATTCTTTGTGTCTTACAGTGCTTAATTCATCCTAACCAGTCATAAAGATTTTTTTGGGAAAAAATGCAAAGACCTTCCTATTTTGAGAAATCTAAAATCTGTATTTGTTAAACAATCAATAATTTAGCATTACCTAATGTCTGAATGAGCCAACTCTACCAAGCTGCTAAATTTGATTTGGAAATTCAATTTATAATTGAAGTCTCCATTGCCAGGTTATGATCTAATTTCTACTTTATGTGCCACATGAGCAAATGCTGATTGACAGAATGAATGGCAAGGTTATATTCCTTTTACGCTTGGATTTTATGGAAAACTTCAAACTACAATACTAGATACTAACATTTTTCTTGTATTTTAACAAGTAAAACCCTTTGTAATAGAAAGACTTACTTGGGAACTACTACAAGTAATGTGACAAGATACTCTGAATCAAGAACAAAGTCATCCTTCTTCACAATTTCTGCTAGACTTCTAGTTAGCAAACTTCCTCTGAGGAATTAAAAAAAAAAAAAAAATCATTAGGCTGATAATTACGGGCTTCTGTAACACAAATAAACAGCAGGCTAATCATTTTCACATATACTATATATACATTGAGAGGGATTAGTCTTAGTTAAGAGTTTTACTTTGTAAGGAGTCATCATTTAGCTGAATATATCCTACCCTGGCAACCAAGGAAATATCTTCTATCAAAATTTGCCTCTAGTGTTTTGTGTTTGCTTTAATTATCATAACTCAGCTCTTCTCTTGCCTACATATATAATATCTTGACTGGAAAAGTGCTATCTACTCATTAGATATCAATTAAAGTCTATTCTATCATATAATTATGAAATTATGTCATCTAAGCACAACATCTTCAGTGTTCTTCCCTCCCTTGGGTATCATCTGATACCAGGCAATTTTGGTAGCTAACCCAATAATTAACTCTTTCAAATCAGTCTTCATTTGCCTTCCAGTAATCACTTTGCTATAATAAATATGTCTTGTCCTGTTTGTATCACTCATAGTATCCAACCAACTTTCCCTCTAGGATATGAAGGCACAACTTGAATACTTTCATGCTTAAAGCTGCACTTGTAGTAGTCATAGCACGAGGGGATCAACCAAAACAATTCAGTCCTGTTTTTAAAAACCTAATGAGTGAAAAACCTAAACTCTGAAAACAGATAAGAGAATAATTGTTACATCATAAAAGGATTATTCTATAGTTAAGCGATAGGTAATTACTATGCAGTTAAACTATGATTTCATTTAAAACAATTAATTTTAGACTATTTTTCAGTGAAATATCAAATGGATAAAGGGATAAGCCAGGACCCAGTTCACAAGTATTATTTATAAAACAAGTATAATAAATCAGCCTCACATCTGTTTTGATTAGTCTGAATTCTATAAACTTACCTTAGTGAGCTTTTCTCCATGAAGTAAAAGAAATACCATTTTGATTACAGAAACAACATAAACTGAAACTAACTAAATCCCAAAAATATCTCCCTCGGTGTATGCTAGTGTGCTTCCCGAGTTCTTAATACTCAAATATACTTGATCTGCTTACGCATTCTTTCGTTCCAAATTCTGAAGATTTCCTTTCAGGTTATTGTATGCAGATGCTCGAGATTTCAGGTCATTATCAATCTGAGTTACTCCCTTCGAAAAAGAAGAAAAATAGACGAAATTTTCCTAAATCTGCCTCTACTAATACTAACAAAGTAGCTAAACTTTAACTTCTACAAAAAAAACCCACTAGTTTCTAGTGTAAGAATATTCTATTATTTTAAAAGCACGACTTTAGGAGATCATTTAAAAAAGTCTACTTCATTTTTAATATAATTTCCACATAAATCTTTTCTACTAAAAATAATGTTTTAGTCCACACGTATTTTAATTATTATATTACTTCTTAAACCATGGAAATGGAATCTAGGCTACTGGGTTTGGAGATTACTAATTACAAGGCTTCAATTCACAAGACCGAAGGATATTTTCCAAAATAAACTAAATTACATGAAGACTTTTAATTACTGCAAACATCACTATTACATAGAATATTTTTCTATGAAATTAAAATTATAGTTGAATTTATTCATAAATGTCACAAAAGCTGCCTTTTCAAACGAATAGAATACTAAACTACATGGGGAGAAAATGTGAAGTAAACAATATTTGAAGAACTGACTTTAACATAGTTCTAGCATTATTAGCTGTGTAGCACGAGGATAAGTCACTTCACGTCTCTAAGCCTGCTTCCCTATCTACAGCAGCATCAGGAAGCAAATGATCTAATCCTTAAGGATCCAGAAAATAAGGCTCAGTCACAGTAAGAACACCACTTTATATTATCAAATAATGTAAATAAGTTTCTTAAACTATAGTAATCAAATTGTATGATGACTTTAGTTAAAATCTTTGATAGTCTATTTATTTACATTTAACTATGTAACACACTGCATAACTAAAGTTGGGAGCAAAGGAAAGTCTGTCCAATAATTTAAACTACACTTCTTGCCCCAGCCAGGTCAATAAGAATGCTGGCAAACAATTAACAGGTCCTT
>NW_012113253.1:4867250-4889854 GCF_000951035.1 Colobus angolensis palliatus
GTGGCACATGAATAGGGGAATTTTTCCAGGCAGAGGATCAAAACTAAATAGTCGGAAGGGGTCAGAGAACGCATAGGGTTTAATATTTGAACAAGTACACTACGCCCACAAACATACTTCAGTGACCACTATCACCTACCTGAACGACTAAGAAATCTTAATAGACCCAAATTTCCTATTCTACACAATCTCAGGTGCCCTTAAAATTTGTATAAATAATACAGAATTTTCACACTTTCTTAAACACTGTTGATGTAATATTCAAGTTAATTACATAACTAAGTATACAACTTAGATAATCTACACATGAAAGTGTTATATTTTTTAACATCTTTTAATGTCTAAAGTTGTAGTAAGGACACCCTCTATCTGTGACACATAACTAAGCTGCCTTATCAAAACCTAAAAAGTATTTCATAGTGAAATTATAAAATAAGCAAAGCCACTATAAATCAATGTGTCCTACTTGTCTTAAGTATTATCTTACCTTGGCAATTATTTCAGAAATATTTTTCAGGGACTGCTTGATTGGATATTTGGCCATGTCCCACTGGAACCTTGTTATATAAGTAACCAAGTCCACTGAAATAAGGGAATAAACTAATTACTGAAGAGAAGCAATAGAATTGTTCAGTTTTTTACACAGCAATATATTTTAACGCTGAAATTGGCATTGAGGAAATCAGCAAAGATGTCATTTCTGAAGAATCCTGATTAAATGTGAACTATATTAAGTAACATGGATTAATCAAAATTTCCACCTTGTAATCTCTTCTTCTTACTCAAAATTTAATACAAATTAAGATGCTCCTTCTAATTTGATTACTTTAAAAATGAAATATGTACATATTCCTAATATGCTTCATACATAGGAGAGACACACAAAGATTAAGAAACTACTTCAAATTGTCTCCTCGATAAGTAGAATTTCACAAAAGAATGTTCTTTCTTTGATAACTTACCCAAGCAAACTGAAAATAAACTTGTCTATTAAAACCATGTTGATGACTGTTTCCAGGAGTTCACATTTTAACAATTTTCAAAACATGGACCCTTTCACTTTCAAATGGAAAGAATAAAACATGTAGAGCTAAAAAAATACTCAACAACTGATTCCTTGGAGTTTAGTAATCAAAGTGACTTCACCCCTAATGGGATCAAGGACAGTGAAACCAAATGGCAATTATGGCAGCACTCACTGACAAAAGTAATTCATATAAAAATATCTTTCTCTTCTCAGTATCTCCTTACATAATACCAGTGAGTCAACAACACAGATGGTATTTCCGAAAGCAACTCTATCTAGATGCACTGCCCCTCTTGGTCAACCAGCATTCCACCTACTAGACTAACTGCCCTAGTTCATAAAATACATAGAAGGTCAGTGAAGACAACACAAATTAACTTATTAATATCTAACATACCTTCTGTTCCTTCTCAAAACACAAATTAACAGACACAGTAAACAATGACATCAGAATTACTTTGATAACAAAGAGCAAGAATAAGTTACTACATTTTTAACTGATTAAATATTCATTGAGCAGCTATTATTTGCAAGAAGAAATGAGATTTCAGGAACACTGGATTTAAAATATAGTAACCTAATCAGAGTAGGCGATCCCGTAGAGAATGAAAGGAAAGTGTTATTTCCTTCTTTTTTTTTTTTTTTTTTAAGAGACAGAGTCTTGCTCTGTCACCCAGGCTAGAGTACAGAGGTACAATCATAGCTCACTGCAGCCTTGAACTCCTGAGCTCAAGCAATCGCCTCTCCTCAACCTCCTGACTAGCTGAGACTATGGGCATATGCCACTACATCCAGGTAATTTTTTTCTTTTTTTTTCTTTCTTTTTGTTTGGGTTTTTTAGAGACAGGCTCTCCCTATGTTGCCCAGGCTTGTCTTGAACTCCAGCACTCAAGCGATCCTCCTGCCACAGCCTCCCAATGTGCTGGGATTACAGGCGTGAGCCACCATGCCAGCTCATTATTTCCTATTATAATGACATATCACTAAAGATGGGCTTAATTTTAAATGAAGCAAAATGCTAAAATGGTATTTCGTAAGAAAATAAGAAATGCAAGTACAAATGAAAACAATGGGGTCAGAATCATCTTTATAAAGTCATTACTACGTAGAGCAAACTCTATATAAACACTGGCTTCTATCCACAGAGAAGTCAGTAGGCTATTTTATGGGTATTAAGTAAAGAAATGCCAAAATTATATTGGGGAGGAGGCACTATTCTGCAATAAAACTAATAATTTCTGTTCTAAGGCTTTAATAGCTATATACTATTAAATACAAAAACCTACATAAGACAGCAGGTATTCAACTGGAACAATGCTGAGATATACAACTTGGAAACTTGTAAATGAGTGAACAAATAGGTGCTGGAAAGAACTAAGGCAAATCTTTACAATACTGCTCTTGCAGGGGACTTGGCATCGTATCACAAGCCATATTATATATTATGTAAGACTGTCTTCTACTAGATTATGTTTCAGGGAACAGGATGTACCTGGAAGTATCACCAAATTCAGTAATGATCATTGTACTTTAATGGCTTTCTATTGTATTTAGTGTCCTTTTCTACAGACTTTTTTACATTACTTTTTGTTTCTGCAGCTTGGTTACTCACTTTATATGAGTTAATAATTAACAGTCATGAGCATTAGCTCACCTCCATTAGCCAACAGATTCTCCTGAACTTTGTCTTTACTATCTTCCAATACATCAGCCATGTACTGAGCCACTTTCTTAACCACTCTGAGGAGGAAAAAAAATTAACCATTTTCAGGAAAAAGATCTAAATTGCATTCTATATGATGAACATATTATATAAAGACATGAGTTTGACTATATATGTTCCCATTATACCTATCCATATAATATACAATAAATGGATCTTACCTTATAATGTTTTAAGGATAAAATGGACCAAGATTTTGTTACATGCAAAAGTCAACTGAGTAACTGTAGAGTTTTAAGGAGACTACATGCAGTGTGTTACTAGTCTAGAAAGAAAGTGGTGGGAAGCTAGTGAGAAACAGTCTGTAAAGAGGCATATATTTATACACAAAAAACTGGACAATGCAAGGACCAAGAACAAAGGAGGCAGCCGAGAACTAGCACTCACCATGTTCCTACGACATGCAAGACACTGTGGTTTCCCTTAGGAAAAAAGGGATCTTACAGGCAAGAGAACATAAGCAATAGTCATGATGAAAAATTAGGTCCTACATTATTAATTAATTGTTTATTGAGCATCTGCTATCTACAAGGAGCTATGCTATAGAGGAAGCCATAATGCCAAAACTATTAGGTTGGTGCAAAAGTAATTGTGGTTCTGGCCATTACTTTAGAAACAAAAAAATGGCAAAAACTCTATTACTTTTGCACCAGCCTAAACCAAGGCACCTACATATGACCTTGTCAATTCTCTCATTTATAAGACACTGAGGTATAAAAGTATAAGTTACTTATCCAAAGTCACAAGACCAGTTAACGTCAAAGATGTGACTAGAAACATATTGTCCTGACTTTAGAGTCCAGGGTTCACTTCCTCATTCCATGTCTGCCTCTAGGCCCTGGGTGGGATTCAGAATCACACAACACAACAAAATCACTACCTTTACACATTGCTTAAAATCTCATTGGAAAGATACAAAAATATATAAATTACTAAATATAAAGCAATCTGAAGTCAGTGCCAGCTGAGATTGCCAGGTTGCAGAGAGAGAGAGATAAAGGGAGGGATCACTTGCAGCTACTGTAGTCAAGAAAGCCCAAAGGCTCATGAGCAGGGCAATGAAGGACAGAAATGGTTTTACAAGGATGATTACCTGGGAAGAAAGCATATTCTTGCCATGGGGCATAATGTGAGTCAAGATAAGAGGTGGAAAAGCAGTAGGCATCCAGAGAATGGTGAGGAGTCCAGACTGATGGGAGCAGCAGGCTGAGAAGTAGGGAGGGGAGCTTAGGCTAGGAAAGTGGGATGCCAGATTACAGATACATAGCCTGTGAAGTCACACTCTAGACAGGGACGTAACACAGGTGAAACAGGGCTCAGGACAAGGATTCTGATGACTATATGCTCAACAGCTAGGAGGGGAAACTGGAAGACAAATTAAGAAATTCCTGTAATGGTTTCATTTTTTTCTTAAAATATATATATATGTATACACACACACACACACACACACACACACACACACATATATATATATATTTTTTAAGAGACAGTCTCGCTCTGTTGCCCATGTTGGAGTGCAGTGGTGCCATTATAGTGCATTGCAGCTTTGAACATCTGGGCTCAAATGATCCTCTTGCCTTGGCCCCTTGAGCAGGAGGGATTACAGGTGTGAGCCACAGAGCGTGGCTTGTTGACAGTTTAAACAAGGGCCAATACGGGCCAGGAAAGGTGATAGAAGAGCTAAATTTAAATGACAATCCTATGCTGAGTGGTCTCAAACCTAAAAATTAGAACAATTTCAGAAATAATGATGTAAGTCATAAGTCTTCAACATGTTTAACTTGAGGTTTGTACATACATTTGCCTATGTCTCCAAAATTCACCCATTCCTTCAAAAGGGACAAATCATTCTCATAAAATTTGACAAGCATCTTGTAAACAGAACCATTTGCTATGAACATTCTAAAATGTTGCATGTTTACACACAGAAGTACTTCAGCGTGTAGAATCATCTGGTGTCAAATTTATAAACTTAAAGTCGCATAACCCACAACTTCGAGATCTCCCTATTTACAAGAGGATCTGTGTCAATGTACAAAATGTCATCTCAAAAATATCTGCTCCAATGATTACATTTTTAAGAAAGTATAAACTATGATTTACCACATATACCATATTCTACAATGTTTGGACTTTAACACTTGGAGCATTTAAGTCATTAAGCTATCATCTGTCAACACTACCAAAGTCTAACAACAACATGATTTTTAAATTCCTCGTATCTTTCAGGAGGACTGAAGAAGATGCGCTTGTGGAACAATGCAGAAAAGAACAGCTGACACACTGCACAGGTAACTTTAAATTCTACTCACCAAACTAGCTACATTTGTCCTTAATACTTTTCAGATTCCTTCCCTAAAAAATCTGAGCCAGCTGGGCACCGTGACTCATGCCTGTAATCTCAGCACTTTGGGAGGCTGAGGTGGGAGGATCACTTGAGGCCAAGAGTTTGAGACCAGCCTGGACAACATAGCGAGACCCTGTCTCCACAAAAATAAAAATAAAAATATTAGCTGGGTGTGGTGGTGCAAGCCTATAGTCTTAGCTACTCAGGAAACTGAGGTAAAAGGATCGCTTGAGCCCAGGAGTTCAAGGATGCAATGAGCTATGATTGCGCCACTGCAATCCAGCCTGGGTGACACCAAGACCCTGTCTCTAAAAAAATAAATAAATAAAATTTAAAATCTGGGCAAACTTTAAATTATATTCAGGACATCCCATTAACAATTTAAAGAAAGAACTATAAAGCCATCAAGGTGACTGACATGGGTACAAATAAATATTAATAATTATATTCTCAGGGGCCTCCTTTCTCAGTGTCTCTTTGGTTGTCATAACTTGTAACTGTAATGAGGTAGATGAGACCTCAGGGAAGACTCACTCCAGGGATGACAACTAAAAAAAAAGTTCCCTCAAATTTTTTTCTCAATTAAAAATGTGTAAGCAAGAAACCAAGAGACTATTCTTTCCATCAGTTCGTGCTTTGAGTGTATCATAATTATTTTCACTATATGTATAATAATTCATAGTACTCATTTGCTCTATATGAATATATGGAATTATAATCCTAAAAGTTGCTTTTCCTTTCATCTTCTCTTTTCCATTCTAATGACCAAGTGTCTGGTCCCAATTGAGCTTTTACTATCTCTTTTTTTTTTTTTTTTTTTTTTTGAGGCGGAGTCTCGCTCTGTCGCCCGGACTGGAGTGCAGTGGCCAGATCTCAGCTCACTGCAAGCTCCGCCTCCCGGGTTTACGCCATTCTCCTGCCTCAGCCTCCCGAGTAGCTGGGACTACAGGTGCCCGCCACCTCGCCCGGCTAACTTTCTATTTTTAGTAGAGACGGGGTTTCACCGTGTTAGCCAGCATGGTCTCGATCTCCTGACCTCGTGATCCGCCCGTCTCGGCCTCCCAAAGTGCTGGGATTACAGGCTTGAGCCACCGCACCCGGCGCTTTTACTATCTCTTAACTAATCTACTGTGAAACTGTCTGCTAAGTGGCCTTCTTGATTCCAATATTAAAGACCATCAATACATCCTTAGATCTGTTTACTTCCTCACTACATGGTGTTATGTTAAAAGATCTCTCTCTCTGCAACCCTGACCTCAGTCTCTATTGCCACAGCGTCACTTTGAGGTGGTTCTATCAATTCAGAAAAGCATTTTAACAGCAGAAATGAGAAAATCTTCCATACAGATTTCACAAAAAAATTTCCTCCTATCCAAGCCTATTATTCCCTTAAAGCTTCTATTGAATGTACATTTCTAAGATTCTCCAAATTCTGTATTTTACAAATTACACCTATGTATCTAAACTCTAAGATAAAAGCTTTGGATCCCCAGAGTTGAAGGAACGGTAGATTGATTCTGCCAACTAATCAAAATGCAGCTATCAAACAGCCTATAACCATTTTCAGCTCAAATATACATGTACCTGAATTTCAAAAGTAATAAAAACTGCAGTGTAGAAAAATTCTTCCAACTGAATTTTGAAGACGAAAGCATAACCATCTTCAAATAAATGGAGTAATATCCCATGTTCATGGATCAAAGACAATAATGTTAGGATGATACCATTCCCCAAATTGATACATAGATTCAACACTATCCTCATCAAAATTCCAGCTGACTTATATGCAGAAATTTGACACTGTGATCCTAAAATTCATACAAAAAGACAAAGAACCCAGAATAGCCAATCTTGAAAGAAAAAAAAAAAAGGAAAATTCATACTTTCTGATTTTAAAACTTACTACAAAGCTACAATAATCAAGACAATGTGGTACTGGCATAGGAAAGAAACATAGATCAATGAAACAGAACTGAGAGTCCAGAAATAAACTCTCATATTACATTCAATTGATTTTCAGTAAGGGTTCCAGGACAATTCAGTGGGAAAAAACAGTCTTTTCAACAAATGGTGCTGGGACAACTAGATATTCACATTCAAAAGAATCAAGTTGGACCCTTACCTCACAACATAAATAAAACTTAACTCAAAATGAATCAAAGACCTCAATGTGAAAGCTAAAACTGTAAATCTCTTAGAAGGAAACACAGACATAAAACGATACGACCCTGGATTAGACAATGGTGTCTTAGACACAATGCCACAAACACAAGCAACAAAAGAAAAAAATAAATTGGACTTCATCAAAATTTAAAACTTTCATGCTTCACAGGACACAATCAAGAAAATGAAGACATGGCCAGGCACGGCGGCTCCTGCCTGTAATCCCAGCACTTTGGGAGGCTGAGGCAGGTGCATCATGTCAGGAGTTCGAGACCAGCCTGTCCAACATGGTGAAACCCCATCTCTACTAAAAATACAAAACTAAGGCCGGGCGCGGTGGCTCAAGCCTGTAATCCCAGCACTTTGGGAGGCCGAGACGGGCGGATCACGAGGTCAGGAGATCCAGACCATCCTGGCTAACACAGTGAAACCCCGTCTCTACTAAAAAAAAAAAAAAAAAAAAAACTAGCCGGGCGAGGTGGCAGGCGCCTGTAGTCCCAGCTACTCGGGAGGCTGAGGCAGGAGAATGGCGTGAACCCGGCAGGCGGAGCTTGCAGTGAGCTGAGATCCGGCCACAGTACTCCAGCCCGGGCGACAGAGCGAGACTCCGCCTCAAAAAAAAAAAAATACAAAACTAAGCTGTGCATTGTGGCAGGCACCTGTAATCTCAGCTACTCGGGAGGCTGAAGCAGGAAAATCGTTTGAATCCAGGAGGCGGAGGCTGCAGTGAGCCGAGATCTCGTCACTGCACTCCAACCTGGTTGACAGAGCAAGACTGTCTCAAGAAAAAAAAAAGAAAATGAAGACAATTCACAGAATAAGAGACAATATTTGCAAGTTATATCTGAGATGGGATTTATATCTAGCATATCCTGTATAAAGAACTCTTACAATTCAAAAACAGAAAGATAAGCCAATTAAAAATGGGCAAAGGATCTGAATAGACATTTCTCCAAGGAAGAAAAACAAATGGCCAAAAAGCACATGAAAAGATACTCAATACATCACATCACATCAGTCAACAGGGAAATGCAAATTTTTTAAAATGAGGTATTATCTCATACCCCCTGGGATGGCTATAATAAAAAAGACAAATAGTAACAAGTGCTGACAAGGATGAAGAGAAATGAGAATCTTCACACACTGCTGGCAGGAATATTAAATGGTGCAGCCACTCTGGGAAACAGTTGGTCAGTTCCTCAAAAAGTGAAACATAGAGTTACCATATGATCCAGAAATTCCACTCTTAGGTACAAACCCAAGAAAAATGAAGATATTTAAGAACACAAACTTGTACACAAATGTGCACAGCGGCATTATTCTTATAAGCCAAAAAGTGGAAGCAAAAGAAATGCCCATCAATTGATGAATGGATTAATGTGATAAGCGTGTGTACACATATATAGTGGGATATTATTTAGTAATAAAAAGAAATGAAATACTGATACATGCAACAGCTTGGATAAACTTCAAAACATTATGCTAAGCAAAAGAAGACAGTCACAAAAGACCATGTATTGTATTCCATTTACAAGAAATGTCCAGACCAAGCAAATCTATAGTGGCAGAACAATTTGTGGGTGGTGGGGACAGGAAGTGACTGCTCATGGGAATAGGAATAGAGGATGATGAAATATTTAAAATTGACCGTGGCAATGGTTACACAAGTCTGAATACACTAAGAATCATTGAATTGTACACCTGTAATAGGTGAAATGCACGGCACGTAAACTATATCCCAATAAAGAGAGTAAAAAGAGAATCAGCATTTTCATGTTTCAAACAGGTGCATTTTATAGTATGTAAATTGTACCTTCATAAAATTGATATACAAAAGGAAAAAAGTCATCGTTTTCTAAAACCATTCCAGTAAGCAGAGTACACATGTGATAATAAACCCAGTGTCCACGGAGCCTGATAACAGTGTCTCCCATTTTGCTCTACTCCATGCATGTAAGTACATTACCCTTCTACAAATGCATCCAGTTTAGCCAGTTCATCTGACAAGCCAACCAAGACATCCAGCGTGCCAACCTAAAAGGAAAATACATTGTTATTTAGCTGGCATCCTTTTTCAAAAAATACAAGCTGATACATCTTGACTTAAAGTTCTTGTAAATCTTAATTCTCCCTATCTGATTTCATAATGTGTAAGTATGTTAAAAGATGTTTGCCAGACATTTCAAAGCTATTTATATGTACAAGATAATCCTTTAATTCATGGGTATAAGCACCACTTAAGACTTGAAGACTCCTCTTAACAGGTCTGTGCTTGTACTATTCAATGACACTGAATCATCTGAAATCTTAGTTTACAACACAGGCTCTCAAGTAGGAGGTCCACAGATGTGTGCTAGAGGGTCTGTAACTAAATTGGCATGCAAAACTGTGCACGGTGAGTACATTTTGGAGGAAACGTCCTGTCTCAAAGGTATCCGTAACTCCAAAAATATTAAGAATCGGTCATTTTATTGTATCTATTTATTTACTTATATTTTTGAGATGGAGTCTCGCTCTGTCACCCAGGCTGGAGTGTGGTGATCTTGGCTCACTGCAACCTCCGCCTCCTGGATTCAAGCGATTCTTCTGCCTCAGCCTCCCAAGTAGCTGGGATTACAGGAGCCTGCCACCACACCTGGCTAATTTTTGTATTTTCAGTAGAGACTGGGTTTCACCATGTTGGCCAGGCTGGTCTCAAAATCCTGACCTCAGGAGATCGGCTTACCTCAGTCTCCCAAAAGTGCTGGGTTTACAGGCCCCACCACACCCCACCAAGAATCAGTCATTTAAAATATTTCTTAAATGAATGTTGCCTATGACTCCCTCATTCAGTTAACTAGCAAAATGTCAGTATCATGATCTTTTCCATTCTTTACAAATGTTCCATCAACTGATTACTGGATACCTGCTTCACTTTGATGTTGCTAGATTACTAATCTTTAATACAGTAAATCTTAAATAGATTAACCAGATTAAATAACTGGGTTAGATTTGTCAAGTATGATTAAGTAGGTGCTATGGTAACACACTTACAATGTAAGAATCAGTGTAACATAAATTTAACAACTTCACTATGATATTTAAGAATATATACTACTAAGAGTTTTAATTTCTGAAAATCGTATTTGTGAATGTAATACATCAAACATTTTCATAAGATTTTTCATTGCAATTTAGAAGAGCACAAAAAGCCTAAGTAGAGAGACGTTATTTCAATTTGGTAGTTTACTTCTAGTATTTCAAAGAAGATACATTGTAAATCATGCCAATGGCTGGAGAGGAGGTTTTCTTTGGAAGGAACCTGGGTATCTCATTTCCACTAACAGAGAGAACTGGCCCTCCCCTGGATGATGAACTCATATGCAATTCTGCACAGTGCAGCTTCACCTTTAAGTCAGGGATATTGAACTTGGAAGTCACAGCAAGATTATTGTTCTTTGAAGTTGCCGCATGCAATTTCTCCCATGTTTGCTGACAGGTTTTCTCCCCAGGAGCAGATATAAGCCAGAACTCAGTCATGTTTGTTACTGGGTATTTCCTCAAAAATCAAGAGAGATTCTGAAATGTAAAACAAAACAAAAGAAATACATTTAAAATCATTTGTTTCTAAAGTCTTTCAGAGTCATAGGAGACGTTTATAACATATAACCTGTTTCAAAACTAATCTAATATTGGCATATGATCTCAAGCAAAGTGAAATTTACCTACCTCGAAGTAAATCTATATAAATGGTGAAAAAAATGACTTATTTATGATATCAGGAAAGTGAGGTGATAAAAACCTAGTATGTGAAGTACCTACTTTTTTTCGTTATAAAACATTCTTAATGGGAGTTAGTCAAGAAGTGAGATTACCCCAAATACCAGCCACCAATAGTTTCTTTCAACCAAAAAGGTAGAGAGTTACAAATTTATAGGTTTATCTTAAACTTTTTTTTTTTTTTTTTTGAGACAGTGTCTCACTCTGTCGTCCAGGCTGGAGTGCAGTGGCACAATCTGGGCTCACTGCAACCTCTGCCTCACAGGTTCAAGCGATTTTTGTGCCTCAGTCTCCTGAGTAGCTGGGATTATAGCCATGCACCACCACGCTCAGTTAATCTTTGTATTTTTAGTACAGACAGGTTTTTGCCATGTTGGCCAGGCTGGTCTTAAACTCCTGGCTTCAAGTGATCCACCGCACCCAACCTATCTCAAACTTTTAAAGCTTACAACCAAAAAAAGGAAATTAAAAAAAAAAAAAAGCATAACTTTTATCTTGAAGAAAGAATTTAATTGAATCAATGCATTTATAAACAGCAGTCACCAAATAAATTTGTCACATTGGCTTAGCAAATCCTACAAGGCTGGTAAATTTGGTGGCTAATTCTAATCCATAGTCAATCTAGAGAAATCTCCTCAAATCTTTGATGCATACACTTAGTTGCCATTGAACATTTACAAATTTGGAAAAAAATAAAAATAAAAATAAAACTTGCCAATCTGCTTGGCCATTTTAAAATATAGGGAGTTGGGAGGGTGGCGTTAATGTAACATTTTTGGATCTGAGAGGCAGGCTGCAGATCTCCCTTTCCAAAGAGTCCCATTAAGATTCACTTAACCCTCTCTACAATCTCTTTTCCTCCTCCTCCTCCTCCTTCCCCTTCCCACACACACAGAAGGGTGAAAAAAGTACAGAGACAAAACTATTCAGAATCTAGGTAGGTAAAGCACATAAACACAAGTGATAAAAATCAAAGTATTTTGGTACCATTATTCCCATTTTAATGTGCCTTCATGAGAACCAACATAAGCTTTCTGCTAACACTGCTTATTTAATCTCTCCTGAAACTAATATTTATATTAGTTTTATATTATATATTTGATATTAATTAATATTAAATATTAATTAATATTAAATTAATATTTTTATATATTCTAAATTGAATATAACTATCTTATGAAGTTGTCCTGAGAACAAAATCAGATAATAAAGGTGAAAAAAGTTTGTAAATGTAACTTTTCTTTAAAATGTAAAGTATTATAGTTAATCATAATGGACTTTCATAATTACAGTAGTCCATTTTAATTAAAGTACCTATGATTAGGTAATCAATGCTAACTACTCATTACAATACCATTGAAAGTGAACTTAACATAGATGTCATCCTATATACTTGTTAATTTTTCTAACTACTGTTTATAGAGGATCTACCATATAAAAGGTACTGCTCTAAATGCATCATTAGTTCAATTCATCTTCCCAACACCTCTACGAGGTAAATATCATGCTTCCCATTTACAGGTAAGAAACAGAGGTTAAACTCAGTACAGATGTCGACAGTGGTATTAAATGAATACGTTAAGAAACCATATTCTAGAAAAAAAAAATTTAAAAAGAAACTGTACTGTACGTGGACTTTTCTGACATTACTGATGAAGTTAAACCTTTATCAGCTCTACCTACACCTTCTCAAATGAAAGAGCTACACTTTCCCAAATGGCCAAGAAGTTAAACACAAGCTTTTTAGTGGCAGCCAGTCTGGTCAGAGAACAGCACAGCTGAACTGGCCATCCAAGGATGGAAGCTACTCGTGAGCCCCACGCTCTAATGAGACCATCCAAAGATCAGTTTTGATTTCAAAACAGAAGCAAAAGCAAAATCTTCATTAGCCTACCTGAGAAACTTCAAATACTGAACTTGAAGGCTATTATACTACCATACTCTTTTTCAACCTGATTTTTTCGTTCAACCTATTTTTAGAATTATCCAGTGATCATTAATTTTAATTGATACATGATATTCTATTATAGGAATAAACTAAAATTTATTATCTGCTTCTTCCTGGAATGACTGTTAAATTGTTTTTACTTTTTTGCTATTATAAACAATTCTGCTGTAAACAATATGTACATGTCTCTATCTATGAAAGATTTTGTCTGGGATAAAAGTAAAATAGCTGAGTTACAGGATATGTCTTCAAAGATAGTGGCGACATGTCTTTCCATGCTTCTATGCAGTGTGACTTTGCCACTCCTTCCATCAAAAGGTGGAGCTGGTGACTTGGTTTGACCAACAAAACACATGGAAGCCACACTATGCAAGTTCAGGGCTCAGACCTCAAGAGGTCTTGTGTCTTGGACCACTGCCCTCAGACTACCACACAAGGAAGCCAGTTTAGCCTACTGCAAGTGATAAGGCCACATGTAGAGAACTAACAACCAGCATGAACCACCAGACATGTGACTGAAGCCATTATGAGCCCTCCAGCCCAGCCAATCTCCCAGCTGAATGCAGCTGCATCAATGAGTCCAGGTAAAACAAGCAGAGGGACTACCCCAGCAACTCACAGAATTAGGAGAAATAAGAAATCACTGTTTTAAGCCAATAAGTTTTGGGGTTGTTTGTTGTGCAGCATGAGACAACTGACACAGACCACTGCCAACTCTTTTGGGTATTGCCAAACTGTTCTCCAAAGCCTCTACCAACTTAAATTCCTACCAGCAGAGTAAGTTTCTATTTCCACAACTGAAAAACACACAATAGTATATATTGTTCAGAGTTATATACACTTACAGAAAATACTAAAATATGCATAGGAGAAAGGAGCTTTAGTTTTGTAAGATTTCATTTAAAAAATTGAGCAAATATAGCAAAATGTTAATACTTGCTAAATCTGCATGGATGTCATTAATTGCAATATTAAAATTTTTCTGTATATCTGAAATACTTCAAAACTAAATATTTTTAAAATTGTTACAAGAATGTATTTAATTCACAAGTTAAAACATAACATTGCAGAGCAAATTTATTAAAAATAAAATTTTAGGCCGGGCGCGGTGGCTCAAGCCTGTAATCCCAGCACTTTGGGAGGCAGAGACGGGCGGATCACGAGGTCAGGAGATCGAGACCATCCTGGCTAACACGGTGAAACCCCGTCTCTACTAAAAAATACAAAAAACTAGCCGGGCGAGGTGGCGGGTGCCTGTAGTCCCAGCTACTCGGAAGGCTGAGGCAGGAGAATGGCGTGAACCCGGGAGGCGGAGCTTGCAGTGAGCTGAGATCCGGCCACTGCACTCCAGCCTGGGTGACAGAGCGAGACTCTGTCTCAAAAAAAAATAAAAAATAAAATTTTAGTCAACTTTAAAAGGGGATATTCAGAGAATAATCTAGATACCAAATTAATCCTCAAAGTACAACCTTTTTGTTTTACACCTAGTAGAAATGCTTACTAGTCTGTTTATATCTTCTTATGACCAAGTATAATACATTGCAGACAATGCTTTTAGAGTTTAGAATTTGTTTTAAAAGTATTTTTGGATCCTGAGACAGGAGGATCACTTGACCTCAGGAGTTCAAGATCAGCCTGGTCAACACAACGAGACTCTGTCTCTGTTTTTTTTTTTTATTTTTATTTTTAAAAAATCAATTTAAAAAAAGTATTTGGGGGTCAGTATGTTCGACAATCTAACTGCATAATGTTGCAAGGCTCAGGCTATACCTATACTAATTCCAGAACCTATCTCAAGAAGTTGCTTTTAAAAATAAATTCCTGCTGAAATCTCATGGACCTATCTCCTGCCCTCTTGTCATCCTGTCTCTGTTCTTCGCAACACCTGGATCACCTCACCACCTATCTCTGGTTTCTTCCAGTTAATACTCTTGCACTTACCGAATCTAGCTTTTTTAGCACAAACTATCTTGAACTTTAACGTTTTCAGTTATTAGAAAATCTAATAGCAGCTTTAAACCTCTTTTAGTAATCCAGATCTTCTAAGTAATCGTGGTTTCTAGAAAATTGAGATTTTGTTATAATAATTTTATGCAAGTAGTTTTCTGTTAGTATATTTAATGATAAATTTTTGTATCTCCTCTCCTCCCAAAATAGCAGGTAGTAAAGTCAACCGTTAAATTCTTCCTGATGATACTGCTAAATTATCTAAACTGCCACTTCCTCAAAGATTGTAATAATATGAGCTATTACAGTAGATGTCACTATCATACTACTTAGAGTTCCAGAAAATCTTTCCTTCTAACAGGTTTTCAAAGGATTTCAAGGAATAGGAAAGAGGACCTCATTTCTCATCTATAAATAATACCTGCCCTATCTACTTCACTGAGCTTTTATTAGGATCAAGGGAAATAATGTCATGATAAATTCTGAACAAAACTATAGTCTAAAAATATTATAGAAGTTCTCTAATTTAGCTTTTAAAAAACTCTATTTTTGTGTAGAGACGGAGTCTTGGTATGTTCCTCAGGTTGGTCTCAAACTTCCAGCCTCAAGCAATCCTCCTGCCTTAGCCTCCCAAAGTGCTGAGATTACAAGTGTGAGCCACTGTGTTCATAATTCTAGCTTTTAAGTGAGACCTCCCTAGAGCCTAGGTGTTAGAAGATGAGGAGGAAAGGAAGGAAAAGGTGCCTTCTAAGTCTGATGCTGTGCTTTTCACTTCTCATACATCATTTTATTCCATTCTCACTACAACCCATGAGATAGGCAGTAATACACAGAGAGGTGAATAGTTTACCCAAGGTTTCAAGACTGGCAGATGGGGTTCAAACTCAGTTGTGTTTGACTCTAAAGGCCATGTTCTCTCTATTGTGTCACACTAGGAGAAAAGAACGTTCTGTGCTCTGGTGCGCCTGGGCTGTCCTGTTTGAAGAGCGATCCACATGTAAGCTTCAACACCTTCACCCTATGTTTGGTTCCAGGCTCAGAGCACTCTGTTGGTACAGTGAATTCTGATAAAGGGATCCAAGCTTCCTTTACTTGTTCCTTTCATCCTGGATCATCACAATTTCTAAAGCAGCATTGCCCAGCATCCAAAACTATCCTGCCTCCTAGAAGGAACAATGATTCCTCCAAACAAAAGGACACACACACACAAAATTCAAGATTCAAAGTATACTGTGAGACTAGAAATTAGATACTAGAGATTCGATGGACCTGCCAGATCATGAAGGAAGGAACACAAACTTTGGAGTCCTGCAACAGTTAAAACTCTGACTCTACCCTCTTACTAGTTTCCTCATCTGTAAAGTGGAAATATGACACCTCTCTTCACCCAGCTGTCAGAAAGTATGAATAAAATAATGTACCTAGACCTTCCCCTTTCCATGCGGCCGCCCTTTCTGGGGGTGACTGTATATGCTGCTGCCCCACCTCATCCTACCTCCCAAGACTCTCCCCCATATGCCAGATGGGAAATATTCTTTGCTTATTCATACTTTATAAATGCCCCTACTATGCACTCATCATATTCTCCCTCATTTTTATAACATATTTTCCTCTCCATCTTACTGAGAAATCCTGAAGAGCTAGAATCATATCTTCTTCTCTATGAAACCCTGAGAGCCAGAATACACTAAATTCCTGGCAATAGCAGGGACTTAATAAATGCCTGTTGAGTTAATAAATAAAATTCAAATTCAAATATAACAATGATGGAACCAATCAAAAAGTCTGATTAGAGATAAAACAAAGGCAAAAATATTCACGTTTTTTAAAAGTGTTTTATAGTCTTCCAGAAAACCCTTACTTTACAGTAAAAATTAAAAATTGGTAGAGTTGCAGATTCCTAAGTAAGCCTTTGTCTTTTATGTCAAGGGTGAATAAAGTCAAAGACACAAAAAAGAGGGTTTGATAAAGAACCTATCTGTACTTCAGGCAAAGCCATGGCCTCAGTTCTTCTACCCCTCATCAAAGCAAACTAACTCTCAGTAAAGAGCTTAACAGGAAAGACAAGCTACTTAAGTACCTAAGGAGGAATGTAAGAACTTCCTATGACAGTAACATCATAAGTATTTTGCAAAATCTGTTTTTTCCATTTTTAAACAATGTCCACTGTCAACCTGTCACACAAGTCAGGTAAAAAAATTTCTCCTTGAGGCCAGGCACAGTGGCTCACGCCTGTAATTCCAGCACTTTGGGAGGCTGAGGCAGGCAGGTCACCTGAGATCAAGAGTTCAAGACCTGCCCACCCAACATGGCAAAACTACATTTTCACTAAAAATACAAAAAAATTAGCCAGGCATGGTAGCATGCGCCTGTAATCCCAGGTACTCGGGAGGCTGAGGCAAGAGAATCACTTGAACCCAGGAGGCAGAGGTTGCAGTGAGCCAAGATGGAGCCACTGCACTCCAGCCTGGGTGACAGACTGAGACTCCGTCTCAAAAAAAAAAAATTATCCTTGAAATTTAAGAACAATTTAAGTTTAGTTTCAAACAAAAATTATCTTTGCAGATGAGTATGTATGTTTTTATTCATCAGAAAATGGGATCCATGTTGTTAAACATATTTCCCTTTTTCTCTCAGTTGCAAGGAAACAAATTGTAAAAATTGGTGGCCATTTGTCATCAACTCACCAAGAACCTGACACCACCTCCTTCACTGCTTGTTTTTATTCATAATTATTTCCCTTTATTTTATCTTGAATACAAAGGAAGTCTGGCCTAAATGTAGCAAATCATATGCTAAACAGAGGCGATGATGATCAAAAAGGCACCCTGATTAAATGGTAGAGTTTCTCAAGGCTCAGATCCAGGTCTATGTCCTTCTGTGTGTGTGTGTGTGTCTGTGTGTGTGTGTGTGTGTGTGAGAATGTGTGTGTACAGCACCTTTCTTGATGATCTCCTCTACACTTGGCGCAATTCTAGTCTAGATGCTGGACACTTTCTGAAATGTATGTCTCCAGCCCAGGGCCCTCTGCAGCATCTAGAGTTGTACCCAACCAGTATCCACATCTGACTACAAGACATTTTCCACTCGGATGTCTCAAAAGCAGCTAAAACCCAACACTTCTAGTCAAACTTATGATCTCTTCCTCAATATGCAGTTCTACTCCAGCGTTCCCTGAGTTAGCACAGGTGTACCCCTGCAATATTAGACAATTAGAACTGTCAGATGTTCACAGCAGCCAACACTTACTGGGCACTTCCTATCTACTAGCACCAGTCAAAACACTCCACATGTATTAACTCATTTAGTAGTTAGAGAAACCCCAGTAGAGGGGTAGTAGTTACAAAGAAACTGGGGCACATAAAGCATCTTATATATTATACAAGATATATTATGCAGTATGTGTCTCGTCACAGATCATATGAGAACATATATTACATGCTAAGGATGAATGTATTACATGCTCTCATAGCACCTTCTTTGCAGTATTTCCCTGAGGGTGGGGGCGGCACTTTTTACTAATACCTGTCTTTCAAATAAACTGCCCAGGAGGGTAAGTGGAAATCATGATAGTTTTTGCTCACCATTTTATCCTCAGTACTTGGAATAGAGATCAGCATGGTAGAGTCTCAGAAAATATTTGCTGAATATTCTTCAATAAAAACTACTGTGAGGATTAAATGAGATAACATCAAGCACCTGGATTATAGTTGGTTAGTTTCCCTCACTTCCACTGTTTTCCATAAAATCAACTTCATTAAAATATAATGTATATAGAATTAAATGCACCCATAATAAGAGTTTGATGAGTTTTTGACAAATGTATACATCTATGTGAGCACTGTCAAAACCAAGACTAAGGACACTTCTATCATCCCCAAACCTTCCCTCACACTCAGTCCAGTCAATCCCTACCTCACTGCCAACCCTGGGCAAATGCTGGTCTGCTTTCTGTCAGTATAGATTAGTTTTGCCTGATCTAGAATTTCCTTGTAAATGGAAGCATGCATTAGATACTCTTTTGTATCTGGCTTTTGCTCAGCAAGTCTTTGGTATCTGTCCATGTTGTGTGTATTAGTAGTTCAATCTGTTTTATTACTTAGTATTCTATCGCATACATCTACTATAGTCTGTTCATACATTCATCAGTTGATGAACATTTGGATTGTTACTACTGGTTTGGGACCACTAAGAATCGAGATTCTATGAACATTCCTCTACAAAGCTTTCTGTGAAGATATATTTTTATCTTGGATAAAATGTTCTAAAAGTAGAATTTCTAAGTTGAATGATTAATGTATACTTAATTTTATAGGAAACTGACCAGGCGTGGTGGCTCACACCCATAATCCCAACACTTTGGGAAGCCGAGGCAGGTGGATCACTTGAGGCCAGGAGTTCGAGACCAGTCTAGCCAACATGCTGAAACTCCGCCTCTACTAAAATTACAAAAATTAGCCAGGTGTGGTGGTGCAGGCCTGTAATCCCAGCTACATAGGAGGCTGAGGCACAAGAATTGCTTGAACCCAAAAGGTGGAGGTTGCAATGAGCCATGCCACTGCACTCCAGCCTGGGAGGCAGAGTGAGGAAAGAAAGAAAGAAAAGAAAAAGAAAAAGAAAAAGAAAAAAAGTAAGGGGAGGTGAATGGAAGGGAGGGGAGAGGAGACTGCCAAACTGTTTTTCAAAGTAGATATATAACATTTTATATTCCGAATAGCAAGGTCTTCAGGCTCCAGATGCTCCACCAACACTCAGTGTTCTTGGTCTTTTCATGTTTAGCCATTCCAGTGGGTTGCAGGGTTATGTTGCATTTCCATGATGCATTTCTAATCAGACTAATGAAGTTCAGGGGCTCTTCATGTTATTTGCCATTTGTATATTTTCTATTCAAGTCTTTTGCCCAGTTTTTAGAATACCGGATTCACCTACTGAGTTGCACAAAATTTTTATATGATCTTGACACAACTTCCTTGTGAAATATACATATTTACATATTTTCTCTCAGTCTGTGGCTTGACTTTTCTTTTTTTTTTGAGACGGAGTCTCGCTCTGTTGCCCAGACTGGAGTTCAGTGGCTGGATCTTAGCTCACTGCAAGCTCCGCCTCCTGGGTTTACGCCATTCTCCTGCCTCAGCCTCCCGAGTAGCTGGGACTACAGGCGCCCGCCACCTCGCCCGGCTAGTTTTTTTTTGTATTTTTTTTTTTAGTAGAGACGGGGTTTCACCGTGTTAGCCAGGATGGTCTCGATCTCCTGACCTCGTGATCCGCCCGTCTCTGCCTTCCAAAGTGCTGGGATTACAGGCTTGAGCCGCCGCGCCCAGCCAACTTTTCTTAATGATGCTTTTGAATAGAAGTTTGCAATTCTGCCAAAGTCCAATTTATCCGTTTATTTGTTTTTTGTTTTTTTTTAAATAATATATGCTTTCTGTAGCATGTGAAAAATCTGCCTACCCCAAGGTCACAAGTATTTACTCTGCTTGGAGTTTGTTGAGTTTCTTGGATCCATTCATAGTTTTCATCAAATTTTAAATGTTTTCAGCCATTATTTTTCCTCAAATTCTTTTGCCTTCACTTCCTTCTTTTAACATACAAGATCACATGTATGTTAAACCACTTGATACTGCTCCACAGGTCACTGAGCTTTCATTCATCTTTCTCAGTTGTTTTTCTCACTGTGTTTTATTTTGGATAGTAATATAGTTTGGATGTCTGTCCTCCCCAGATCTCATGTTGAATAAACCCCATTGTTGGAGCTGGGGCCTGGTGGGAGGTGTCTGTCTGGGTCATTGGGGCAGATCCCTCATAAATGGTTTGGTGCTCTCCCTGGAGTAATAAGCTACTTTGAAATCTGATTGTTAAAAACAGGATGCCCTCCCCATAGTAAGAAGTTGTCATGAGATCTGACTTTTACCTTCTCCCTAACTCTTGCTCCTTCTCTCGCCAAGTGACACTCCTGCTCCCCTTCCCCTCTGCCATGACTCAAGAGCTTCCCGAAGCCTCAATAGAAGCTGAGATCTGGATGCTATGTTTGCACAGCCTAGAGAACTGTGAGCCAAAGAAACCTCTTTATAAATTATCCAGTCTCACAGATTTCTTTATGGCAACAAATACGACTAACACAGTCTCTTGCTGTATCTTCTAGTTTGCTGACCTTTTCTTTGGAGTATCTAATCTGTTATTCTTCTCACCAGTGAATATTTCACTTCTTATGTATTTTTCTGCTTTAAGTTCCATTTTTAAAATATCTTCCAGCCGGGCGCGGTGGCTCAAGCCTTTAATCCCAGCACTTTGGGAGGCAGAGACGGGCAGGTCATGAGGTCAGGAGATCGAGACCATCCTGGCTAACACGGTGAAACCCCGTCTCTACTAAAAAAAAATACAAAAACACTAGCCAGGCAAGGTGGCGGCGCCTGTAGTCCCAGCTACTCGGGAGGCTGAGGCAGGAGAATGGCGGGAGCCCAGGAGGCGGGGCTTGCAGTGAGCCGAGATCCGGCCACTGCACTCCAGCCTGAGCGACCGAGCGAGACTCCGTCTCAAAAATAAATAAATAACAGTTTTCTGTTAAAACACTGAGCATATTTGTAGAAATGTTGCACTGTTTATCACTGGACTTTGCTGTCTTCTTTTTAAGAGTGTTGTCCTTTGTTCTGGTGGGCAGGTAAGTTAGTGGAGGATCAGCTTGATCCACCCAAGGCTTGTTTTCAAACATTGTTAGGACAGACCTAAGGCCTTACTCTAGGGCTAACTTCGTCTCTAACACTGAGGTCTGACCTTCTGGGGATTCTATTGAACGTCCCAGGTATTCAATAAGGTCTCTCCATATGTGGTCAGAATTCAAATGCCTCCCAGCACCATAAGCTCTGTCAATTCTTTAAAGCTCTCTGGTCATTCTTTGTTAGAGCTCCTGCAGAGATCCCCCTATAAGTTTCTGGTGTTTATTTCTCTTCCTAGCTCCCTCTCTTTGTCAATCCCACCTGCGAATTCCAGCCAGATAAACCTTCCCCAAGTCCAGTCTCCTCAACTCAGCAAGACCAAGACGCTCTGCATGGGTGTCCACTTCCTAAAACATGGTGCAGAGAGTATCTACAGGAAAAAGCAGGAGGAATTACTCATTTCCTTTTTCTCAGCTCCCATACTGCCTATTGTCGGATGTCTGGAAGCAGTTTTTTAATATATCTTGTCCAGATTTGTAATTGTTTATGGAGGGAAAGCAAACATGGTACCAGTTACTCCATTGCAGACAAAAACTGAAGTCTCATCTAGTTTTGTTGTATGTATTATTCACAAGTGTTCGGTTTTGCTAATTGTTCTGTTTGTTTCTATGCAGGGATTCAGCCACAACCTCCCAGCCTCTCTCAGCCCCATGTCTTAACATTTAACAGAAAACAAGATTGACAACAATAAAAGGCAAAAATTTACCAAATCTAGGCTAAAAGACTGGTGTACTACTGTGTTTGTGAAAAACGGAACACAGTGAACATGTATTGCTTTTGTACTAAAAGGAAAATGTTGGGCCGGGCGCGGTGGCTCAAGCCTGTAATCCCAGCACTTTGGGAGGCCGAGACTGGCGGATCACGAGGTCAGGAGATCAAGAAATTGACAAGCTGATTCTAAAATTTATCTAAAAATGCAAAAGGCCAAAAACATTCTTTTCAGAAATTCTTAAAGAAGAAAATGTGGGGCCGGG
>NW_012113253.1:4890509-4900777 GCF_000951035.1 Colobus angolensis palliatus
GCTGGGCTCAGTGGCTCACGCCTGTAATCCCAACACTTTGGGAGGCTGAGGTGGGTGGATCACCTGAGGACAGGAATTCAAGACCAGCCTGGGCAACAGGGTGAAATCCTCCATCTCCACTAAATACAAACACTAGCCAGATGTGGTGGCACACGTCTGTAATCTCAGCTACTTCGGAGACTGAGGCAGGAGAATCACTTGAACCCAGGAGGCGGAGGTTGCAGTGAGCCAAGATCACACCTCTGCACTCCAGCCTGGGTGACAGAGAGAGACTCTGTCTAAAAGAGAAACAAAAGATGGACAATTTCTGGAACACAATTTGGAAATATTTATCAAAACACACAAAATGTGCATATCCTTTGACCTAGCTATGCCCATCTTAAGAAACGAAATAAGGATATGCATAGGTATAAACATTAAATTATAAAAAAAAAAAACAAACTGTTAACAATTACCTCTTGGGAATGATTATGAACATTTGTTTTCATCCTTTCTGTATATTTCTTTTTCCTAACTCTTTAATAATAAATTATTACATGTAAACACACACACAAAAATGCCCCACCACATCTTTATTAGGGCAGTATCCTCATAATTGAAAACACTGAAAAGTTTAGAGACCATTAAATGGCATTATAACAAACAGTCCTGGAGTTCATACAAAAGAGAAGGGCAAATGTGGTTAATTGCAGCTACATCTGAAGATGTGATCAAAGTTGGTAAATGGTCCTTTTACCTCACTGGGAATCATAGCCAAAGGAAACCCAAATGTCAATTTCAGGAAGCACAATGTAATCACCAGAGCACTGCGCTGAGGATATGCAGACTCAAAATCTAATCCCAGTTCTGCATATAATTGTCTGCATAAAAGTCTTCACTTGTAAAATGAGAGGACTGGATTACAATATCCAGGATCCTCTTCTGCTCCTATACTCATTACCTGAACCTATACTAGGTGAGGCCCAGGATTCTTTTTTTCTATTTTAAGTCCCTTAGGTAATTCACCCAAATTTCAGAACCATTGTAACAAAACAGGCATTTCTATGATTATACAGTATATTTACTGTTACAAGAAATGGCAATACTCTTGAAGGCTATGGACAGAAGGCTGAACAACTCACAAAAACATACACCCCTACTCCTGCTTCTTTCTTGGAAACAAAACTCAAATCTGCCAGTCTTCACTGTCATCACTACTAGTGTCCCTGTCTGAGTTTTTCTGCCTTATCCTCGCATTCCTCCTGAGTTCTCTTTATCCATCTTGACCCCAGGTCTCCTTTCTCTTTCCTACTTTGCCTTTGCTCGTTTTGCACAAAACAAACTTCTCTTTTCCAGTTTAAGCCAACCCAAGCCTCCCTTAACAAAATGATTTTCCCAACTAAGTCCATCCATGCATGAAACCTGTTACTATAATTGCACTACTTCTCCCACATGTCTACTTACACTCATGTCATTAACAGCATTAGGCAGACATCTATTTTATAGTTTGTTACACATCTCATCTGACTGTAACTGTTCTCAATTTAAGCTCTTATTCATCTCACAAAATATTTTGGGTGCTTAAGTTCCCAAAAGTGTAGCAGGCTCTGAGAAACAAAACAAATAAAATGTAGAACCTGTCCTCATGGAGCTTACAACTGGTGGTGGGAGAGAGTGGCAGGTCTTATGAGTAGGCAGGTCTGTGTGTGTGCAGGGAGGGTGGGAGGAAGACTTCATACAGATGTCAAGACAGAAAAAAACACTGAAGATACAGGCAGGTAAAAGGGAAACACTAGTCAATTCTGTAGGCACTTCTATTTTGTCTGACTGCAATAAGTGTGCTGCTTAAAAAAAAAAAAGTAACAATTATTTTTCAACAGGGAAGGGAAAAATGTGTGAGGAAAGGGGAAAGGGAAAAAACAAAAAACAAAAAACAAAAAAACCTGGATCCAAAGCTCTGGGACTATTAATTTCATTTATTTTGTCTCCCACTTCTGAGAGTTTGAAGGCTATGGATTATTTTCCTACCACAATTGATTTGCATACAAAGACAACAAAACAACAACGATTACAACACAAAAGGTGTGTGTGGCGGGGGGGTGGGTTATAAGCCTGAACAAGACAGCTGCTGGCACCTGCTTCTGTGAATGGAAGGTATGGGATTGACCCAAGATAGGGGCAACCGCAGAAAACAGTACCGCACTCCACTAAGCGCTCCGACACTTAACTGATTTTAATGCTTTCAAGAAAACCAAACTGTGGTCTCTGAAATGCAATCACCTTTCATGGTAAATTAAATTTCACAATAAATTAAGCCTAGAAGGTAGTCTCCATGCAAAACAACTTCCTTTTCAATACTTGAAAATACCAAGTTTACTAAAGCAGCTTATTTTAAGAAGCACAAGAAGGCATACCTCAGCTATCAGTGAAGTATCATTTAGCCTTCTAAATATGCACATCAACTTTTAACAGAACTGATCTATGGGAAACACTTACCACAATACACTCAGGTAAAAAGTTGCGACATCCTACCCTAGAAATCACTAACACCATACAAATAAAAAGTAAAAATAACTATTTCCTCTTTGAACGTAAAAATTCTATGCTTCAAAACAGAAGCATCTTAACTGGGATTGTGGGAGGGGCTTGCACATAATATAATTTGTTTAAACATTTTCAGTAACTAAAAGGGAGATTTTTACCTTTCAAGAAATACTTCCACGATTCATACGAAATGAGATGTTTAAACTGTCAGAATATATGTGGGGTTTTTTTTGTTTTTTGTTTTTTTTTGAGACAGAGTCTCACTCTGTTGCCCAGGTTGGAGTGCCATTGGCACAATCTCGGCTCACTGCAACTTCTGCCTCCTGGGTTTAAGCAATTCTCCTGCCTCAGCTTCCTGAGTAGCTGGGATTACAGGCACGAGCCACCATGCCCAACTATTTTTTGTATTTTCAGTAGAGATGGAGTTTCGCCATGTTGGCCAGGCTGCTCTTGAACTCCTGACCTCAAGGGATCTGTCCGCCTTTGCCCCCCAAAGCACTGGGATTACAGGCGTGAGCCACCATGCCCGGCCCCGCCGTTCTTAAATAAATCTTTTTTTTTTTTTTTTTTTGAGACGGAGTCTCGCTCTGTCACCCAGGCTGGAGTGCAGTGGCCGGATCTCAGCTCACTGCAAGCTCCGCCTCCCGGGTTCCCGCCATTCTCCTGCCTCAGCCTCCCGAGTAGCTGGGACTACAGGCGCCTGCCACCTTGCCCGGCTAGTTTTTTGTATTGCTAGTAGAGACGGGGTTTCACCGTGTTAGCCAGGATGGTCTCGATCTCCTGACCTCGTGATCCGCCCGTCTCGGCCTCCCAAAGTGCTGGGATTATAGGCTTGAGCCACCGCGCCCGGCCTTAAATAAATCTTAAATATTCCATGCTTTATTTTCAATGGAAACAATACTTATAAATGCTCTATAATCCTATTAAGTCTACCATAATTTATTGCCATAAATATACTTAAATATGAAAGACAATTTAATCTTTATTAGATACATTTTATCAACTACAATTTTTTTTATTCCACATTTGCCTAGAAAGCAATCTGTAAAAGCAAAGCCTTACTTTCACACAGATGCCTATCATGAAAACTGGAAACACATTGTGGCATCGTGGAGTGGGGTTGCGGATGTAACACATACACAATACAATGCTGGAAAAATTTCTAGTAACTTCTAGTAAAGCTGCTGAATTGGCAGACGTGGCCAGGAGGGCCCTGTCGTACACCCATTACTGCAAGTAATCACCAAAACCTTCTCAGCTTCTAGAGACTCCTCTGCACAGGCAACTCAGCAGTGACCCAGAGGGCAAATAATTCCTTCCATGCCAGGGGATTCCCTGAATCTACACTCATGGCTCGCAAAACATGTCTTCCCTTTTCTTCAGGGCCGGTAATTTATAATAGTGACTGGAGTACGGTACCACATTCTGCTAGAAGGTGCTGATATCCCTAATACAATGTATTTTGGCATGAAATTCACCAACTTAAAGACTTTAAGATAAGTTAGTTTTCTCCAATTCATGACTCTAAGTAAGGTTGAGATTCTGTTTACAGGTAACAACAATCACTGAATATGTACCATGTGTTGTGCCCAGTGATAAGCACTTCCATCTACTAAAGCAATTTTGTACTTAATTCCTTCAAAAGAGATGTTATCACCACCCCTACCTGCAAACGAGGGAACAGCTGGTGAAATTAGTTGCCCAAAGTCAGTTAGTGACTACATTTTATTGAGATTGAGGGGACTCTATTTGAGTTATTCATGCAGTTTTACAAAAGACAAGTGCCTCAAATAAATATTAGGATATAGTTTCAGTAATTTTATACTAAAGGAGTTACATTAAAACATCAAAAACTGGATTTTAAATTACTTGAATTCCATTATATGCAGTTTATTAAAATATTACTTTTAACCTCTGTATCCTCAACGTCTTAATAGTTGTCCAACAAATAAACAATGACACCACATGCATGTTTTGCAACCAAATGGTGCCTCTCTCCTCCAGGAGGAGTTTGGAAATATATGGGAGCATTTTGGGTTGTCCCAGTGTGGAGATCGCTAATCAGCATTTAGTGGGAGGGGCGAAACAGACCTCCAAACTGCCAATAGCACCCACACAGAAACACTAAACTATGGGCTGATTCAAAAGGAAAACCTTTCATGGTAAAGTTAAACCACCTGTTAACATGCCTTAATTTATAACTTCCTATTCACTGATAGTCTGCTTAAAATACCTTAGAAGATACATTGATCCCTTTCTATAAAACACCACTTACCTAGCATTTTCAAATACACACACATACTCACACAGACACACACATATCCCCCACATTTTAGATATACAGTTAATACTTTCATCCCTTGATGTAACCAAAGCACTTCTCCTCCACTGCCTACCTGGCTTATTTTTTAACTCAATAAATGCATAGTAACCAAAGCACCTCTCCTCCACTGCCTACCTGGCTCATTTTTTTAACTCAATAAATGCATAGCACACTTGCACATGGTATAATGTTAGAAGTAGATGTACCGCTGGAAAAAAATTCTGTTTCAGCATCAAGAATATAGCTTGAAATTTCTAGTTCCAAGAATCACTCATGTCAATAGGAAATTTTAGATTGCCTTGGTTCACTGCCTAAGCTTCCCAAGGGCACTATGCTAATGTTTATACTATGTCTGTCTTAAAAAATTGATGAAAAATGGAAATCTAACATGAATTAATTTATAAATAAAATGATATATAATTCCACATCCAAAGAGTGAAAAAGATGTAACCTGTACACAGATTCAAATATGTACAACAGCAAAATTGTAAGTAGGAGGTACTCAGTCAAAACTGTAGTACTCCTAAGCAGAATCAAGTTCAAAAGAAGACTTACTGCTTAGGGATGGGTAAACTACATGGAGACCTTTGGCAAAGGTTTACTTGGCATTCCAGTTGGCCAATGGTATTACCTCATGAGTTGTGGAAATAATCACAAAATCAGATTTTTGAAGCCCTAAAGTTTCTTTTTAGGTTGCAAAAACTAATGTACATGAGGCTTCTAAGACCAATATACCAAAAAAATAAAAATGAGTATTTTGTGCCAAGTTTTAAAAGCTGAATTACACTATCTAGTTCTCAACATTCAGTTAGATCCTGAGTACTGTTTCTTTAGATTTTATCTAGTCCCTGCAAGGTATACCAAAAGAGAAAAAGATCCAGGACTTCTGAGACAGAACCCTGAGACTCACTCTTCAGCATAATTTGAGACTCACTTGTTGCCAAAGAGCTGTGATTGACAACCTGAGCACTTTCAGTTCACCTTGTTGTTCATTGTCTCCTCCAGATGAACTGTAAATTGAACAGCTCTACCCAAGATTACAGATAAGACACAGCCCACCACTGCCAATTTCTTTGAAGCTGTTCTACTAGAAAAAGTTCATCAACAGTGCTGAATCTTCAGGGAGAAGTTCGCCAAAAAAAAAAAAAAAATGCTGAATCAAAGACTACTGTGCACTTCAAAAAAAACGCTCTTTTCTCTAGATGTGACTGTGGTTAGTACTGCGTAGGTAATCAGCAGGAATACATCAGCAGTCAGAAACTGTGGCAGTTACTCCAGACTCAGCCAAATCACTTTACCTGTTTCTAGTTCCAGGTTCCCATCTATATAAAGAATAGCATTTTCATTCCCTGTCTTTCAAAGAACTGTGAGAACAAAATAAGACATGAAAGTGATCCCTCCCTGTAACTAACTATATTTCAATAAAAGATATTCTGAAATAGATGACCTTACAAAACGATAAATTTGAAAAGCCAAAACAAATTTTTGCAAAAGAGCCTCCGATATGTACTTCAGGACTGCCTCGAGGGTAGTTACAACTACCCTGTGAAGGGTGCAGATAGAATCTAATCATTCTTTCCCTTCCCCAACTCCTGAACCCTCGAAAAGTGAGTACAGTTAAACGTTCTCCATAAGTCCTCAGTGGAGAGAGAAGGTATCCTGCAGTGGATTACAACAATGTTTCCCTGAGCGGGTCTCCCCTCATTCACTTTTGCCACCCTCCATTATTCCCAAAAAAAAGCCACAACCTGTCTCAATCCACTGCCTGTAATCTTCACTGGCTTCCCTCTGTTTTTAGAATAAAAGCTCTGCTTGGCCTGACCCCAGCTTTCTCCACCTGCCTCTCTCCCTCCCTGTGTCAGCCACGCTAGCCTTTCAAAAACGCTGAAAAGCTTTTTTCCTCTTCACATTTCAGGGCCTTGACATACGCTGTTGCTTCAGCCTGAAATGGTCCTTTTTCGTTTTTCACAGACAGGGTCTAGCTCTGTTTCCCAGGAGGGAGTGCAGTGGCATGATCATAGCTCACTGCAGCCTCGAACTACTGGGCTCAAATGATCCTCTTGCCTCAGCCTTCTGAGCAGCTAGGACTGCAGGCACACACCACTCCCAGCTAGTAATTTTTTTATTTTTTGTAGAGACGGAGGTCTCACTATGTTACCGAGGCTGGTCCTGAACTCCTGGCCTCAAGCAATCCTCCCACCTCAGCCTCCCAAAATGTTGGGATTACAGTCATGAGCCACCCTGCCAGGCCTGGAATGTTCTTTTCATTCACACCTTCACATTCCTTTTTCAGTCTCTTTTCAGATCTCAGGTCAAAAGTCTCAGAGGGCGAGGGTATGAAGAAAATAAATAAAACTTTTAATTTTTAAAAAGTCATATTCTTAGCAATGCCTTTTTTTAAATCTTCCATAATACAAATGCCCCTAGTACACTCTTTCATACCACTGCTATTCCTTCAAAGCACATTTCACGCTTGCTTGATTTTTAAAACCCATCCCCTATGCTTGCCTGTAAGCTCTATAAAGACAATTTTCTAAACCCTACCATCAGCACTGCACCTACATATAGCATGTATTCAATACACATTATTTGCATGAATAAGTAAATGACTACCATTCAAAAGTCCTCGTTACCTGACTCCCAACTTTCTTTCCCACTTCTGCACAGTGCAATCCACTATAAAAGCTAGACTTCTGACTCCCCAAGAAGCATTCCCTATCCCCATCTTCAGGCTTTCAAATACTGTGGCTTTCCCCGTCTGTAAAATTACTCCCATTTCTCTCAACCTGTTCAAATCCTAAGGGCTTGCCAAGGCTCAAGTTTTCTTTCCTCCAGAATATTTTCCCATAGTGCCAGTTTACACGTGTCGTTGCTCCACACTTTCTAAGCATTTCGCATTCTCTTTTTGGTAATTATATATAAACTGCATCGTATTTTAACGTGTCCTGTGTGTGACTTTTCTCTCTAACATTAATGCGAACTCCTAAGGATAGACGGTTTACATCCCACCGCTCCATTCCCAGAGAGGTGCTAAGTATTGGGCTCTCACTGAAGCACGTGATTTTTCCCTAACATACCAGAACTTTCATCTGAAAAGAGTACTAGCTTCCCCCATACTCCTGTTTCTCAAGTGATTCAATATGCCTTACGTGACTCTCACCAAGTTATCTTCTAGGGTTTTGTTTTGTTTTTTTGCCTACCCTCCCACATTCTACTAAAAAATAGTGGGGTTCTCTGGATTCCTCTTCTTTCCCATTCCTAGAGGGACCTTGTGTACTCTGTGAGGGCTCCCTGTCTGCAGTGAGGGGCTACTAGGCCTTTAAACTGTCATCCCCCCCCCCCACACACACACCCAGTGAAGGCACTTGAGCTAGCTGTGACCTCACACACACCACTCCATAGCCTCACCTGGACCTCTCTGTCACTTCATCCCCCTCAATCAGGCGGCGTGCATTCCTACCCAAGAAGAAAGGTGCCAGATCGCTGTATCTCTCCTTTCCGCCTGTCATTAACTACCCACGAGAGCTTTCTCTTTTTCCCTCCTTCTCTTCCTTAGAGATGGAACCTAGGCCCCAGACGGTGAACTGGCGCCGAGAAAGCAGACACAGCCACCCAGCCAGCTCCAGCCCCAACGCCACGGTCTCTGCCCCCGCACCCACCCCTGTCCTTCCCAGACGGCGACCGCAGCGCAAGCTTCGGCCTGACCAGGACTCCCCATCCGGGGAGAGCCATCGCTCACTGACCCAGGAAGGTGTCAAACGAGGAAGTGACAGCAGTAACAGGTACGGAGGCGGGCGGCCTGGCGGACTCTATCGGCTCAGCGCTCCATCCCCTCCCGACCTAAGCTCCGGCCTCAAGGCTTCCTCTACCCCAGCGCCCACAGAACAAGTCACGTGCCAGCCCAGCAGTCAGCTGACGGCGGCGCGCGCCGCTCCGCCTACGCGCGGGCCATTGCGCAGCCGCAGCCGCTGCCACTGCCGGGCCTTGGGAGAGGGGCGGGACTAGGAGGCTACAGGGCGGCAAGGGGACCCCAGCGTCGGGGCTGGTTGCGGTTGTTCCAGGATGGGTGGGGTTTTCCGCTTCTTCCAGTGTCGCAGGCGGCGTTTTGTCCGCCACCTCTAAACGTCACCGCCACCATGCCTAACGGCACTCCACTTCAGGTTTCTGCGGGTCAGAAATTGTCTCCAGCCCCCAAAAAGGGTTTCTCCACTTGCGGTTTTCTTCGTCAGCCTGGTTTTCTTCCTAATATCCTGGCTAGTAGTTCATTTCAGCAGATTCACATTTTCCTTGAAGTCCACTTAGACTTAATTTCATAAATGGTCTATGGAGCATTTATTGTGCACCAAGCACTGCGCTCATTGTTAGGATTGCCTACTGGGAAGAATCACTCCTTGCCACGAAAGCTCCTCATAAATAGTTGAAACCACGTTAGATAGTGGGAAACCAAAGGAGGTTTTAGGACAGAGGCGTAGACAGGGGAAATCATGTCCTTTGGAGAAAAATAGGTATCAAGCTCCTCGGAACCCTGCATATTTCATTAGCTTTGGAAGATAGTAATGTAATTTAGAACACAGAGTTTTAGAAGCAGTAGAAATTTTGAGATTTTCTAATTCAATCCTTTTAGATCTACAGATGAGGAAAGTGAAGAATCAGAGGGCACGGTGTTGTTTAGCACAAGGGAATAGACACCAGGTGTTGAATCCAGGCTCTCCTACTTACTAGTTGTGCGACCTTACACCTCTGAACTTCAGCCTATTCACCTGCAAAGTGGTGGTAATAATAAATACCTTACAGAGGTATTGTAAGGATTAAATGAAGCATGCGGTTAGCACAGTGCCTGGTACATAGGAAACAACCAGTAAATGGTCGTCATTATTGCTATATATTATAGGACCCAGGTTTTCTGACCTATCTTATACCTTTTCTGCTGTGTTCCCCTACAGAAATTCACCACAGAATTTCTTAGAGCCTCAGTATTAGGTCGGACAGAAAGTAACAACCACCAGACTATCCCCAACCTGATGCTTTCACCAGTTTTGGATGAAGTTCACGCAATTACAATAACCAGTTCTGTAACATGGCTTCACAAACTTGTCAGAATTCCAGAGGCTTTTATCTGCCATCACAAAATGAGCCTAAAGGCAATTTTTGTTGTTGTTGTTAGGTATATGCTTGAACTATCTTGATTTGTTCGTGCTTGTGTGTGGTCCTGAAGCAGACTTTTTGTCTTGGATTTTTTTGTTTTGTTTTGTTTTGTTTTTTTGTTTGAGACGGAGTCTCGCTCTTTTGCCCAGGCTGGAGTGCAGTGGCACGATCTCGACTCACTGCAAGCTCCACCTCCCATGTTCACTCCATTCTCCTGCCTCAGCCTCCCGAGTAGCTGGGACTACAGGTGCCCGCCACCACGCCTGGCTAATTTTTT
>NW_012113253.1:4902266-4903929 GCF_000951035.1 Colobus angolensis palliatus
AGTTAGGTATCTTAGTTATAGAAATGAAATGACAGATAATTTTTATCTCTAAAAGAACCATTGGGTTAAAAGATTTTTTTGAAAGAAAAGAAAAAGAGATAGAAAATTTTAACAAACTGTTTAGACTATTTTATTTATTTATTTATTTATTTGAGACAGAGTCTCACTCTGTTGCCCAGGCTGGAACGCAATGGCGCAATCTCTGCTCACTGCAACCTTCACCTTCCAGGTTCAAGCGATTCTCCTGTCTCAGCCTCGCGAGTAGCTGGGATTACAGGCATCCACCACCATGCCTGGCTAATTTTTTGTATTGTTATTTATTTATTTATTTTTGGGGAGATGAGTTTTCACCATGTTGGCTAGGCTGGTTTTGAACTCCTGACCTCAAGTAATCCACCCACCTTGGCCTCCCAAAGTGCTAGGGTTACAGGCGTGAGCCACTGTGCCTGGCCTAAACTATTTTCTTAAAGAGACTTCTTCCACTTCCAGAGATCGTGAATAGCCTCCTAGTCAGTCATCCAGAAGGAATTATTCACATAATTGATGTACTTAGCTTTGGGAAGAGAACCAACTTTTTCTATACTTGCTTGCATTTTTGCTTTTAATGTCTTCCACAAAACTAGGTCCTTCTGGTGTTTTAAGAGGTTTCTTCCCCCTGTTTTTGAAGGATTCTTGACCTTTTGGTCTTAATCTTGATAGTTCTGAGTCTTTTTTATTTTGGTTTGATTTTTGTGCATTTTTTGGATGGAGTATCCTGTATAGATCACTAGAGCTTTTTCTTCAGCTTTCCCCTTATCAAAATCTTCCTTTTCATCATCGTCATCGTGATTTTCATCAGCAAGAAGTTTTATTTTTTTCTTGTGGAAATGCACCCACTTCCAGGGGCAGATCACTTTCCAGATATACTAAAGAGTCTCACACCTCCCTCCTCTTCATCTCCTGCTTTGCGTCTTCCTTCATACTTGTTAAGTGCTGTGTACTCATATGCCCAGGCCCTGAAACACACTGAGTGTTAAGGCCACAGGCGATGTTGTTTCAAGGTCCCCAAGATAAACCATTGACTGTACGTAATTTTTAAAGTTGCTAGTATTACTTTAATTGGACTGCCTTCATAGTTCGTTACTTCTGCTTCAACCATATACAATCCATCCTTTCTACCAGCCCCTAAACTGATCATTCTTAAAGATAACTTGTGTTCATTTTCATCATTATCCACCTTAAAGTGATAATCTTTGTTGACCTCTAGTTCACAACCAAAAAGATAGTTCTGGAGCCTCAGGAGGCTGATGTCCATGTCCATCAAATCTTCCATGGGTGGCGGCAAGCACTTAGGTAGGAGAGAAGCCAGACAGAGGTAAACGACCACACTCCAGAGAACAGCTGTGCAGGATGGAATCATACTAGCAATAAATTATTTTGTTTTTTGATTACTGTTTTCTTTTTCTAATTTTTAAAATATTTCTTAACTTTTAAGTTCAGGGGTACATATGCAGGTTTTTTACATAGGTAAACTTGTGTCACGAAGGTTTATTGTGCAGATTATTTCATCACCCAGGTATTAAGCCTAGTACCCATTAGTTAAACAAAGTGGAGAAAGTATCAGGGGTACATGTGCAGGTTTGTTACGTAGCTAAACTTGTGTCATGGAGGTTTGTTGTACAGA
>NW_012113253.1:4905314-4907058 GCF_000951035.1 Colobus angolensis palliatus
CCGTGTTAGCCAGGATGGTCTCGATCTCCTGACCTCGTGATCCGCCCGTCTCGGCCTCCCAAAGTGCTGGGATTACAGGCTTGAGCCACCGCGCCTGGCCTTTAGTCAGTGATTAACAGTATAAATGAGAAGCCTTTAAAATGTTTGTTCTGTTTGACTGTCATTAGAATGAAAATAATGCAAAAGATAGAAAAGTATTTATGCAAAATATGTTTATTACAACATTATTTGTGTTCATTTTCATCATCAACAAACATAAAGATTTAATTAAGAACTAAGCCGCTGTGACGGTGAAGTGTTGAAAATGGTATGAGGTTTATATCTTGAATTTTTGGAGTTCATTGCTCAAGGTTAATGAATAGTATATACTAGGACATGATTCTCAACCTGAGGACATTTGGCAATGTCTGGAGACATTTTTGGTTGTCACAACCTAGGGGTAGGGATGCTACTAGTACCTAGTGGGTAGAGGCCGGGGATGATGGTAAACATCCTAAAATGTACAGGACAGACCCCAAACAGAATTATCTAAACCAAAATGTCAACTGTGCTGAGGCTGAGAAACTTGGTACTTGACTTTTATAACACTCTCAGATTCCCAAATTCATAACTTACTGCATAATGTATAATACCCTCAATTTTTTAATCTGTAACGTGAGACAATAATATCTACCTCTATTGTTATGAGAATAAAATTGAATCATATAATAAATTATAGTTGCTTTGCCACTTTGAGATGTCAGCTAGGTTTGATGCAGGGCAGGCAAGCCCCAAAGTGGAGCTTAGTCCATAAGGGTTCTTGGCTTTTCCCAGGAAAGAATTCAAGGGCAAGCCAGAGGTCGAAGAAAACAGCTTTATTGAGGAGGCAGTGTTACAGTTTGGTGATTGCTCCTGTAGAGTGAGGCTACCCAGTAGGCAGAGTAGGGCAGTTTTGGTCATATTTATACCCACTTTTAATGGCATTCAGATTAAGGAACGGTTTATGAGGAAATTTCTAGGGAAGGGGTAGTAACTTTTGGGTCATTAGGTCATTGCCATGGAAAGAGGTGGTAACTCCCGGCTGTTCCCATGGCAGCTGTAAATTGACTTGGCACACTGGTAGGTGTGTCTGATTAAAAGCTGCTTTTGCCCCTGCCCTGGTCTAGCTAGTCCTCCATCCGATTTGGAGCCCTGCCTCTGGAGTCGAGTCCCGCCTCCCACCTCAGGTTCACTCACTAGCTAAGAGATCTGCTCCTGAATGCCAGCCTCATAGTGAATTTCTGACTCGACACAGTCACACGTTTCTATAGATCATGTCCCTTGCTGAGAAGACTAGGAACAGAAATTGTCATAGCAATAAATGTCAAGTATTTAGTGAATACCAGCCTTTTTTGTTTTGTCTTGTTTTGTTTTGTTTTGTTTTGGAAATAGAGTCTCGCTCTGTTGCCCAGGCTGGAGTGCAGTGGCAAGATCTTGGCTCAGTGCAACCTCCGCCTGCCTGGTTTAAGCGGTGAATACCAGCTTTTTAAACTATGTTTTTCTTTATTCTTGTTATAACAATTAATACTTATTAACTGTTTAATAATTGGAAAGTATAGACAAGCAAAAAGAAGATATAAACATCACCCATTATTCTACCATTCAGGAAAAATCACTTGGGTACATCCTTCCAGAATATTTCTTTCTTTTTTTGGGGGGGAGGGATGGAGTCTCATTCTGTGGCCCAGGCTGGAGTGCAGTGGCACGATCTCGGCTCACTGCACCT
>NW_012113253.1:4908458-4927878 GCF_000951035.1 Colobus angolensis palliatus
TGTTAGCCAGGATGGTCTTGATCTCCTGACCTCGTGATACGCCCGCCTCGGCCTCCCAAAGTGCTGGGATTACAGGCGTGAGCCACCGCGCCCGGCCAATTTTTTGTATTTTTAGTAGAGATGGGGTTTCACTGTGTTAGCCAGATGGTCTCAATCTCCTGACCTAGTGATCCACCCGCCTCAGCCTCCCAAAGTGCTGGGATTACAGAAGTGAGCCACCACGCCCAGCAGAAAACATCATTTTTGTCATTACCTCCTTAGAAATGGTATGAAATCTTAGGAGCAGCAAATGTTCATAGAAATAGGAATATATTTTCTTAAAAAATTAGTTCTGCTCTCCCGGCTTCATTTCAGGATTTTGTTCCGTTTATTACTACTTTTTACTTTGCTTACATGACACAGTGGAAAAGATTTTGAACAGTTCTTAGTACTGTGCTATACTAAGAAGTAGTCACCTCTGGACTAAATCTGATTTTCATCTTATTTACACCACATAGTCTAAAAGTGACAGAACTGGAAGTTAGTATTTAGTAGTTATAATGTACCAATCTGATTAGAAAAAAGAAAAAAAAAAAAAACTGGCAGGGCAAGATGGTTCACAAAGTGCTGTAATCCCAGCACTTTGGGAGAACAAAATGGGAAGGTTGAGCCCAGCACTTTGAGACCAGTCTGGGAAACATAGCAAGACCTCGTCTCTAATAAAAGTTAAAAAATTAGCCAGACACAGTGGTGCACACCTGTAGTTTCAGCTATTACAGAGGCTGAAGCAGCAGGATCACTTGAGCCCAGGAGGTGGGGGCTGCAGTGAGCTATGATTGTACCGCTGCACTGCAGCCTGGGTGACAGGGTAAGACCTTGTCTCTAGAAAAACAACACAAAACACTGATGCACCATATTTAATGGTTATAAGCAGCATCCTTGTAGTCCCCTATGTGTTGTTAGACCTGATTCGTGAATGTACAAACATATGTCTTTCAAAATAGTTAACGATACATAGGGCAACTGATTTACTAAAGGGGAGGGTGTGGTTAAAAAATTATCAACAGGAGGCCAGGATTGATGGCTCGTGCCTGTAATCCCAGCACTTTGGGAGGCTGAGGCAGGCTGATCACTTGAGCTCAGGAGTTCAAGATCAGCCTGTGCAACGTGGTGAAACAATGTGTTTACAAGAAAGTATAAAAATTAACCTTGTGTAGTGGCAGGCACCGATAGTCCCAGCAACTTGAGGGCTGAGGTGGCGGCATCCCTGGAGCCCAGGAGGTTGAGGCTGCAGTGAGCCGTGTTCCTGCCAGTGCACTCCAGCCTGGGTGACAAAGTGAGAGCCTATCTTGGGGAAAAAAAAAAAAAATTACCAACAGAAATAATGAATACTAGTCTTAAGCACACTTTGAGAACAACAACCCCAGCATCTGGGAAGTAACACCTCAGACCTTAGCCAGTGCTGGGGAGAGAGACCTTAACGACCATTGTCTTTCGAAGTCATCACCGGAGCTTTCTTCAGGAAGGAAAACATCTTAGTGTGATTCTCCTGAACTTGTACCTTAGGAGAGGCACCCTAAATTTAACTCACTGCTGGGTCAGCCATGTCCTGCCAGATGGCTGTGACCACAGTTTCACCATCACTCCTCTTAATCTTACCAAAACAGCAGGGGATGGCGCCAGCTCCTGCACCTCCCATACAAATCACCTGTCAATACCTCCAGATGTCTTCCTCAGCCTCATTCCTATTGCCATTGCTCAGTCATTCCATGGGGTTGATAATGTCACCCTGCTGGCGACATGAACAAACAGGAGCGACTGGGCTGACTGCCCCCAGGCAGTTCCTCCATAAATAAGGACTAGATTCAGTTGTGTAAAGTGACCTTAGAACTTTTGATTTAACATCTGACCCTGAGGTCACATTGGTGTTACTGTCAATCTGTGCCCACTGAATGGTATAAGTCTCATTTGGGGGATCCCAACAATTGCAAACAACACTTTCTTTTTTTTAATTTTAATTTTAAATTGTTTTAGAGATGGAATCTCACTCTGTCAGCCAGGCTGGAGTGCACTGGTGCCATCATAGCTCACTGTAGCCTCGAACTCCTGTGCTCAAGGGGTCCTCTCCCCTGAGCCACCTGAATAGCTATGGCGTGCACCACCACATCCGGCTGATTTTTTTTTCTTTGGTAGAGATGGAGTCTCACTGTGTTGCCCAGGCTGGTCTCAAACTCCTGACCTCAAGCAATCCTCCCACCTCGGCTTCCCAAAGTGCTGGAATTATAGGCATGAGCCACCGTGCCCGGCCCTGTAAACAACACTTGGTCCCCAGAGCTGCCATGTGCATCCCAGGACTGTATGGAAGGCAGGCATTATCTTTACTCTTTCCCCAAAATACAGTGACTTATACCTTATAGGTCATAATAAAAAAACCTTCAAGGGTACACCACTAGTAGATCACATAGCCCTCAGATGACTGTGGAGATTTCTCCAAAATGAAGCTTCCTTTGATTACCTGGAGGAATTCCCCAAAGCTATAACAGGTGGCCAGGTGTTGTGGCTCATGTCTTTTTTACATGTCTGTAAAAAAAGAACTATTAAACACTTTTTTGTTTTGTTCTGTTTTGTTTTTTTGAGACAGAGTGTTGCTATGTCACCCAGGCTGGAGTGCAATGGAGCAATCTCACTGCAACCTCCACCTCCCGGGTTCAAGTGATTCTCCCGCCTTAGCCTCCTGAGTAGCTGGGATTACAGGCATGCACCACCACGCCCAGCTAATTTTTATACTTTTAGTAGAGATGAGGTTTCACCATGTTGGTCAGGCCGGTCTCAAACTCCCGACCTTGTGATCCGCCTACGTCGGCCTCCCAAAGTGCTGGGATTACAGGCCAAACACTATGTTTTGGATCTTAGCAATCACTTTACAAATATCAGAAGGTAAACTCCTAGGTCTTTAATTTGATGATTCATTAAATGATTTTGGAAATGGGGAACAATACTTGTACCCTAACCACACCCTGCAGCTACCTTCCCTAACACTAATGGAGGTTGTATTGAAATTCTTGTTAAATCTGCAGTCCATGAAAACACTGAATCCAAGTTTTGGAGGTTGTGGCCTGGGTATCTGCATTGTCACAGGACCTCATGAAATTTGATGAGTCATTGCACTAGAACTTTTAGCAGCATTCTTCTGAACCTCTGCGCATAGCTGTGTTACTCACTTAGCACCCAAAGTGTAATATTAGTATGTGTTCATTCATTCAGTGAATATTTTTAGGTGCCTACTGTGTGTTTAGAACCTTACTAAACATTCTGTTGTCATTTTTTGGTGTGTCTACCCGCAACTAGATTAAAAGCCTCTTTCAAATAGGGATCCTAAGTAAACATGTCTTTGTAGTCCTAGAACTGATAAGCAATGTACCCTCCACCCAGGGTCGCACCCAGAGTCCAATTCCCTCTTCTTCCTTTCTAACAGAACCACAGTTTTGTTCAGGGACCCATCTGTGTAGCCACGTATGTCAGAGGAAACTATCAGGAATGGTTCTAATGTTTGAAGGTAATGCCATTTCTCTTGCCAATGATTGCTTCGGGTATTTGCATGTGATCTAATTCTGGCAGATGAGGCATAAGGGGAAATCTGCTGGAAAGCTTCCGTGGAGTTCTCTTGCTCTTAAGAGAGACCTACAGGACGAGGTGGTCTTTCCTTTGCCTCAAAATAGTCATGCTTCAGTTGCAATCTGGAAATGCTACAGCCATCTTGCTACCTCCCTGAGAATGAAGCTTCCACTGGGGATGGCTTCCACTGGAGAAATGGAAAAAAACATGAGTCCTTAATTACCCTCCCCGCCACTGCTTTTTTTTCTTTTTTCTTTTTCTTTTTTTTTTTTTTTTTGAGACAGTGTCTCACTCTGTTGCTCAGGCTGGAATGCAGTGGCATGATCTCAGCTCACTGCAACCTCCTCCTCTGGGGCTCAAGTGATCCTTCCACCTCAGCCTCCTGAGTAGCTGGGACTACAGGTGCTCACCACTATGCCCAGTTAATTTGTAAATTTTTGTAGAGATAAGATCTCACTATATTGCCCAGGCTGGTCTTGAACTCCTGCGCTCAAGTGATCTTCCTGCCTTGGCCTCCCAAAGTGCTGCGATTACAGACATGAGCCACAGCACCTGACCAAGACTATATTTCTGTATTTGCATCCAAGGTATCCTAACTGAGGGTCAGTAAATATCAGTTCCAGATGATGCTGACAATGATGTGAAAAATAAAATGACAGAATTGCCATCTTCAAGGATGTTGCTACTGACCATGATTAAGATTTATTTGTGCCAGGCGCGGTGGCTCACGCCTGCAATCCCAGCACTTTGGGAGGTAGGTGGATCAACTGAGGTCAGGAGTTCAAGACCAGCCTGGCAAATATGGTGAAACCCTGTCTCTACTAAAAATATAAAAACTAGCCAGACATGGTGGTGGGCGCCTGTAATCCCACCTACTCGGGAGGCTGAGGCAGGAGAATTGCTTGAACTCAGGAGATGAAGGTTTCAGTGAGTCAACACGGTGCCACTGCACTCCAGCCTCAGCAACAGAGTGAGACTCTGTCTAAAAAAAAAAAAGATTTATTCGTGAGGTTTTGAGTAAAGTTATCAACCAAGACTTACAATCTTGACTTCACAGAGCTACCCTCTTTCTCTAAGCCTCGGAACACTTTGTGATATGGTGATACACTAAGAAATACATATTTGGTCTTCATCTCTGGTTCCTGGCATTGAACTCTTAAAACCCTTGTAAATTTCTGAAGGATAGGTATAAGAAGAGCATCTTCATCATTCACAGTAAGCTCCTTTCAATCATACCTGAGTTTATGCCAAAGAGATGACTGGTGGCTGGGACTCCTAGGTAACTTCAGGTTGGGGGTGAATCAGCAGAAAGACCAAGTGATTAGGTTGCAACTTTCAGCCCCACCCCTAGCCCCAACCTCTGGGGAGGGAGAGGGGCTAGAGATAACGTTAATCACCAATGTCCAATGCTTTAATCAATCATACCCTAATACACCTCCATAAAAACCCTAAGTGGGGTTTGTGGGTCCAGAAAGCTTCTGGGTTGGTGAATATATCCATGTGCTGGGAGGGTGGCACACCCCGAACTCCACAGGGACAGAAGCATCTATGCTCAGAACCCTTCCCAACCTTACCCTATATACCTCTTCATCTGGTTGTTCATATCTTTTATAATATCCTTTATAACAAATCAGCAGTAGTAAGTAACATGTCCTCCTGAGTTCTGTGAGACTTTCCAGCAAATTATCCAATCCAAAGGGGAGTTGTGGGAACCCCCGACTTTATAAGTGGTTGGCTATGTAAACCAAAAATAAAATTCAAAGCCCCTCAACCATCTGAATGGACCCCTCCTCTCCGCCAAGGGCATTCCAATGTTAACCTGAAAAACTAGTTCAGGCCATGATGCAAAGAGGGAGTTGGACTGGCCTCATTATACCATCCTCCCTTTTGGAATTCAGGCATAGTTGACCAGCATTAACATTAAAACAGATCTTAAGACAGACAAAACAGACTCTTTGTAGCAAGAAGACACCAAATTTCAGCCTATGGTATAGCAGGCCTGAAAGAAATTGAAGTATTTTACCCCCAAAATTATATTTTTTGCCATACTTTGAAATGGCCCTATAAAGCTGTCTCTTGTGAGGAAAAATCTACATTTTGTAGAGAATCCCCGTTCCTTCTTTTTCCTGATCCAGGAGAGAATCAACTCTGATAAGAAACATTTATGATCTATTCTGTCTGAAGCCTGCTACCTAGAGGCTTCCTCTGCATAGTGGGAATATCAGTTTCCATAACCCGTATCCTAACTCAGACATTCCCTTCTGTTGATTCTAGGTGTTTAGACAATAACTTAACTCTTTCAACCAATTGGAAATCAGGAAATCTTTGAATCTGCCTATAACCTGGAACCCCTCTCCACTTCCCCCCAACTGCAAGTTGTCCCGTCTTTCCAGACTGAACCAATGTACATCTTGCATGTATTGATGGATGTCTTATGTCTCCCTAAAATGTGTAAAACCAAGCTGTAGCCCGATCACCTTGGGCACATGTTCTCAAGATCTCCTGGGGCTGTGTCACAGGCCACTGGTCACTCACATTTGGCTCAGAATAAATCTCTTCCAATATTTTACAGAGTTTGACTCTTCTCATTGACAGAAGTATAAGTGGCCCAGACTTTTGATTGGCATCTGAAGTGAGGGAAGTCTTTAGGAATGAGTCCTTAACCTGTGGGGCCTGTGCTAACTCCTGCTAATTAGTATCATAATTTAATTAAATGGTAGGACATCCAGTTGGCATCTGGAGAGTTGAAGAATTGGTTGGTGTTAGGGGAATAAACCACACACACATTTGGTGTCAGAATTAGTGTGGTGTTATAAACACATATCATAGAAGTAATGCCTTCTGATATATCATCCAGAAGCAGGGAGGTAAGGAGAACAGGAGTGACCCCCACAGATGTCTACTGCTCCAAGCTTTTTTCTTCATTTTTGACCACTCCCCATCCCCTGGCTTTAATCTACCTCCTCTCTTGACTTATGTGATGCTACTTTCTACATCACTTCTCTTCCCACATATCAAACCTCTCCTCCTTCTCCTGCAATGGCTCCCTTCCTCCTCTACCCACAAAAGATGAGTCTTTCCACACAATAGATTCTCCATTCTTCTGTTCTCCTAGAGTTTACACTATTTACCCATCCTCCACTTGCAATTGCTTAGTAGACAGTTTCACTGAGATGGTCCACCCTAATCAAAATCAATGTGTTCAAAGTCAGGTTACCAATTTATATCTAAAAATCATCTCCCTTTTCTGGAAATGATACTACCATACTTTCAAGATTAAGACTTTTATACCCTCTTTAATTTATCCATCTTCCTCATAATTTTCACCTGACGTCAAGTCCTAACAAGTCCTCTTTCTTAATTTCTTTCACACATATCCCTTCCTTTCTGTTTTTATAGCCTATATCCTGGTTCAGCCCCTGACTCTATCACTTTTAACCTGAAATAACTGCAATATTGCTAAAACGTATTCCTCTCCTTGTTCTCCTCCCACCCCAATCCTTCCTGCATATTCCAGAACAGCTCCCCCTTCAGAAACTGGTTTTTTTTTTTTTTTTTTTGAGATGGAGTTTTGCTCTTGTTGCCCAGACTGGAGTGCAATGGGCGATCTCGGCTCACTGCAACCTCTGCCTCCCGGGTTCAGGCGATTCTCCCACCTCAGCCTCCCGAGTAGCTGGGATTACAGGTATGCACCACCACACCTGGCTATTGTTTTTTTTTTTTTTAAGTAGAGATGGGGTTTCTACATGTTGTTAGGCTGATCTCAAACTCCCGACCTCAGGTGATCTGCCTGCCTCAGCCTCCCAAAGTGCTGGGATTACAGGCATGAGCCACCGCACCCAGCCGTTTCGGAAACTCTAATGTGAGTTCCCATTGTCTTTAAATTCATGTCCAAGCTCCCTGGCCTACCAAGCCTCCAAAATTAGACCCAAAGTAATCTTGTTAGGCATGACTCCAAATAAGCCTGCTGTATACAAACTTCATTTCAGACAAGATACTTTACTCCTAACCACCCACATACCCCTTAGAGCCTCCTTCCTTCAGCCTTGGGTTTATATAAGGTCACTCTTTGCCTCCTTTAACCTCCATCTACTAAAATTGAACCTGTTTTCCAAGACCCAAGTCAAAATCTGAAATTTTCCCATCACCTCATATGGAAGTTATTTATAAAAATAATAATGATGATTAAAAACAATAGCTACCATTCTTTGGGCATTTGCTCTGTGCCAGCCAGGGTAAAATCCCATTCTAGAAAATATGGAAGAATCAATGAGCCCATGTACATAAAGGGCTGAGCCCAGACCCTGGGGCATGTGGAAAGTGCCCCAAAAAATTGGCTGAATTGTCACCAATTGCGCCATTGAAATGTCACAATGACATCTGACATTTGCTAGCAGTCAAAATGCCGTATCTTGTCCACCTGAAAGAGAATGAGCACCAAGGAAGTGGTTTGGGAGAGGAAGCCAACTAATTCCTTCCAGCATCGCCTGGCACGACTTTCTGAGCCTTAGGCAAATAAAAATATCTTTGTTCCAAATTATGTCTATCGTCTGGTGGTATTGCTTGTCTTTTACATTTCTATTATGTATATCTCTTATGTATCCCTTCACTTCCCTGTTCTGGCAGCAAAATGCAGAACTCAGACAGCATTAGGAAAAAGAGAAGTTCTTTCCAATGTGATACATAGTACACAGTCATGTGGGAGACTCAAGAGAAAGCTCTTTCCTGGTGGGCAGAGGTGCTCCATAAATTCTCATTCTCTTTGAAATCAACAGCAAAGTTTCCCCCTAGTGCGGAATTTGTTCTTGCTGTTTCTCAAACCAAAATGCAATTTAAGAGAGGGTTATTACATAGGAATGTTAAATACGTGGCTTTCATGCTAAATCTGTGACAATCTTTTCCCACATTCCAGTGCCGGGAAATTAGCAATTTAAATCTCTCTTTGAACTGTATTATGGATTCACTCCTCAGAGCTTCTAAAAAATAAAAAATAAAAATAAAAAACTGAATTCATTTATACTGTTAGAATATTGTGATTTACATAAGTATTAATTAATAAGTAAATACCTTACATTTATAAAACAGGGATCGGAAGTGTAGTAAGAGCTCAGACCTATTTTAAAAGATTCATCTAGTCCAAGGAAAGCCCCATCCTAGGGCTTTGAAAAATATGGCAGCATACATTCATGAATAACACAGGAATTAAAATTCCTGCGGGTGGAAGGTCCACCTGCCCCAGTAGGGGGCTGGATTATAACCCCGCAGGGGTTGCAATCATCATTTCTTGGAAATTCAGATACAAATTAGCATGTCAAGGGCAGCTGAGGTTTTCCCTGGAAAACTACAGCATTTTCTTGTATCCCAACATTCTCATAAAAACAAGATCCTCTACTTAGGTTTTATCCCCAAATCACCCGGGTGCTTGTTGAAAACACAGATTCCCACACTTTACATCCAGTTTCACCTATTCTATTTGTGCCCCCCAGGCCATCCCACCCTCATCACCATTATCTTGTTTTGAAATCTTCAGCTGCTCCAGAGGACCTCAGTGGACCAGGCCCCCTTTCCCTTTGATATTGATATACCAACTTGATGCTCCAGTTCTTGCCTGGTCCATTCCCTCCCCTTCAGTTTCTTCTTCCCTCTGTGTCCCAAGAATACTCTTATCCTCTTGGGGAGCTTACCTGGCTATGGTCACCAGTCTGTCAATAAATGCTTACAAAGCCCTTCAGTGGCCAAGTGCGGTGGCTCACGCCTGTAATCCCAGCACTTTGGGAGGCCAAGGCAGGCAGATCACCTGAGGTCGGGAGTTCGAGACCAGCTCGACCAACATGGAGAAACCCCGTCTCTACTAAAAATACAAAGTTAGCTGGGCGTGGTGGTGCCTGCCTGTAATCCCAGCTCCTTGGGAGGCTGAGGCAGGAGAATTCCTTGCACCTGGGAGGCGAAGATCGTGGTGAGCCAAGATGCACTCCAGCCTGGGCAACAAGAGCAAAACTCTGTCTCAAAAAAACCAAACAACAACAACAACAAAAAACCTTTCAGTGGTCTAATCCCATGAGGGATACAGAAAATCACTATTTATCTTGCCCTGGTGATCAGAAAGCTTGGAAATAATTTACTTACTCTGTGGCCACAGATGTCAGTGATAGACACTTTGGAAAGTTATTTAGCTGCAGCCTCACTGTGTGCCAAGGCCGCAGCCCAGCTCACTGTCTAATTGAGTACCCTCAACACACACCCACAGTCTTTACTATCCTTTAGAGAGATTATTTTCCATGTTTTACAAAGGAACTTGGATATAAGAGACCCAATAACATGTCCAAAGTCAAACAATGAGTCAGTAGCAGATCCAGGATTTTAACCAAGGTTCTCTGATACCCAGATCCACACAGTAAGTGCTCAAGAAGGGGTGGTTGTCAGAAAGGGAAATGCTTATACACTGTTGGTGGGAATGTAAAGTAGTACAGCTACTATGGAAAACAGTATGGAGGTTCCTCAAAAAATTAAAAATAGAACCACCATATGAAGTGCTGGGTATATATCTGAAGGAAAGGAAAGGAAATCAGTATGTCAAAGAGATCTCTGCACTCCCAGGTTTATTGCAGCAGTAGGCATAATAGCCAAGACAGGGAATCAACCTAAGTGCCCACTGAAAAATGAATGAATAAAGAAAATGTGTGGCTGGGCGCGGTGGCTCACGCCTGTAATCCCAGCACTTTGGGAAGTCAAGGCGGGCAGATCACCTGAGGTTGAGAGTTTGAGACCAGCCTGACCAACATGGAGAAACCCTGTTTCTACTAAAAATACAAAATTAGCCAGGTGTGGTGGTGCATGCCTGTAATCCCAGCTACTCCGGAGGCTGAGGCAGGAGAATTGCTTGTACCCGGGAGGCGGAGGTTGCAGTGAGCTGAGGTCATACCATTGCACTCCAGCCTAGGCAACAAGAGCGAAACTCCATCAAAAAAAAAAAGAAGATGAAAATATGGTATGTATACACAATGGAATAGTTATTCCGTCATTGAAAAATGAAATCCTACCATTTGCAGCAACATGGATAAAACTGGAGGTCATTATGTTAAGTGAAATAAGCCAGGCACAGAAAGACTAATATTGCATGTTCTCACTCACATGTGGGAGCTAAAAAAGTGGATCTCATGGAGACAGAGAGTAGAATGGTAGTTACAAAAGGCTGAGAAGGGAAGGGGGTGGAGGATGAAGAGAAGTTGGTTAAGGGGTACAAACATACAGTTAAATGGAATAAGTTCTAGTATTTGATAGTACAGTAGGGAAATCATAGTTAACAATCATTTATTATACACTTCAAAATAGCTAGAAGGTTTAGAATCTTCCCAACATAAAGAAATGATAAATGTTGGAGGTGATGGATATCCCATTTACCCTGCTTTTATCATGACACATTGTATGTCTGTATCAAAATAGCACCTGTACCCCACAAATATGTACAACCATGATATTGCAATAAAAAACCAAAATAAAATTAAAAAGAAAACGTGGTTGTAATAATAATAATAATAATAATTCCAGAGTTGGTATTTTTTTTCATTTGGATTCCTCGGAAGCACATTGTGAGACAAGGATAATCCATATGAAAATGGTTTAAATAGAGAGCGTTCTCAGGAAAAATCATTAGGTGAATAAGAAAATGGAGCAGGAAAGGGAAGAGGCCAAATAAGGGAACGGGGTGACAGCAAGCAGAGTTGTCTGGAGGACGGGGTAGGTCTTATCTCAGAGTTGTCCCCTCAGAGGAAAAGGAATGGAAACTTTTTTTTTTTTGAGATGGAGTGTCCCTCTGTTGCCCAGGATGGAGTGCAATGGCGAGATCTTGGCTCACTGCAACCCCTGCCTCCCAGGTTCAAGCGATTCTCCCGCCTCAGCCTCCTGAGTAGCTAGGATTACAGGCTGCCTGGCTAATTTTTGTATTTTTAGTAGAGACGGAGCTTCACCATGTTAGCCAGGCTGGTCTTGAACTCCTGACCTCAGGTAATCTGCCCCCCTCGGCCTCCCAAAGTGCTGGGATTACATGCGTGAGCCACAGTGCCTGGTCCAGGAATGGAAATATTTCTATTCCATACCTGAGTCATTGATTAAGGGCTGCTTTAGGGGATGGAGAGAGGGTAATCTCCAGGCACACAAGGCTCTGTTATGATCACAGGTAATGTGAGCTCTGGCAGAGAAGGTTCAGGGTGGGAGGAAGGCATGCCCAGAGCCAGTGTGCACTGATGGCATCTGCTTCAGTGATCTTGAAACTGGAGTAGCATCATGAAAAGAAGCAAAAAGCTGGGGGGAGGGATAGCATTAGGAGATATATCTAATGTAAATGACGAGTTTAATGGGTGTAGCACAACAACATGGCACATGTATACATATGTAACAAACGTGCACATTGTGCACATGTACCCTAGAACTTAAAGTATAATAATAAAAAAAAGCAAAGCTGTTACCTTGGTTTGTTTTATAACCCTACGTATACCACACATATCATTCAGTGCTGAAGAGAAACCTGAAGAGAGAAACAAGCACCATCCTGTGTCAGTAGGGCTGGGTTTTGGTCCCAATTTTGCCAGAAATGAGCAACATGACCTTGGGGGAGTCACTTAGTCCCTGTGGTCCTCAGCGTTCCCTCAGGACCTCTGGAGCCTCAGAGGCAATGCTGAAGACACTAAGTAAACACTTGTTGGTGGACTGAAATCATTCTATTATTTCAGCATGTTAGGAATTCAGGCTGTGGTTAACCTCCGAGCTCCTTTCCTGCTGTGTCTGTAACAGTGAGCCTTCCTCCCATTTTCCATGTTTCTATTATTCTCCTAGGGGAGTTTGCTTTTGTAGATGTGATTCAGCTCTGCAGAGGGAACCCATGACAGTCATGTGAGATGTGTTTAATTTTGTGCAGTTTAACTGCATGTTAGTAACAGGGTTTACTAGATGACTCTGATTTTCCAGTGATACTGAAAAGGAAAAATTATTCCTTTTTTTCTAGAAGATTTATTTTATTTTAAATTTAACTTTTATTTTAATTTTTGGAGACAGAGTCTTGCTTTGTCGCCCAGTCTGGAGGGCAGTGGTGCTTTCTCGACTCACTGCAACCTCTGCCAACCGGGTTCAAGTAATTCTCCCGCCTCAGCCTCCTTAGTAGCTGGGATTGCAGGTGCCTGCCACCACGTCTGGCTTTTTAAAATTATTATTATTTTTAGTAGAGACAAGTTTTCGCCATGTTGCCCAGTCTGGTCTCAAACTCCTGAGCTCAGGTAATCTACTCGCCTCAGCCTCCCAAAGTGCTAGGATTACAGAAGTGATCCACCACGCCCAACCTTTTTTCCTAGAAGATTTAAAAGAGAAAAATATACATGACTATTTTTTGTGATTCCATGTTGTAACAAAGATATGGCAAAGGTTGTTTTTTTGTTTGTTTGTTTTTTAATGTGTGAATAAATGACCCTTTCTTTTCCACTTAGGATGAGATTTGGATTTATGCTATTAGACTTGTACTCTGGTTTTATAGTATTCTACAATTGGTTTGCAACTGGAATTAATTTCTGTCAATGTTGCTATTTGAGGCAGAGCTGGGTGTGAGGAATGTGACCCCCAAAATATGGTAGACAGAGCTGTGTCATCCAATCCTCCTTCAAGCAAGGGCGTGCTGCTCAGCTGTGGGAGTGTGGTCAGCAAACAGCTTTCAGCTGTCAGCTCCGACAAGGCTAGCCTCAGCTGCCACTTCATCTGAGGTCATGCCCAGGACAGCCTGAAGCCCGTGACTGAGGGAATTGCGGGTGTAAAGGCGCAGCCATTTTGACCTAACTGGGGAGACTCTGAAAAGCTACACCTGCTCCAGCTTTTCCTGCTGGGTTGGCCAAAGGCTTTGATGGGCTGACATTGTAGTTATCTTTGTTGTTTATCTTCTTCCTCAGCACAATCCTGCTTCCTTTCACATTTTTTATAGGTATTGATCTCTAATAAATATCTTATAACCCAAATTTCCAGTGACTCTAACCTGAAACAGTTGATGCCAGGAGTGGTCCAAGAAAACAGGCAGTAAGATGGTTTTGGAAGTGGACCACACACCACTGGGTTGGCTGTGAGGACCCCATCACTGGTGGCAGGTAGAGCCCAGGCACCTTTGGCACGGTGGCCATTCAACTGTTTTTTTTTTGTTTTGTTTTGTTGTTTTTGAGATGGAGTCTCGCTCTGTCACCCAGGCTGGAGTGCAGTGGCGCGATCTTGGCTCACTGCAAGCTCTGCCTCCCCGGTTCATGTCATTCTCCTGCCTCAGCCTCCCAAGTAGCTGGGACTACAGGCACCTGTCACCAGGCCCGGCTAATTTTCTGTATTTGTAGTAGAGATGGGGTTTCACCGTGTTAGCCAGGATGGTCTCAATCTCCTGACCTCGTGATCCACCCACCTCGACCTCCCAAAGTGCTGGGATTACAGGTGTGAGCCACAGCACCAGGCCCCATTCAATTGTTAAATCTTTCACTGGAATGACTTGGGAGTGTACCAATGGCAGTGAATGCACTAGCAGGTGCAATGTATCAGGCATCTGAGACAGATGAAGCTTTGCTTGCTCACCTGTTGCTCACCTCCTACTGTGCAGCCTGGTTCCTAACAGGTCATGGACTGGTACGGGTCTGTGGTCTGGCACTTGGGGATTCCTGATCTATGGCATACAACATGATGATCTGATATATGTATATCTTGTGGAATGTCTAAATCAAGCTACCATACCTACTATCTCACTTTGTGGTGAAAAGATTTAAAATCTACTATCTTAGCTATTTTCAAGTGTATGATACATTGGTATTGACTATAGTCACAATGTTGTACAATAGATCTCCTGAACTTTTTCCTCCTGTCCGACTAAAATTTTATTTTATTTTATTTTTTGAGATAGAGTCTCACTCTGTCACCCAGGCTGGAGCGCAGTGGCACGATCATGGCTCACTGCAGCCTCGACCTCCCAGGCTCAGGTGATCCCCCCATCTAAGCCTCTCAAGTATTAAATTGATGCAAAAGCTATTGCAGGTTTGTCATTAAAAGTAATAATGGCAAAAAACCGCAATAACTTTTGCACCAAGCCAATAGCTGGGACCACAGGCATGTGCCACTATGCTGGCTTATTTATTTTTTGTAGAGACCGGGTCTCCCTACATTGCCCAGGCTAGTCTCGAACTCCTGAGCTCAAGCAATACTACTGCCTCAGCCTCCCAAAGTGTTGGGATTACAGGCGTGAGTCACTGTACTCCGCCCTGACTAAAATGTGACTAAAATGTTGTACTCTCTAACCAACATCTTCCCAATCCAGCCCTCATCCCCCAGACTCTGGTAACCACCACTCTACTCTTTATGAGTTTAACTCTATTATACATTCCACACATAAGTGAAATCATGCAGAATTTGTCTTTTTTCTTTTCTTTTTTTTCCACGTGTTTGAAAGGATATCTGTTTCTGTGCCTGGCTTATTTCACTTACATGTCCTACAGATTCATCCATGTTGTCACGAATGACAGGATTTCCTTCTCTTTCACAATGGACTGCTGTAGATTATTCCATTCTGGGTATACACCACATTTTCTTTATTCATTTGTTGATGGTTACAGGTTGATTCCGTATCTTGGCTATCGTGAATAGTGCAAAGCGATCTTAATACTCAATGGGAAGAATTATGATTGTTCTGCAACTTGTAAAAAGTTTTGTCAAAATGTTAAAAACTGTCTTTCTGTCAGTTATGAAAGAGGAAATGAAAAATCATAGTAAAACTAATATTTGCTTAGTGTGTGTATATATATATACATATTTTTTTTTTCTTTTTTGAGATGGAGTCTCACCCTGTCACCAAGGCTGGAGTGCAGTGGGATGATCTCAGCTCACTGCAACTTCCACCTCCCGGGTTCAAGTGATTCTCCTGTCTCAGTGTCCCAAGTAGCAGGGATTACAGGTGCCCACCATCATGCCTCACTAATTTTTGTATTTTTAGTAGAGATGGGTTTTCACCATGTTGGCCAGGCTGGTCTCAAACTCCTGACCTCAAGTGATCCACCCACCTCGGCCTCCCAAATTGCTGTGATTTCAGGTGTGAGCCACCACGCCTGGCCTACTTAGTATACTCTTATTAATTGTTTAAAAAAATCATAATAGGGAGGGCGTTAAAAAGAGACAGGCCAGTATTTTAGCTTCTAGGTAAACAGAGCCCAATATAAAACAATAAAACAAAACTAACACCAACTGACCTCTAACCAGGGCATTCCCACACTAAACCAATCAGGAACATTTTCATTGTCTTCCCTCCTTGTAAAAGCTCACAGCTCATGCTGCTGTAGCCAAGCACTCCCAATCTCTTTTGATTCTGAGTGCTACCTAAATCATGAATTGTTCTTTGTTTAAAATAAACTCTATTACATCTTTTTTGTCTAAAGGTATTATTTTTAACAGATTTGGTGTCAGAAATGGGATCCAAGGCATTCTCTGGCAGCCCCAGGAACACAGAGCTACCAGGGGAGGTAGCCACAAACCACACTGTGCTCACTGTTCTCTTGTTTGTAACTGGAGGCTGTGATTAATTCCCTCTCAGACTGAGCTCCATGAATTATATTTTGAGCTCTCCAGACTTCATTTGAGCAAACAGCATCCAGGATCAAATTGGATTTGATGATTAACCGGATTGGATCCAGATATAGGCCTTGGCTAGGTACCTGTTGACAATAGGTTCATCTGAATCAAATGAGTCTGGCACTCTATCTTCTGGAACTCCAGCAAATTTTATGTATAAGAATTACACACCCAGGACTTGCACATTTTTAGAAAAATTGGTTAATCTTACAAAGATAACTTAGAATTAGAGTGGTCACTATGGGGAACTTTTAACCCAGATGAAATCGTTCACTTGTGAGGTACATTGGAAAAGAAAGAATCCAAAATGCAATGGGATGCATTTTTTAATTGGTACAAAGAAACATCTAGAAGATAAAATGAATTAAAAATTGTCTCCCTAAAAAATTCCTTACAGGAGGCAAAGGAAAATCTTAAGCAACAAAATCAGGACATTAAAAAAAAGGACTGTACCTTGACCGAATTAACCCTGACTGTTACTTCTCTTTATCTGTCCTTACCTCAATACTCTGAGTTCGCTAACCCTTTTGCCCAGCTACCCTTTCACCCTGCAGACAATGAAAAAAAGGAAGTTAGGCAGAGGGTCTTGCAAAACGAGACCCTCTGATCAGGCAGGCATGCCTGCCATAATCACCTTCACTCCATGGTCTAAAATTGAGCTTGGGCCATTGTAAATGACTTCCCTAGCCCCAAGAAAACCTCCTGGAAATGTACAAGGAATTCAGAAACCTTATGGGAGCACTTGATCCAGTACTCCCTGATCTTTACCAATTTATTCATGTGCTATTGGGAGCTGGTGATGCTTGAAGATGGATAGCAGGAGTGGAATGGGACCAACCTGCAGAGGATGTGAAAGACCCTCCAAACCTCCTGAAAAGAAAGGCAGAAAAAAGCTGGAAGAATCGCCGAAGACCTTTCAAATTCAGTTCCTAAGATTTTTCCACAAAAAGTTGATTGGTCCATCATACAGTCTTATAGACAGAAAAAGATGAACCAATTTCAAATTACAGAGCCCATTTAGAAACACTATTTATAAAACATGCTGGACTTGAAATACCACAAGGGGCGCTTCCTGCAGAGACTGAAATGGCATTAGCTTCTGTATTTGTAAATGGACTTCATCCTAAATTTAGTGATTTAATTAGAAAACATACACCAGGATGGAAGGTTATAGATATGATTGAATTGGTGGCCCTAGTTGAACATTCTGAGAGGATTCTAAAGCAAGAGAAAAATCAAAAGGCAAATAAAGGGCAACACAGAGAGACTCCCATCTCTACAAAAATAAATGAAAAAATTAGCCAGGCATGATGACATGGGCCTGTAGTCCCAGCTACTCAGGAGACTGAGGTGGGAGGATCACTTCAGCCCAGGAGGTTGAGGCTGCAATGGGCCCTGATTGTGCCACTGCACTCCAACCTGGGCGACAGAGCAAGACCTTGTCTCAAAAGCAACAACAACAACAACACAAACAGAGGCAAATAGGCTCATGTCTTTATGTTACCAAAATGCCAGGGGTTTGGTTTAGGTCCTGCTGCTCACTGCACAGAAAGCCAATCACTGAGACAGTGAGTATCGCCAGAGAAGAAGGCTTTCATCAGTTGCCGCAGCCGAGAAGATGGGAGCTTAGTCTCAAATCCATCTCCCTGACCAAATAAAATTGCAAGTTTATATAGCAGGGAAGAAACGTAGCCATGTGTGGGAAAACAGGAATTAGGAAGGGGTAAGGAGGAGGAGTTGGTCAATCAGGAAGCAGGTGGTCAGTTAAGCCAGTGGTCCCCAACCTTTTTGGCACTAAGGACCAGTTTCATGGAAGACAATTCTTCCACACATGGTGGTAGGGGTTGGGGATAGGCGATAGTTTCAGGATGAAGCTGTTCCACTTCAGATGATCAGGCATTAGTTGGATTCTCATAACAAGTGTGCTATCTGGATCCCTTGCATGCACAGTTCACAACAGCATTCCTGATCCTATGAGAATCTAATGGTGCTGCCGATGCAGCTCAGTTGGTAATGCTCACTCACCCTCCACTTACTCCCTGCTGTGCAGCCCAGTTCTTAACAGGCCATGGATCCCAGTCCATGGTCTGGGGATTGGGAATCCCCTAGTAGGCAATCATGATGAGCAAAGGGTCTGGCATTTCATTGTCCAGATGTGGTCATCTGGTAAGTTTCAGCTCCTTAATACTATATGGGAGGCCTGACGGTTGATTTCCTGAAAAAAGAACTCAGATAAGACAAATGAAACTTTCTCAAGTTTCAAGACTGGAAGGGTCAATTTCTTTTTTTTTTTTTGAGGCGGAGTCTCGCTCTGTCGCCCAGACTGGAGTGCAATGGCCGGATCTCAGCTCACTGCAAGCTCCGCCTTCCGGGTTTACGCCATTCTCCTGCCTCAGCCTCCCGAGTAGCTGGGACTACAGGCGCCCGCCACCTCGCCCGGCTAGTTTTTTGTATTTTTTAGTAGAGACAGGGTTTCACCATGTTAGCCAGGATGGTCTCGATCTCCTGACCTCGTGATCTGCCCGTCTCGGCCTCCCAAAGTGCTGGGATTACAGGCTTGAGCCACCGCGCCCGGCCCAATTTCTTTTTCTTTTTTTTTTTTTTTTTTTTTGAGACAGAGTCTCACTCTGTTGCCCAGGCTGGAGTGCAGTGGCATGATCTTGATTCACTGCAACCTCCACCTCCCAGGTTCAAGCGATTCTCATGCCTCAGCCATCCGAGTAGCTGGGATTGCAGGTGCACGCTACTCATGCCCAGCTAATTTTTTTTTTTTTTTTTTTTTTTAGTAGAGACAGGTTTTTGCCATGTTGACCAGGCTGGTCTCCAATTCCTGGCCTCGAGTGATCCACTCACCTCAGCCTCCCACAGTGCTGAGATTACAAGCATGAGCCACTATGCCCAGCCTGGGAGGGTTAATTTCTATGTTTATTCAAAAGAAACCATAAATATCAGTTATATGGGACGATTGAGCTGGTTTAAGTAACACTCACAGCAACTACAATAAAGGAAGACATCTTGAGGCACAAGTTTCTTTAGTTTGGGACCTCTTAGTATTGATTTCAAATACATGAATATACTGGAGGAGGACCAAAGAAACTTGTGCCTCTAGATGTCCTTCTTTATTGTAAACAGCCAGGTCACTAGAATCAAAATTGTCCAGTATTTTTTTTTTTTTTTTTCTGAGACAGAGTATCACTCTGTC
>NW_012113253.1:4928296-4928715 GCF_000951035.1 Colobus angolensis palliatus
CGCCACCTCGCCCGGCTAGATTTTTGTATTTTTTAGTAGAGACGGGGTTTCACCGTGTTAGCCAGGATGGTCTTGATCTCCTGAGCTCGTGATCCGCCCATCTCGGCCTCCCAAAGTGCTGGGATTACAGGCTTGAGCCACCGCGCCCGGCCGAACCCATTTCTTTTGACCCAGACATTTTCCCCTCCAGATGAAGCCCCTGAGGGTTTGACTCCTGGAATAATAACACTAATGAGGCTCCCAGGGTTTTTTTCCATAATACCTTTAAATGAACAAGGGGAAACTAAAATCAAGATTAATGGGAAACAGGCAGGGTGATTCATGCCTGTAATCCTAGCTATTTGGGAAGCTGAGGTGTGAAGATCACTCAAACCCAGGAGTTTGAGGCTGCAGTGAGCTATGATTGCATCACTGCACTT
>NW_012113253.1:4936195-4944587 GCF_000951035.1 Colobus angolensis palliatus
GCCTGGCCTATGTTTTTTTGTCTTAAGAGGCAGGGTCTCACTCTGTCACCCAGGCTGGAGTGTAGTGGTATGATCACAGCTCACTGCAATCTTGACCTCCTAGGCTCAAGGGATCCTCCCACCTCAGCCTCTAGAGTAATTAGGACTACAGGTGCATGCTACTGTGCCTGGCTAATTTTTTAAAAACGTTTTTGTAGAGATGGAATCCTGCTATGTTGCTCAGGATGATCTCAAACTCCTGGCCTCAAGTGATCATCCCTTCCTTGGCCTCTCAAAGTGTAACGATTACAGATGTGAGCCACTGTGCCCGGCCACGTTATGTACTTCTTTAAATTTTTTTATTTTTATTTTTTTGAGATGGAGTCTCTCTCTATCGCCTAGGCTGGGGTGCAGTGGCACAATCTGGGCTCACTGCAACCTCTGCCTCCCAGGTTCAAGCGATTCTCCTACTTAAACCTCTGAGTATCTGGGACTATAGGCACATGCCACCATACCAGCTAATTTTTGTATTTTTGTATTTGAGATGGGGTTTCACCATGTTGGCCAGGCTGGTCTTGATCTCTTGACCTCAAAGTGATCCACCTGCCTTGGTCTCCCAAAGTGCTGGGATTACAGGCATGAGTTACCGTGCCTGGCCCACCTTATATACTTTAAAACCCCACCTTCGTAAATCAGCAAATTCCTTGCAATAAAAAGAATAGTTTCATGCTGGAGGTTTAAAATCAAGTCCAAATGTCTCCATGTCTGAACCTGTTCAAATGATACTTGGACCATTTTCAGAAAAATATGCCTTCTTACTTTGTGATGCTGCCCCAGTGAATCTATGGGGACAAGACTTGCTAAAATTTACACAAAATTATCTTCGGAAAGAGAGATAATCTTATAATTTCCTAACTTTCCTGAACCTGAATTGCTCTGTTACATACTAGCAGAAGCTGATAACACTGAAACTCAAATCTATAAAAACCTGTTCTTTCTGAAGAACCTAGATATTTGTGGGCTTCCTCCTTAAATGACATAGGAAATATTTAAAGTGCTGAACCTACAAAAATCAAAACAGAAAAAAAAATCAAATAGGTCATTCTAAGCTGCTACCTAAATTACCTCAATATCCACTAAAACCAAATGTATTCAGGGGCTGTCACCAATTGTAGAGGAATTAATTATACAAAGATTTCTAATGTTTTGCACTAGTCCTTGTAACACCCCAGTCTACCACTTTAAAAACCCAGTGGACAAGGTTGGAGATTTGTTCAAGACCTACATGCAGTAAATAAGATTTTAATACTAAGGTTACCAGTAGTTCCAAATTCTAATACCTTGTTGTATAAGGTACCCCCAAATTTAAAATGGTTCACAGTGAGGACACACAGTATTCCAGCTGATAAAGAGAGTCACTACTTATTGGCTTTTACTTGGAAAAAAATCAACAATATAATTGGACTGTAATGCCAAAGGGATTTACCAAGGCCAATCTTATTTTTCTCAGACTTTGCATCAGGATTTGCCAAATTTGCAATTTCCTAGGAATTCTCTTATTCAATATGTTGATAACCTACTGCTATGTTCTTTCTCATACTAAGGAAGAGTCAGAAATAGATTCAACTTACTTCTTTTTTGTGTGTGATGGAGACTTGCTCTGTTGCCCAGGCTGGAGTGCAGTGGTACGATCTTGGTTCACTGCAGTCTCCACCTCCCAGGCTCAAGCAATTCTCATGCCTCAGCCTCCCAAGTAGCTGGGATTACAGGCACGTGCCATCACACCCAGCTAATTTTATATTTTTAATAGAGATGGGGTTTCACCATGTGACCAGGCTGGTCTCTAACTCCTGGCCTCAAGTTGATTGCTTGAACCTGGGAGGCAGAGGTTGCAGCAATCCGAGATTGCGCCTCTGCACTCCAGCTTGGGCAACAGAGGCTCCATCTCAAAATAAAATAAAACAATAAATAAAATAATGCTGCAATCTACTTAACCCTTCTCCCCTACTACCCTTACTTGACAAAGGTGAGGACCACAACTATGTAAATCTCATATCACAGCTATTGACTCCTCAATTGATTTATAAGATGTCCCATTAAACACCTTAAGATAATACATTTTGCTGATGGATTTTATGCTAAAAATGCAGACGTAAAATACCAAGGAGGGCATGCCTGGACTACCCAGAATGAATTAACAGAAAAGGGAGCTCTTCCCCAATTGAAGTCAGCCCAACCAGCAGAGGTGCATACTCTCACTCAAGGCCTGTTAAATATCTCAGGGCAAATCAGACAACATTTATACAGACAGTAGATAAGCCTTTGGGGGTAGTCCATGATTTTGGCATGTTTTAGAAGCAAAGAGGTTTCCTCATTTCTAGTGGGTCCACCACCGAAAATGAGCCCCAGGCAAATGAACTTCTTTCTGCTGTTTTGCTGCCCTCACAAGTTGCTGTTATTAAAATTAAAGCTCACTTGTAAAACTGAACCTGAATATCAAGACAATGCCTTAGTGAACTTCCACGCTAAGGTAGCTGTCACTAAACATGTTAGGGTATGCAATTTGGTTGAACTCTATAACATTAATTCCGATCAAATCACCCATGATAATTTGTTCAATAAACGATTCTATGCACCTGAATTAGAAAAACAAAATTGGCACTTAAAAGGATGCAAATTTAATACTAAACATGAACTCACTGAGGGCCCTGACAGCCACCTAGTCCTCCCCAAGTCCTTAAAACTACCAGTGTTAAAGGCTCTGCACTCCACAGCTCACCATAGTGTAGACAAAATGGTTCAAATTATGAAAAAGTATAGGTGGAGTAATTGTTCTAAAGTTGCAAAAATGGTTTATAACCCATATCTGATTTATGAGAGTCATAATTCTGTGAAAATCATTAAAGTTTCAAACAGTACATTTCTACCACCTGCTGGACCATGTGAACACCTACAAAAGAACTTAATTTAGTTGCCACCCTAAATGGGCTATTGGTATGTTCCTGCAACTGTATGCCTGTTCTCAGGGTGGATTGAGGCCTTGCCATGCAGGAAAACTGATGCCACAACAGTAGTAAAAAAAAAAAACCACCGAAAAAACAAAAAACAGAGAATGTGTTTCCTTTATGGGATATCCCTAGAAAGATTTCCAGTGATAGGGGAACTCATTTTACTGTGCAAATTTATTGTTACTATTATTATTATTGTTATTTTTGAGGCAGAGTCTCACTCTGTTATCCAGGCTGGGGTGCAGTGGCATGGTCTTGGCTCACTACAACCTTCACCTCCTGTGTTCAAGCGATTCTCCTGCCTCAGGCTCCCAAGTAGCTGGGATTACAGGCATGCACCACCATATCTGGCTAATTTTTGTATTTTTAGTAGAGACGAAGTTTCACCATGTTGGCCAGGCTGGTCTCAAACTCCTGACCTCAGGTGATCTGCCTGCCTTAGCCTCCCAAAGTGCTGGAATTACAGGCATGAGCCACCAAGCCTGGCCTATTGGACAAATTATTAAACAATTTTTTAAAGGTTTACAAACAAAATAGCATGACTGTTGTCCTTATCCCTAGTCTTCTGGAAAGGCTGAAGAGACAAATGGTATCCTAAAACTAAAATTGGCCAAGATGATGGAATCTTCTGGATTGCCTGGCCAAAAGTTTGAACACTGGATTTAATGGCAATTATAGCTACCCATGCTGGAAAGTGCAAGATGACACCTCATGAAATTGTACTGGAAGACCTATGCCCTTAATAATAGAGCTTCATGTATCTCCCATATTTGTAACCTGTGGTATGACTCGGTATTGCCAGACCTTGATAAATTATGCTGAAGCATACAATAAGTTCTCACAAAATCATTGATCAGCTCTTGGAAACTGTGACTTTAAGCAAAAAAAAAGTATAATAAAACAAATTTTATTTTTCTCATCAATGTTAAAATGAAGCAACATTGAATGAAACACATTATTCAAGGAACATTGTTTTGCTTAAAATCATTGTTTCCAAAACACTATCAATGATGACATCAATTGAGAACTTACTGTATTTCCATCAGGTAATAATAGTAGCTTTCTGTGACCCACTGATTGATTATCAGAATCCTCATGGTCTAGAACTTGGACACTGCGTCTTTTGGAATTTATATCAAAGAAAGTCTGCCCTTGAGTCTCACTGGAAGGGACCACACCAACTTCTCACTGCTTACAATACAGTAAAGCCTTGAGTTCTGGACCAATGTTTCTCAACTCAAGAGGGCCCTTCCAGACTCTTAGAACTGACGACCAGTTAGGGATCTCAAGGTAAAGTTGACCAGTAACATCTCTCCCGGAAGCAGATGGCATCTTGAATGTAGACGGCTTTCCCAAGATCAGAGATCAAGAACCTCCTCTTCCTGGGCAGGGCGCGGTGGCTCAAGCCTGTAATCCCAGCATTTTGGGAGGCTGAGATGGGCGGATCACGAGGTCAGGAGATCGACACCATCCTGGCTAACACGGTGAAACCCCGTCTCTACTAAAAATACAAAAAATTAGCTGGGCGTGGTGGCGGGCGCCTGCAGTCCCAGCTACTTGGGAGGCTGAGGCAGGAGAATGGTGTGAACCTGGGAGGCAGAGCTTGCAGTGAGCTGAGATCGCACCACTGCACTCCAGCCTGGGTGACTGAGCGAGACTCCATCTCAGAAAAGAACCTCCTCTTCCTATCATGGAACCCCTGTTCTTTTTCTCTCCTGTTTCTTACTCTTCCTTTCTATCTGTGTATAGCATGATAATGCCATATTTAGAATCTCACAGTCTATAGCTTCTGCAGAAAATTTTGCTAAATTCTGGATTTTCCATGCTAAGTCAAAATACTTGCATGGCTTTTTAGAGACCCATTAATGTATCTTGTGACTCAATTTGCCAGAATCCCAAATGCAACAATCTGTTTAGATTATACCATTGGTCCCTTTATAGAGTTAAACTTCTAGACCCCTTTATTCTTCTTTTTTAACGCAACCATGGCATAGGATGGCCAGGTCTGCTGACCATATTGCAAGGAGGCTATGCACAAAAAGGAGAACATTAACAGAGCTATTTACAAGAATGCCTATCTACATAGGTATTTTGGCAGACTTCTAGGACGTAATAACTCAGTATCAGTCTCTTGGTTAGAAACAGGTGATGCCAGCTAATTACGCCATAACTGAAGTCTCCCAAGGAGGAGCCTTGTTCACCCAAGGTACATCCTTCCTCCTCACCCCCTAGGCTTTCAGGAATGTCCTAGGTACATATTCATCAGCAGAGAATTTAACTGTCAGCCATATGCTTGGACCACCCCATATCTTGACAGATGGACAATGAAAGGCCAGCGGGGACTAGGGATTTTAAAGGTGCCATTGTCACTACACAACCAGTCAGAAGCTAAACATTGGTACACCCCTCTAAACCTGCATCATAGATTAAAAAGAAACTGACCAGCAGATGACAACCCTGCCAAGGGGGCATGATATGTTAGGTCCATTTTCCCATGGCTTGGGATGACTACAAATGAAATAAAGGTCAAAATTTTTTCTTTGACATTAGTTACTATTGCAGGTTCTACAGCTATGGCTATAGCTATCCAACAAAAATCTCTAAATTCTTTTACTCAAGTAGTTTTAGATAATAGGCTTGCATTGGACTATTGGCTGAACAAGGAAGAGTCTATGCAATAAGTTCATTTTACCCTATTCCTCCTGTTGTGCCTGGATAAATACCTCTTTTATTAGAAACTCAATCACAAGAAATTAACAAACAGGCCACCTGGTAAAAACAAGTTGCATCCCCCTCTGGTTCATTCCTTGACTTATTCAATTTTAGCTGGTTTGATTCATGAGGACCTTGGCTAAGGAGCATACTCTAGTCTCTTGGTATTATCCTCCTGATGGTCATCATTGTAATCACCCTGGTTTGCTGTATTCTGTCAAGAGTCTTAAATGCATGCTCTCAGCCATCAGCGGTACATTAGATGCTCTCACCTTGATCAGAGTGACAATAATGACGTAAACAACAAAAGGAATCTTTCTTCAATGAGCCTGACATCATGACTTGTGAGTTCCACAGAGACAAAGACAACTTACCTGTGATGGTAACAGGGAGGGGTGCCTATGCCTAAGTATTGTTCAGTCTCTCATAAGAGGCTCACCAAAAACACAGAATAATTGTTTTTAACAAAAATTCTAACAGGGAGGGCATTAGACTGTTAAAGCAAACTAAATATGGCCTGAGAAAGAATTCATGCTTCTATATTTGAGTCCTTGTGGACAAACTGTAACCTAGCTTAATAGGCATACAAAATTGAAAACCTAATTTAGAAGCATGCGCCTGTAACAACAGCTGAGTTTTGGCCAATCCCAGCAGCCATATTTCAGCCACTCATAGACTGCTAAGTGTTCAAACCGTGTTCAAATAAGGCAAACGCCAACCTGTAGCCAATCCAGCTGTTTCTGTACCTCACTGCTGATTTCTGTACATCACTTCCCTTTTTCTGTTTATAAATTTGTTCTAACCACAAGCCTTCTCTGGAGTCTCTCTGAATCTGCTGTGATTCTGGGGGCTGCCCAATTCGTGAGTCATTCATTGCTTAATTAAACTCCTTTAAATTTAATTCGGCTGAAGTTTTTATTTTAACAAGATGGAGGCAACCCTAGTACTTTAGGTTCCTACGTGTAAGCAGACTGGAGCCCAATGTAAAGAGTAAAACAGAACTCAAGACTACCAATAAGAAAACACCAGCTAACCTCTAACTAGGGTCTTTCCACCTAATCCAGTGAAGTACACTTTCATCTTCCCTTTGTGTAGAAGCTCACTGCCCATGCTGCTGCAATAAAGCATTCTGAATTTCTTTTGGTTCTGAGAGCTACCAATTCATGAATTGTTCTTTGCTCAAAATATACTATTAAATGTATATTATCTAAGGTTTTGAAACGTTAGTAATTTAAACATTAGTAACATTAAATTTCTACGTAAATAAACAACATAGAAAATAAACAGCAAGAGTAGGCGGGGTACGGTGGATCATGGCTACAATCCAGCAATTCAGGAGGCCAAGGCGGGTGGATCACCTGAGGTCAAGAGTTTGAGACTAGCCTGGCCAACATGGTGAAACCTTGTCTCCACTAAAAATATAAAAATTAGCTGGGCATGGTGGTACACACCCGTAATCCCAGCTACTTGGGAGGCTGAGGCAGGAGAATTGCTTGAACCTGGAGGCAGAGTTTGCAGTGAGTTGAGATTGCACCACTGCACTCCAGCCTGGGCTACAGAGTAAGACTCCCTCTCAAAAAAAAGAAAAAGAAAACAAATAGCAAGAGTAAATAAATTGTAAATGAAACAACAAGAGTCATTTGGATAGCGCTTACCTTCTTATGTAACTTACGACATGGAGAGAGCATCTTTTCTCTGACTTGATGAACTGCTGTCGTTTCTAAGACTGGATCAGCTTCTGACGTTGTATCCTTTGTTTCTTCAATATCATGAAAAATCTCCCAGAGTTGCTTCAATGTGAAGTTTCTGCCAGGACCACTTCTTCTGCAACAGCATGCTTTTTGCCACACTTCCTTCCTCATTTATGTTAAGTTTGCCTTTCTAAGTTCCTCTGGCTGGGACTCTTGAATGACGCAGTGGCCACATTCTCACAGTGAACTGTTTTTCTGTAACTCATTCAATTCGGAGTCCACTTCCAGCGTTACCACTTTTTGGACCTTTTTCCTGCGCTTTCATCTTTGTTGGCCAATTTCCTGTTTTGAGTATCCATTATGGTACATCATCCTGTGTCTTCATTCACAGGAAAATGAGCAACACAACTACATGCTTTGCTGTGTATGAACTGAACATATGTGCAGTGGCCAATCATCAGTGGACTTTGAAAGGAGTGGTGTGATTGGTTATTGATCATGCTATGCATCTGTTATTTACATAGTGATTTGTGGACTAAAGAGCTGACAGTGAGGTTTGTACTTTGTGTAATTGTGCACAGTTAATAACGTAGCTGAGATTTAAACCATGTTGTTGGGGTTCTGGTGTGATTTAACTAAGTGGTGGTAACTAAGATTTGTGCATATTGGGATCATGCAAAGTGAGGACTAACTATACTTCCAACCCTTACCAAGACTTATCCAGCTGCTGCCATTATCAAATGTCCGATACATCTGCAACAGAGACCAACACTGAGCCCCTGATGTGACACCATTCCTCAACGAGACCAACTGGCCACTTGATGGAAGCTGACTACCTTAGGTCTCTTCCATCCTGGAAGGGTCAGTGGTTTGATCCCACAGGACATATTCAGGTTATGAGTTTTCCTATATAAATGTAAATGTCTAAACATAATTCTTTGTCACTGAATAGAATGCTTCATATATATATATATACTATAATATTATTTAGAAAAACATTTA
>NW_012113253.1:4945362-4950732 GCF_000951035.1 Colobus angolensis palliatus
TGGTGTCTTGCAATGTCGTTCAGGCTGGAGTGGCACACTCATAGCTCACTGCAGCCTCAAATTTCTGGGTTCAGGCGATCCTCTTGCAGCAGCCTCCTAAGTAGCTGGGACTACAGGCGTGTGCCACAGTGTCTGGCTGAATCTTTCTGAAAGGAGCTTAGTCAGAACTGGAGGCCTACTGAAAACCACCCTTGTGAGTGAGGCATAGGCATACTAATGGTGCCCCACTATTGCCCAACATCCCAACATCCCAGCATCGGGGTTGCTGCTGGTACTCCTTCTACCCTGTTTGGTATGGGCTGGGCACTGAGCTCAGGGAGCAGCAAGAAGTTACAAGGACTTCATATTTTCCAGTCTGGGCAAGGAAAGGGCAGACTGTCTTAACGCCTTCTTTGGAAAGAGAAGGTTTGGCCCTCCCTTTTTGCATAAACTGCTGAGACATGCAGCACTGTAGGAATACCCAGAATTTATTGCAAACTCCCCAAGATTTGGTTCAATCTGATTTATCATTTCCAAATTCCACTTAATAGAGTGTATTTCTTGCTGATTTTATTTAATTTATTTTTTACCCTCTCCTAACCAGAATGCTTTTGAGTTTCCCCTGGTGTTTTTTGTTTGTCTGTTTGTTTTTTGTTTTTTTTCTCTCTCTCTCATAGGTTGAAATTATCAAGGAATCTGAGATCTTCCTACCTATAAGAGTTTGCAACCCAGCCAACGAAGGGAGTAAAAAAATATTATGTCAAAATATTTTACATACTGAATTTCAAAAAGCAATTACTTGAGATTTTTTAGACACTAATGTATTCTTTATACCAACTTCAACCAAAGGGATGGCAGAAAGCAGAAAAGATTGTTTCATTATTGAGAATAAAGATCAATTCTATTTTACAAGACCGGGATCTTTCAGAATTAAGTAAGACAAGGTTTACAAAGCACCTGGTAGTTTGCCTGGCATATAGAAGGTAATTAATAACTCAGTTGTCATTATGTTTTATATGTACCATATTAACTCTACAGTGCAGTTTAGGAAGACTCTTGCTCTCTCTAAACCAGCCTTTCTCACAGGTTAATGTGCAATTAAATTACCTGGAGTTTTGTTAAATTGCAGATTCTGATTCAGTGGGTCTGGGCTGAGGCCTGAAAGATCTGAAAGATGCATTTCTTTTTTTTTTTTTTTCTTTTTTTGAGACAGGGTCTCATTATGTGCCCAGGCTGGAGTGCAGTGGCATGATCACAGCTCACTGAAGCCTCAACCTCCGAGGCTCAATTGATCCTCCCGCCTCAGCTTCCCAAGCACCTGGGACTACAGGTATGTGCAATCAGACCTGGCTAAGTTTTTGTATTTTTGTAAAGACAGGGTCTCATTATGTTGCCCAGGCAGGTCTCGAACTCCTGGGCTCAAGCAATCCTTCTGCCTCAGCCTCCCAAAGTGCTAGGATTACAGGAGTGAGCCAGAGTGCTCAGAAAGATGCATTTCTTTCTTTCTTTCTTTTTTTTTAACTTTTAAGCTCACGGGTACATGTGCAGGTTTGTTACATAAGTAAATTTGTGTCACGAGGGTTTGTTTTTGTTTTTGTTTTTTTTGAGACGGAGTCTCGCTCTGTCGCCCAGGCTGGAGTGCAGTGGCCGGATCTCAGCTCACTGCAAGCTCCGCCTCCCGGGTTTACGCCATTCTCCTGCCTCAGCCTCCCGAGTAGCTGGGACTACAGACGCCCGCCACCTCGCCCGGCTAGCTTTTTGTATTTTTTAGTAGAGACGGGGTTTCACCGTGTTAGCCAGGATGGTCTCGATCTCCTGACCTCGTGATCCGCCCGTCTTGGCCTCCCAAAGTGCTGGGATTACAGGCTTGAGCCACCGCGCCCGGCCACGAGGGTTTGTTATACAGATTATTTCATCACCCAAATATTAAGCCTGGTACCCATTCATTATTTTTTCTGATCCTCTCCCTCCTCTCACCCTATATGCAGTTCTAACAAGCTCCCAGGTGTTGCTGATACTGCTGGAATGAGAACCACACTCGGAGTTATCAGGGTTCTACCTTATAGGTTGAAATGACCATTCCTACTCATTTCTAACCCTACAGTTGTATGCTGTTTGTTTCATCTCACGTGCCTTGCTTTGACCCCCCAACCATCCGTTCAGATCCCACATAACATCCACAATACAGTTTATGCTCCACTCTCTTGATTAAACCTTTCTGCCAAATTATTATCTTAACTGATTAGTATTGTCTCTAAAACCCTGAATCAAATTTAACTGGATTCCTCTTATCAGGATTGGTAAGAAGTTGCTTAGTTAACCTGAAAAGTTGGTTAAGGCAGGCAAATCATAATTTAAACATACCTACTTTAAATGTTTAAGAACATTTAAATGTGCATTTGTTGGCCAGTTTTTTGACATGGGGCCTAGTCCTTTTGTTTGAGTAGATCTCCCTTGAGATATATTCTGCCTCTTCTTTCTTACACAAGCCATCCCTATATATATTGATTAATCCTTCTTGAGTTGTGCATTATTTCCTAAAACTTCCATAGATTTCCTGGCCACACCTAATTTGACCATATTTTCTTTTTTTGAGATAGTTCCTTGCTATGTTGTCCAGGTTGGACTTGAATGCCTGGGCTCAAGCGATCCTCCTCAGTCTCCTGAGTAGCTGGAACTACAGGCACATGCTACATACCCCATGTGACCGTACTTCTTTAGTGACTTACCTTAGTTCATTTTACTTGTTTTCCATACACATTGCAAGTCTTTCTTTTTGCCCTCAGATTTCATTGGTCTCTTTTTTTTTTTTTTTCTGAGACGGAGTTTTTGCTCTGTCGCCCAGGCTGGAGTGCAGTGGCGCAATCTTGGCTCACTGCAAACTCCACTTTCCAGGTTCACGCCATTCTCCTGCCTCAGTCTCCTGAGTGGCTGGGACTACAGGCGCCCGCCACCACGCCCAGCTAATTTTTTGTATTTTTAGTACAGATGGTGTTTCACTGTGTTAGCCAGGATGGTCTCAATCTCCTGACCTCGTGATCCGCCCACCTCGGCCTCCCAAAGTGCTGGGATTACAGGCGTGAGCCATCGCGCCCGGCCTCATTGGTTTCTTAATTTTTAAAATTAGTTACAAAAGCAAACACAAATCAAGTCCAGAAACAAACACAGCCAACTACTCTTAGGCATACAGCTCAACTGTGGGAGGAGAAGATGGGGGATAGTATCTGTGGTGGGCTGAATAATGGCACCTCAAAGATGTTCATGTCCTAATTCCAGAAACTTACAAATGTTTCTTGTATGGCAAAAGGGATTTTTCAGGTATGATTAAATTAAGGATCTTTCCTGAATTATCTGAATGGGCCCAATGTACTTCCAAAAGTCATTGTAAGAGGCAGGCAGGAGGGTCAGTAAGTAGTAGGAGATGTGACTATCTTAACCTTTTTGTGTTGCTATAAAAGTATATACCCAGGGCTGGGTAATTTATAAAGAAAAAGAGGTTTAATTATTCTAAGTGAAGTAACTCAGGAATGGAAAACCAAATATCATATGTTCTTACTTATGAGTGGGTGCTAAGCTATGAGGATGCAAACGCATAAGAATGATAATAATGGACTTTGGGGACTTCGGGGGAAGGGTGGGAAGGAGGTGAAGAATAAAAGACCACACACTGCGTACAGTGTATACTGTTTGGGTGACAGGTGCACCAAAATCTCAGAAATCACCACTAAAGAATTTATCTATGTAACCAAAAACCACCTGTTCTCCAAAAACTATTGAAATCTTTTTTTTTTTTTTTAAAGAGGTTTATTTGGCTCACAATTCAGAAAGTTAACGACTGGGCATCTGCACCTGGTGAGGGTCTCAGGCTGCTTCTATTCACAGTGGGAAGAAAAGGGGAACTGGCTTATGCAGAGATCCCGTGGTGAGAGAGGAAGTGGAAACGTAGGGGAGGTGCCAGGACCTTTTTTTTTTTTTGGAGACAGGGTCTTGCTCTGTTGCCCAGGCTGGAGTGCAGTGGTGCCATCACAACTCACTGCAATCTCAAACGCCTAGAATCAAGTGATCCTCCTGCCTCAGCCTCCCAAGTAGCTGGGACTACAGGTGCATGCCACCATGCCTGGCTATCCAGACTCTTTTTAAACAACCAGCTCTGATGGGAATTAATAGAGTAAGAATTCACTAACTCCTGAGGGAGGACGTTAATGTAGTCATGAGGGATCCACCTTCATGACCCAAATGCCTCCCAACAGGCCTCACCTCCAACATTGGGGATTAAATTCAAAATGAAGTTTGGATGGGACAAATATCCAAACCATAGCAATGATGGTAGAAGCAAGAAGTTGGAGTGACACCAAGAAAGAGCCACAAGCCAAGGAATGCTGGCAGCCTCTTGAAGCTGAAAAAGGCAAGGAAACCAATTTTTCCCTCAGACCTCCAGAAAGAAACAGCCTGTACAAGACCCTGACTTTAGCCCACTGAACCTGATTTTTGACTTCTGAGCTCCAGAACTGTAATGTGATAAATCTGTGTTTTAAGCTATTACATTTGCTACAGCAGCCAAAGGAATCTTAATACAGTACCCAAATGTCCTGTTCTCAAGAGGCACTCAGAGTGTAGTGTGGTGCTGAGGGAATGCATTCATCTGTCTGGCAGCTGCAGTAAGTGAAGGGTAATTGAAAGCACTTCTGCAGTTAATCTGGGACTGTATTTTTGTTCACTAGTTCTTTCATATGTCTTGCCAAACAGATGGCAAGTTCTTTGAGAGCATCAACAGGTTCTTTTGCTGACTTTGCATTTTGAGAGATAGCATTTTTAAGGGGTAACTAATCACTTGAAGTATTTATAATTCAAAAACAGTCTGTGTGGAGCCAGGCACCTGCCTGGAGTGCCTGTAGTCCCAGCTCCTCAGGAGACTGAGGAGGAAAGTTTGTTACATCCCGGAGTTTGACTCTACCCTAGGCAACATAGTAAACCCGTCATCTCAAAAAAAAAAAAAAAAAAAAAGGGTTGGTGTATAATTTTTGTCTCTTAATCTTTAATGTATTTAAGGTTTGATTTCCTCCCTGTCAAGACAATTGGATTCTCTACTGTGTTTTTAAAAAATTCTTTAATTAGGCCAGGCACGGTGGCTCACATCTGTAATCCCAGCACTTTGGGAGGCGGAGGTAAGTGGATCACCTGAGGTCAGCAGTTCCAGACCAGCCTGGCCAATGTGGTGAAACCCTGTCTCTACTAAAAATACAAAAATTAGCCAGGTGTAGTGGTGGATGCGTGTGATCCCAGGTACTCAGGAGGCTGAGGCAGGATAATTGCTTGAAATGAGGAGGCAGAGGTTTCAGTGAGCCAAGATTGAGCAAGATTCTGTCTCAAAAAAAAATACACATATATAAA
>NW_012113253.1:4951212-4953695 GCF_000951035.1 Colobus angolensis palliatus
TGTCCTCACATTGTGAAAGGGGTGAATGAGCTTTCTGGGTCTCTTTTATTTATTTATTTATTTATTTATTTTTGAGATGGAATCTCACTTTGATCTCGACTCACTGCAACCTCCACCCCCCAAGTTCAAGCGATTATCCTGCCTCAGCCTCCCAAGTAGTTGGGATTACAGGTGCCTGCCACTGTGCCTGGTTAATTTTTGTATTTTTAGTAGAGATGGGGTTTCACCATCTTGGCCAGGCTGGTCTTGAACTCCTGACCTCGTAATCCACCTGCCTCCGCCTCCCAAAGTGTTGGGATTATAGGCATGAGCCACCGCACCTGGCCTTGGGTCTCTTTTAGAAGAGCACTAAATCCACCCTCATCACCTAATCACCTCCCAAAAGCTCCACCCCCTAACACCATCAACACAGGCATTAGGATTTCAATATATGAATTTGGTAGGGGACACAAACATTCAGACCACAGCAAATACCCACCTAATAGGTTTGTTGGGAGGAATGAATAAAGTACAAAAAAAATGCTTGGCCCATAGACACCTAAAAATAACAGTGATTCTTACCATTGTATTGTTGATAGGGGTAATGCCCTAGGATGATATAAAGGAGTGAAAGGACACTGATAGTAACAATGAAGATCATCAGACCTTATATATTTTAAAATTAAAAGGACTCTCCAAGGCTATATATTATAGAATAGGGGTTGGCAAACTAGGGCCCACAAGCCAAATCTGACCTGCCTTCTGTTTTTATAAATAAAGTTTTATTGAGACACAGCCATGCCCATTTGTTCAGCTATTGTCCATGGCCACTTTTTGCACTACAATGGCAGAATTTAGTAGTTGTGCCAGACTTTACGGCCACAGAGCCTAAAATACTATTTATCCTCTTATAGAAAAAAAAGTTTGACAGCCCCTGATCTGGAACACCTAATTTTACAGATAAGGAAAAAGGCCCAAATAAGATAGGTGACTTTTCCACAGTCATACGGCTTGTTAAGGACAAAACCAGAACAAAAACTTAGATGCCTTGACTCCCAGCTCAAAGGTCTAGTGAGGCAGAAGAGATCACAGCTTCCCTCTGAGTCCAGTTCCAAATGGGGTGCTTGGTGGAGTTTGGCTCCGATTTTGGCTTCTAGAAAAGAGCTGCCGAGTGTCTTTCCCAGACATCCCTAGGTTGGTTCCCACCTCCTTGTTCTGACATGTGCAGCTGGTAGACTTACCCTACAAGAAACGCTAAACGGAGTCCTTTAAGTGGAAATGAAAGGGCACTAGACAGTAACTTGAAACCACGTGAGGAAATAAAGAGCACCGGTAAACGTACCTACCTAGGTAAAAACAAAGCCAGTGTTATTATATTTTTAGTTTGTAATTCCTTTTCTTCTCTGTATGATTTCAAACACAAGTGCATAAATAATAATTATAGGTGTATATTAATTGCCACATAATGTCTAAAGATGTAATTTGTGACAATACGGCCGGGCGCGGTGGCTCACACCTGTAATCCCAGCACTCTCGGAGGCCGAGGCAGGCGGATGGCGAGGTCAGGAGATCCAGACCATCCTGGCTAACACAGTGAAACCCTGTCTCTAATAAAAATACAAAAAAGTAGCCGGGTGTGGTAGCAGGCACCTGTAGTCCCAGCTACCTGGGAGGCTGAGGCAGGAGAATGGCACGAACCTGGGAGGCAGAGCTTGCTGTGAGCCGAGATCTCCCCACTGCACTCCAGTCTGGGAGACAGAGTGAGACTCCGTCTCAAAAAAAAAAAGAAAAAGAAAAAACAATTGTGACATTACTAATAACATAAAAAGGGGATGGAGCTATAGGAGAAGAGTTTTTGTGTATGATTGAAGCTAAGTGATGTGAATTCAAAATTGATTGTTGCATGAGTTGAATTTTTAAGAGTTGAATTATAATCTCCAGGACAGAAAAGGAAATAAGAAAAAAATCAAAACAGTACACTACAAAAAAAAAAAACATAAAATAAAACAATAAGAGGGAATAGAGGAACACTGTTTTGTTTTGTTTTTGAGACAGAGTTCAGCTCTGTAGCTCAAGCTGCAGTGCAGTGGTGAAATCTTGGTTCACTATAACCTCTGCCTCCTGGGTTCAAGCAATTCTCGTGCCTCAGCCACCCAAGCAGGTAGGACTATAGGCGCATGCCACCACGCCCGGTTAATTTGTGGATTTTTACTAGAAACAGGGTTTCACCATGTCGGCCAGGCTGGTCTCAAACTCCTGACCTCAAGGGATAGCCTGCCTCGGCCTCTTTCTAAAGTGTTGGGATTACAGGTGTGAGCCACCATGCCCAGCGAAGGAACACTGATTTTTCCCCCCAGGTTCTTTGACTTAGCCTTTGTCACAATAATGACTGTAAAACAGGATGAAGATGAGATGCCGCTTATTTAAGAATATTTAGAAACCCTTCTCAAGCGACTGGATGTCACGAGACAGCAGCCATCATTGGTTCCTCTTACCATCTTCTT
>NW_012113253.1:4954655-4955539 GCF_000951035.1 Colobus angolensis palliatus
AAAAAAAAAAAAAAAACACAATCTGGAAAATTTGGGCTCTTTCTGCATGTGACAGAAAACCCAACCTAAGTTAAGCCAAGAAGAAAGCCTGATAGTTTAAGAACCGAAAAATCTGGGCCAGGTGTGGTGGCTCACTCCTGTAATCCCAGTACTTTGGGAGGCCAAGGCGGGAGGATCGCTTGAGCCCAGGAGTTCGAGATCAGCCTGGACAACATCATGAAAACCCATCTCTACAAAAAACTTAAAAATTTGCCAGGAGTGGTGGTGCACCTTGTAGTCACAGCTACTCAGGAAACTGAGGCAGGAGGATCTTCTGAGCCCAGGGAGGATGATGCTGCAGTGAGCTGTGATTGAGCCACTGTACTCAGCCTGGGTAAAAGAGTGGGACCCTGTCTCAAAAACAAACAAACCAAAAAGCCTGAAAAGTCCAAGGCGTCAGGCACTCAAATTATGCATCAAATCTGTTTATGTGTTTATGTCTCTCCAGCTTTTGGCTTTGTTGGCTTATTTCTGAGACAGACATTCCCTCTCCTTTGGTGATAAGCTGAGTATAGCACCACTAGCTCCACAGTCCCCCAGCTCAGGTGGAAAGGCAGTCTCTTCCTGGGAGAGCAGAAGTTTTGGGATTCATTTTGATTGGGCCAGTCATGGGTCCTGGGTGTTCGAGGCACTGATTGTCCTGGCCTGGCGTCTGAGTCAATGCACATGGACAGAGAGTGCATTCCCCTAAAGGAATGTAGAGTGCCGCTACACTAGAAGGAGGTATGGCTGCTGGGTGGTCTCTATACTCCTTCCTCACACAGAATGCCAGATGGCAAGACAACCACCAATGTTCACACATTTTTCACTCAGATGGCTCTAAGTGGAAGGGCGGTGGGGGGTCG
>NW_012113253.1:4956739-4960642 GCF_000951035.1 Colobus angolensis palliatus
TTTTCTCTACCTCCCCATATAACCAATAAGATGTGTATACACTCACACACATATATGTTGTATATTTATATATGTATGTGTATATAGGTATGTATATAGATATAGGTATAAGTGTATAGATATATATGTGTAGATACATAGTGAGAAAGGAGAGAGAGGGGTTGATTGCATTTTAGACTCAGGTCTGACTAGAAACATTTAAGAAAAAACATTTCTTTTCCTTCAAAATGGGAGAATTACAGGATAATTATTGTTCAACACCAGGGAGAAGGAATTGATTATCTTGAAGTTTCCCTGCAGTTTGTGTTATGTTTATTGATTTTTCTAAAGCTCATTTCCAAACATCTGAGTAAATACACAAAATAAATATCTCTCTTAAGTCATTACTATTGTCGCTAGTGCTGGAAGCCAGGCCCTGGCATCTGTGAGTTTTCCCACACACATCAGCAAAGTGCCAAACGAACAGATGGATTGTGTGCTCTGCTGAAACATCTGGCAAGCCTGGAAGTGTTTGGCTAGATTCATGCATGTGGCCGGGTGCTGCATTACACCAGAGGCCACTCTCAGCACAGCTTCATTTGGGAAAGAGCTAAAAACCCAGAACCGAAGATATGAACACAGAAATCTCACACTTGAGACAGAAGGATGTTTTCTTCTCTGATTTAAGCAACACCACAAGAAATCTAATCCAGTAAACATTCGTACTAGGCCCAACACTTAGCTTTCTCTTCCCAGAATAATCCAACATGCAACAGACCCCACCAAAAATAAGCTTTGTTAAGACCTCCATCTGTAGGTTGGTTGCTTACCTGGCTTTTTTATTCTGGTCTTTAGTCTGGGCTACAATTTGTAGGTGTGGTGACTTCTACATTTTGGATATCTAAAGAGGTTTTTTTGACTTACAGCTTTCTAGATGTAAGTAATAAAATGAACTCTATGCAGTTGTCACCAGTGAACTGGTAAAAACCCTTAGACACTGTCATCCGGAAGGCTGTCTGTTGTTCAACTCAGCTCCTTTTTTTCTGTTGTCCAGCAACCCTTTTCAGCCTCTCAAGAGTTTGTGCTGTCTGGTTTTCCACCCCAATTACAGAAAATTCTAAGTCTCTCCATTTATACGTACACCAAGTTCATTCTCTAAGTTAAGCTGTCTCTTTGTCAACATTCATGTATATTGGTTATGGTGGGAATTCATATAATGCTAGAATTAAAGAAATGGGCTGGGCATGGTGGCTCAGGCCTGTAATCCCAGCACTTTGGGAGGCTGAGATGGGAGAATCACTTGAGCCCAGGAGTTCAAGACCAGCCTAGACAATAGTGAGACCCCATCTCTACGAAAAATAGAAAAAATTAGCAGGGTATGGTGGCACAGGCCTGTAGTCCAAGCTACTCAGGAGGCTGAGATGGGAGGATCGCTTGAGCCCAGGAAGTTGAGTCTGCAGTGAGCCATGATTGTGCCATTGCATTCTAGCCTGGCGACAAAGCCAGGGGCTGTCTCATAAAAAAAAAAAAGTAAAAAATGTCTTCTTTTTCAATACCTATTTTTCACAGCTCGGGCTGCAACAAGGCGTCCTGTCCTCCTCTTTGCTTGGAAACACAGCTCACCATCGTCCACCTGAACTGCAGGATAGTATTAAGAGGGCTTTCACAATCACACACTCTTAAGGAAGTGAAGAACTTCCAAGTTGAGAACAAGTTCCAGGTGCTTTCATTACCTGGAAGAGTTTCCTCTTTGCTCAGAAGTTCTTGGACTCTATGAAACTTCCTGCTCAACACCATTAGCTGTTTCCTCTGAGTTTGGCATTCCTCTTGACTCCCCCAAATTGCCATAATTCTCTTCCCTAGTTACTACCTGAAGTCCGAGGTTCCTAGCATTAAATACTTTGGTTAGCCCTATAAACAGGAAGTATATGGTCCTGGGGGTGGGTAACTGGGAGAAGGTCAACCTGTCTCCTTAGAAGCCTCTCAGGAGAGGCGTCCGGCCTTATGCCCATCCCACCTCCTTCCCTGACCTGCTCAACTGGCCAGACTGCCTGAGTCCTAGCTCAAGGTCACTTGCCATAGGTCAGTAATTAATCATTTCTATTCCTTTCTGCATTTTAAAGAAAATGTTTTAACAGTCATACTTTAATGTCAAGAGCACAATTTTGAAAACTGCATAAAGATAACAGTTTTAGATGGCAGATTTAGGTTGAGCTAAGTGATTTTCAGCTTCTGCTCTAGCAAATTATCTGATGGCTGCTGCTTTTGAAATTCACTCTCCATCATTGCTAGGACTCGATCAGGTCTGCTTGCCACAATTGGCCAGGTTTATTATTTATTGGCTAGAGGTAAAATAATCAAATGATTATCTAGTACCTGTGACTATTTGCTATCAACCTTGGTTTCCAGTAGTGGAGGAAAGGATGAATAAAATGGGTGGATTACATACTATGGAATCTTGTGCAGTGATAAAAACAACAAATGAAATGCATGCACAGCCATAATTTTAGTTCTTTAAAATATAGTACTGAGAAAAAACAGCAAGAAATAAAATTTATAGCACATACACTAACACAATACACCTTATAAGACAAAGGCATATTTAAGAAAATATATGAAACATGTGAAAGTAGGAACTTCTGGTAAAGGGTAGGGGTTAGGGATGAGGGGGAAAAATAAAATAAGATAAACCTTCTCAAAAATGTGATAAGATAGTATGAACTGAGTAGCACAATTAACTCTTTTGAAGTCTCAAAAAATACACAAATAAGCCTGGACGACGTGGCTAAACTTGTCTCTACAAAAAAATACAAAAATTAGCCAGGCGTGGTGGCATGTCTCTAGTCCCAGCTACTCGGGAGGCTGAGGTTGGAGGATCACCTGAGCCTGCAAAGTCAAGGCTGCAGTGAGCCGTGATGGCACCACCACACTTCAGCCTGGGCAACAGAACAAGACCTTGTCTCAAAACAGAACAAAAAAATCATAAATTAGTGCTTCCCAACAGTGTTCCAGTCATGGAGCACAAACATTCTGAAAGATGCTAATGCATGTTACCAAAAAGCAGATTCCATGATCCTGTACATTAGGGAAACTTAGGTTAAACAAAGCTAAACAGGTTTCTTCACTTCAGATCTCCTCAGAGTCTGTAACAGTCTAATTTATGATAGGTATACACAGTATTTCCCAAACTTCTTTGGCCTTGAAACCATATTTGGTAAATGCTATTTTGCAAAACACAGACCGGGAAATGCTGCCCTAACGGTTTACCCCAGTTACTTTCCTCTCTCAAGACAACCTCAGTACTCCATTCCACCTGTCCTCTAGGTCTCATCTCTTCCAGGAAACCCCCTCTGCAGCCCACAATCATCTCTATTCTCATCTTATTGCTGCAACTCTTTGGCCAATAAGCAATAAGATCAGAATATTTTACTGTTGCTGCAGAAATGTATTAGTGCAGCAGGGGTTTCAGAATACAGCAGACATACTCTACTGTTGCTTCTGTATCTGCTATTTCTTTCTTAAGGATGAGTGCAACACAATGTTTTATCTCTACCTTAACTTTTGATGATGCTGATTTGAATAAATTACATGGAAGGACCTTTCAGCCAATCGTTTCACAGCATCTATTCAAATCAGGTCAAATTAACACTGTCTGAGGTGAGGGCGAATGAGTCATATTTACAAAGCATCACAAACAACAGAAAACAGCTTTTTAAAAATAATGTTTTGATGCTTTAATACATTTAAGGGGCCGGGCGTGGTGGCTCAAGCCTGTAATCCCAGCACTTTGGGAGGCTGAGACGGGTGGATCACGAGGTCAGGCGATCAAGACTCTCCTGGCTAACACGGTGAAACCCCGTCTCTACTAAAAAATACAAAAAACTAGCCAGGCGAGGTGGCGGGCGCCTGTAGTCCCAGCTACTC
>NW_012113253.1:4961052-4962778 GCF_000951035.1 Colobus angolensis palliatus
CACCTGTAGTCCCAGCTACTCAGGAGGCTGAGGCAGGAGAATCACTTGAACCTGGGAGGCAGAGGTTGCAGTGAGCCAAGATCGCACCACTGCACTTCAGCCTGGGTGACAGAGGGAGACTCCGCCTCAAAAATAAATAAATAAATTCCATATTTCAGGACCAGTACTAAGTTAAGTACCTCATCTACTTCATAGGTTTAAAAGAGTGGCCACCTAGTCTGGGCATCATAGCAAGACCTCATCTCTACTAAAAATAAAATAAATTAGCTAAGTGCGGTGGCACATGCTGGTCATTCCAGCTACTTGGGTAGCTGAGGTGGAAGGATCGCTTGAGCCTGGGAGATCAAGCCTACAGTGAGCTGTGATTGCACCGCTGCACACCAGCCTGGGTGACAGAGTGAGACCCTGTCTCAAAAAACAAACAAACAAACAAAAAACATGGTCATTGAAAAGCCCCTTTTACCAACATGCCTTTCTCCCATGGCTTTCAGAGACCTAAAACTTCCATCTTTACACATCTGTTCCTACAGCCCCCTTAACATCTGTAAAAACTCCAGAAGTATTATACTGGTAATACCTTTGTATGAATGGGTTTGTTGTAGATTTTTTTTTTAAGTTACCCATCAGAAGACCTTGGGAAAATGTTCAGCATTGCTCATGGTGTAAGGGGTACTCTCTAGGAGGATAGAGACAGATGAAACAAAGCAATACGGCTTTTCCTCCTAGTTCCTGCTTAAACACTGTGACATTCACTAAGAACCCACAATTTACAAGATACCTTGAAGGCACATAGTGTTTTAAAGATTAATATACATTGCAATATTTGCCCTTAGAACTTAGCAAAGAGAAAATCACAAATACTTATAATATGATGCAACTGCTTTAATAGAAGCATGAGAATTATGTATGTAAAGTACCAAGCCCAGATGCTTAGCACAGAGGAATTGCTTTCTTCTCCCTGTTCCTCTGTGGGAGTCCAAGAAAGCTTCAGAAAGAAGCACTCTGTCTTGGAGGATAAGTAGAAATCTTCCAAGCAAAGAGCTGGAGATGACAATGGTGTGCTGGTGAATGTTCAACTGGCATTCCAGGAGGGGGACAAAAGCCAGGATGTGTATCATTTGCCAATTTCCATGGTGTAAATACTCCTCCTGCAGCAAATCTCAAGCTACCAACACGATGTCACTGAACACTGTGTTGGGACTAGATGTGCGTGAGCTAGTAAGAGCAGCTCCAGCACACCACAGGGAGACCAGATGAAAGAAACAGCCCGTGAACTGCAAACATCTGGTGATGAGTTGGCTATTGTCCCACATAGTGTGAGAGAGGGGCTGGGAGAGAGATGAAATAGAGAGGCATGCACAGTCTAAACCAGATATCCACAAAGAGAAAAGCAGGTGTAGCCTGTGATGGGAGAAACAGGTTATGAAAGAAGAATTTGGAAAACAGTTTGGAAATAGATCACAAAACACATTGAACTTTTGTAATTTTATGTTCTATGCAACTGATCATGATCTAAACAATCCACGTTTTAAAGAAATAACTCAGCCGGGCACAGTGGCTCATGCTTGTAATTCCAGCACTTTGGGAGGCTGAGGCAGGGGGATAATGAGATCAGGAGTTCAAGACCAGCCTGGCCAACATAGTGAAACCCTGTTTCTACTAAAAATACAAAAATTAGCCAGACATGGTGGCGTGTGCCTACAATCCCAGCACTTTGGGAGGCTGA
>NW_012113253.1:4963397-4964564 GCF_000951035.1 Colobus angolensis palliatus
GCCAACATGGAGAAACCCCATCTCCACTAAAAAAATACAAAATTAGCCAGGCATGGTGGTGCACGCCTCTGATCCCAGCTACTCGGGAGGCAGAGACAGGGGAATCGCTTGAACTCAGGAGACAGAGGTTGCAGTGAGCTGAGATCACGCCACTGCACTACAACCTAGGTGACAGAGTGAGACTCTGTCTCAAAAATAAACAAATTTTCAAAATAAAGATCTAGGCTGACAATGTTTGGTATCTTTGGGATACCAACTCAGCATTTCACAAGCTGTGTATATCCCACCTCAAGGGGTTGTTTCACTCGAGCCTTTAGAAAACAAAGAAGGGAAACAATAAAAATAACTCTAAAAAATACCAGTAAATATATACAATGTACTGCATAGCTTTACCAAACATAAATCTGTATGTGTACCTTTTTATATGGTGAATTCTTCTATGAATCCCTGTTCCTCCACAGCAGGGAATATTTCTGTGCTTCTGCTTCTTATTGCTAATTCTTCTTGCTTGTTCCTGAGTACGACACTGGTCCCATTAAGCCCTTAGATCTGTTCTGTATTTGCTTGATGTTCAATTATATAAGTGCTCACCCCCTTTAACCACAGGAACGTTTGTTTCTGCAGCTGCAGTGCCATACTGCTTGCTATGCCAAGCCAGATTTCCACAGCTGAAGCACTGGAACTGAGTGCAACATTTACCTTGGAGCTGCCACAGTTTCTCTCTCCTGCTTCTGTATTCAACACTGGCCGCATGGCCACGTGGTTGATGGGCTCTGGGTCTACATTAACTGACTGGCTCCCTGACCTGTTCTAGTTCCCTTGCTAATAGCAGCCCACAAGATGGTCACATAACTGCAGCTGCTGTGGTTTTGCTACAGGTTTCTGTGATCGTTTTGTAGGTACAGGCATCTACCCCTGTGGGAGGTCCTGCAATTTATACAGGAAGATGTACATGTGATAGTGTCTGCAGATCCCATACTGACTCATTTTTTCCTGTTTTCCTCTTCCTTCTGTTCTTGGCGTCAGAACCAAGCACTTGTTACCAAAGGCTGGGACTGCAGAGCCCAGGGCCTTTAACTCTTTTACCACCAGCAGGTGGGGGTAGCAGCAGCATCAAGGGAGCTGGGAAGGGGAGGGAAGAAGTCCATTGCTCCTTCTCAGCCCTCC
>NW_012113253.1:4970694-4971418 GCF_000951035.1 Colobus angolensis palliatus
GGCCTGCATATCAGGAGTTTTAAAACCTTCCCAGGTGATTCTCACGAGCAGCTTCTTTGCAGTATGACTGCTTTAAACGTAAACCGGATGGCTTGCCTGACATGTAGTTTTTGCAAAGTACAGAATGTTTCAGAATTGGCTGTAGGTTAGACTTAAATACCTTTTTTTGCTTCTGGACAGTAGGTAAAACAACTCTAAAATGACTTGATGTTCTTCCAAATGACTGTGTAATTAACTATCACTGAACAAACTTCATGTAAGACTTTGCAATGGTATATTCCAATATCCGGTTCTGCCACAAACTGAGAGCCAATTTTCCAGTGTGGGGTAAACCTTGGTTCGTGGAAACTGATTACTACAATCACCTGGTGACCCAGGAAGGCAAGAACAGAGGTCACAAAACTAGTCTGTTAGAGAGGGTGGGAGGTTTGGATCAGAGCTTTCCAAATTTTAACGTGTACATGAATCACCTGGTGGTGGTGGGCAGCGGTCTTGTTAATACCCAGATGCTGATTTGGTAGGTCTGGGGAAGGGCCCAAGAGTCTGCAGTTTTAACGAGCTCCCAGGTGGAGCCAATTCTGCTGGTCCAGGGACCACATTGGAATAGCAAAGCCTTGGAGAAATCTGGCTTATACAGCTTTTTAAAATTTGCAATGCCTAAGCCCCACCCAGATTAAGTGAATTAGAATCTCTGGAAGCAGGGCCTGAAAATCAGTGTTTTTTC
>NW_012113253.1:4971468-4972974 GCF_000951035.1 Colobus angolensis palliatus
TTTTAGTATGAGTACATCCCATACAACATTTCTACTGAGAGATTATTTATTATTTATTACATTTATCTGGGTGTCTAGTATTTTATCTGGCAACCTAAACCTCAGGCAAGTTACTTTACCCCTCTAGGCCCACATTTCCTTATCCAGAACTTGAAAATAATTGCACTGCCAACTTGAAAAGGTTGTCTTGAGGATTAAATGGGATAATGTAGAATGTCAGGGAAGTGCCTGCAGGCACACATTTAGTAAGCGTTAAGTGGATATTCAACATAGTATTGTGGATATTCAGTATAGTATAGTATAGTATAGTATAGTATAGTATAGTATAGTATAGTATGGTATATGCATGGCCTTGGAAGGCATACAGACCAGGTTCAAATCCCTCCTCTGTCACTCACCTGCATTGTGACCTTGGGCAAGTTATTTAACTTCTCTGTGCCTCAGTAATCATCGTTTACAGAATGGGGATAATTGCAGTTTTTACCTTATGTTGTTGAGTGGAGTAAATAAGACAATACAGGAAATCAGCACAATGCCTGGTAAATGTAACAAATAATATTCTATGTATTAAATAGTGATAAGAACATTATATAAATTGTTTACCTCCTCCAGACCCTCCTTACCCCTTCCATCCACCATCTTTGTTGGAAAGCTTCTCTGTCCTATTCCAGCGGGCACTGATTTTTCCTTCCTCTTAATTTCTGCAGTCCTTGACGATCTTACCACCACAGGGCCCTTGATTATACTCTGCCTGCACTGTTAACTATCCCATTTATGGATGCCTTTTCTTATTGGTCAAAGCCTAGAGGCCTTGGGTTTCTTCTCCAGCTCCTCCCTTAGCTGCTGGGCACCATTATCAGTATATATCTGTTGCCTAACTTATTAGTGCCATTGTCATGGATTTGTGGGCCAAGAGAGAAAGTCAAACCTACCTATCCAATGACCTACTTCTTGAAATCTACCGGTAGGGAAGAAAGGTCCTGTTTAAAATGTTAGTGTAGGCCGGGTGCAGTGGCTCACGCCTGTAATCCCAGCACTTTGGGAGGCTGAGGCCGGTGGATCACCTGAGGTCAGGAGTTCGAGACCAGCCTGGCCAACATGGCAAAACCTCATCTCTACTAAAAATACAAAACTTAGCCGGGCGTGGTGGAGGTGCCTGTAATCCCAGCTACTTGGGAGGCTGAGGCAGAAGAATTGCTTGAACCCAGGAGGCTGAGATTGCCCCACTACACTCTAGCCTGGGTGACAGAGCAAGACTCCATCTCAAAAAAATAAATGTCAGTGTAGGCTTTCCTGTGCATGTAGAACCCTAGAGAAATAATACCAAGTGTCAGGTTTGCCACTGTCCTGAGCATAGCCAAGCACAGCATTAAGGGGCATGCCTGGCCTCTGTCTAGGTTTCTTTCATGGGTAGGCGCCTTCTCTCAAATCCTGTTATTGGTGCTTGAAACATTAAGATACTCAGCACAGGGCTACTCTATCAATGACAATGCATAGGCAACACTG
>NW_012113253.1:4973980-4976173 GCF_000951035.1 Colobus angolensis palliatus
GGAGGGAGGAAGGAAAGGATCAAAACACCTCTCTCCCCTGTCTGAAGGAGTAGCTAGGAAATTTGCTGTAGGGGCTGCTAGGACCAGCCACTTTAATCAAACTGTGAGCAAATAATGCCTGCTTGGAGCTCAGGGATGCTTTGTCCATTGGTCTATTTGTGGAAGTTTCCTGCCTTTGGGCAGGGCATCAAAAACCATGTGGGTGAAATCTTAAAGGTGTTCTAACTCTAGCATTTCATAAGGAGTAAATGGCTTAGGTAACTTGGATTGTGTTTTGTCTCTTGAGGATCTGATCAAAGTGTGGGGTTATCCAAAATGAAGTATATCTTAATTTAGTATTCCTTAAAAGACGGTGACAAAACAAAGGGACATTTTAACCTGGTTTCTCCAACTGGGTTGAAGGAGAAAGAGACTGGGGGCCACTGAGTTACTCCAAGCATAAAGGGATAAGGGTCTCAGGGAGTGTGGTGGCCATGAAAATAAAAAGTGGTAACTTCATGTTAGAATTTAGTGACTGATGAAATACGAGGGAAGGGAGGAAGAAATGGTATTTCTTTTCTGAAACTTTGTTAAATGGAAGAACATGATACATAGAATATAGGAACAGAAAGAGTGCTAGTAAATGTGAAGTTTAATAGCCCATATCTACTCAGAAATGCTTATCAGAACACTGGAAAGGAAGGATTGGCTCACACAAGCTAAGGGTATAGATTTTGGAGTTATCTATAAAAAGCAGAAGGAATTGGCCGGGTGCGGTGCTTCACGCCTGTAATCCCAGCACTTTGGGAGGCTGAGGGGGGCAGATCACTTGAGGTCCAGAGTTCGAGACCAGCCTGACCAACATGGAGAAACCCCGTCTCCACTAAAAATACAAAATTAGCCAGGTGTGGTGGCGCATGCCTGTAATCCCATCTACTTGGGAGGCTGAGGCAGGAGAATGGCTTGAACCCAGAAGGCAGAGGTTGCTGTAAGCCGAGATCGCTCCATTGCACTCCAGCCTGGGGGGACAGAGCAAGACTCCATTTCAAAAAAAAAAAAAAAAAGGCTGATACCTGATTGGATATGGACTAATCCAGGAGTGTTTCCAGCTGAGTTTCCTTAGCCCTTAAAAGCCACCTCACTCTCCGTACGCCATTAACTACTATCGTTTTATGACCTCCTGGGATCTCCATTCTGTATGGGCTTTCAGCTGCAGGGTGAAATTTGGGGTAGAGTTATTAGCTTTCAGTCACTGTCAGATTACTCGAATCTCAAAGGTAGACACCCTACATTTAGGGGAAGAAGACTTTTCTCCTATGCAAATTAGGGCTACAATAAGATTGAGATGACTTCACTTCTATTTCTGCGGACAAGGAAATAGGAAGTAAAACTTTTTTCCATAGGACCCACTAGTATCATTTTTTTCTTTTTTCTTTTCTTTCTTTCTTTCTTTTTTTTTTTTTTAAGATGGAGTCTCACTCTGTTGCCCAGTACAGTGGCATGATGTTGGCTCACCACAACCTCCGCCTCCCGGGTTCAAGCGATTCTCCTGCTTTAGCCTCCCGAGTAGCTGGGACTACAGGTGTGCACCACCATGCCCGGCTAATTTTTTGTATTTTTAGTAGAGACAGGGTTTCACTAAGTTGGCCAGGCTGGTCTTGAGCTCCTGACCTCGTGAGCTGCCCTCCTCGACCTTCCCAAGTGCTGGGATTACAGGCGTGAACCACCATGCCCAGCCCCTCATTTTAACATATTTAAGGTTCATGCATATTTGTTTTCAATATAAGATTGGATATAATCTTATATATTATGTAATATATAATACATCAATATAAACCTTATATTATTGGGATCTGCCTAATCTTATATAAAATCTTATATAGGTTTAGGGTGATAAACACTTGACAATCTGCTGGTAACTGGCAGACAAAAGTATTTAAAAGTAAAGTGAGCCAGGCGCAGTGGCTCACACCTGTAATCCTAACACTTTGGGAGGCCAAGGTGGGCAGATCATGAGGTCAGGAGTTTGAGACCAGCTTGGCGAACATGGTGAACCCTGACTCTACTAAAAATACAAAAATTAGCCAGGCATGATGGCGCACGGCTGTAATCCCAGCTCCTCAGGAGGCTGAGGCCAGAGAATAGCTTAAACCCAGGGGCGGAGGTTGCAGTGAGCTGAGACTGTGCCATTGCACTCCAGCCTGGACAACAAAG
>NW_012113253.1:4979438-4980817 GCF_000951035.1 Colobus angolensis palliatus
GCACTCCAGCCTGGGCAACAGAGCAAGACTCCGTCTCAAAAAATATATATATATATATCTTTTTTATATATACATATATTTTATATATATAAAAAGCTCCTGGGCTCAAGTGATCCACTGAGCACTTTGGCCTCCCAAAGTGCTGGGATTATAAGCATGAGCCACTGCACCTGGCCCAAGACTGGTTTTAATGACTGATTCAGGTTTGAGGAGATAGAAAGGTGGCCAACTGATAGACACCCTAGAAGTGCATGATTAGCAGAGTTCACTGGCATTGAGAAGAAACTGGAAGCTTAAGCAGGAGTACCCTGTGGTGTTCCAGCAGGTACCACTGCTGTGCTTCCAGTTTAGTCTCTACAAGGTTCCTATCAGAATTTTCTGTTGGAATTTAAATTGGGAAGGGGAAGGAAGAGGGCCAGGGACTGTGTGTATTTAATTCACTTCATGTGGTGCCAACCATCCTGGCTAGATGAACACTTGACACTGTTTGATACGCTGATACAGCCGGGCTTGATAATTTATTAAGAGTAGCAGAGAAATATATGTAGGGTATGTTTCTAGAAAAAAATGTTCTTAGGTCTCCTTTAATATATTTAATGTTGAAACTAGACAGGTGTCTATGCTTGTCTTTTAAATAATGGAGTCTTGTTTGATTTTGTAAAAACAACTGCAATAATCTTTTAGGACTTAGATGCCTAAGTGTTTTGTCTTAAAACTCAAGTATTGTCAATCCTTATCCTAAACTCTTAATCTGTTCATTTTTGAAAACCAAAATCTTTAATGGCCTACAAGGCCCTTCTCAATTTACTCCCTCCTCTCAGCCTCCATTTCCATTACCTCTCTAACCTGGCCACCTACAACTCTCACCTTTACTCTTTTTTTTTTGGAGACAATGTCTTGTTCTGTTGCTCAGGGTGAAGTGCAGTGGGTTAATCATAGCTCACTGAAGCCCCATAACCTTGGGCTTGAGTGATCCACCTGCCTCAGTTTCCTAAGTAGCTAGGACTACAGGTGCTCACCACCATGCCCAGCTAATTTTACCTTTAGCTTCTTCTATCCAGCCCAATGGCCCACTTGCTGTTCTGTAAGGATGCCAGGTACACTCTCAACTCGGGGCCTTTGTATTTGCTGTTCTTCTGCTCAAGTCTTCCTCCCAGCTCCCACTGTGGCTGTTTCACTTTTTGGGGGGTGTTTGTTCAAATATCATCTTTTCAGAAAGACTTTCTCTGACTGTACTATTTAAATGGTGACCTACCTATTGCTGGTATAGTCTATCCCCTTTCCCTCATTGATTTTTGCCTATATCACTTAACACCATCAAAAATACTAATACAGGCTGGATGCAGTGGCTCATACCTGTGATCCTCGCTCCTTCGGAA
>NW_012113253.1:4985172-4986136 GCF_000951035.1 Colobus angolensis palliatus
GGCTCACTGCAACCTCTGCTTCCTGGGTTCAAGCGATTCTCCTGCCTCAGCCTCCCAAGTAGCTGGGATTACAGGCATGCACCACCACGCCCAGCTAATTTTGTATTTGTAGTAGAGACAGGATTTCTCCGTGTTGGTCAGGCTGGTCTCAAACTCCTCACCTCAGGTGATCTGCCTGCCTTGGCCTCTCAAAGTGCTGGGATTATGGATGTGAGCCACCACGCCCGGCCAGGAAGTTATTTTCTGTAGAGAAGCTTAAAGTATTTTAGGGTGATTCTACAGACACAAGAAACAGGGTTACACATGACTCTGATTAAATTCACTTTACCAGCCCTTATTGAGTTCCTACTCTGTACCAGTTTCTGCTCGTGCTAAGGCTTAGGCTACAGAGACAAGGACATGGCCTTGTCCATGTGAATTTCATTAGTACCTGGAAGGGGAGACTGATGGATGGACAGATGGGTTCGCTGTCTTGTAGCTAATGTTGTGGTAGGTATATGCCTCGGTGCTAGGGTAGCATGGAGATGGGGCCCTGGGCCAGGCCAGACAGGGAAGGGGAAAAGGGGTGAGAGGATCTAAGGGTTTTATGGAGGTGGTAACATCTGAACTGAACTTTTAAGTTTGAATAGGTGTTAGCTAGAGAAAGCAGGTGGCAGCTGGAAAGGAGGGAATGTGGAGAACATTCCAGGTCGAAGGAAAAGTATGAGCAACGGCATGGCGATGTGATACTCAGGAAGTGTGATGGAGGTGGGCGTTAACTCAGGACAAATTCTGTTAATCAGTTGGGCGTCATCAACCAGCAGGGAAGAGAAGGGTAGAAAGAACCAGCAACCTATGAGGCGAATGCTGGTCTTCCTTCATGGACAAGGAATTCGACATGGAAAGGTTTTGTATAAGAAGTGGTGTGGCGGCCGGGCGCGGTGGCTCAAGCCTGTAATCCCAGCACTTTGGGAGGCCGAGACGG
>NW_012113253.1:4990212-4991988 GCF_000951035.1 Colobus angolensis palliatus
TCCAGCTACTGGGAGGTTGAGGCAGGAGGATCTCCTGACCTCGTGATCCGCCCGTCTCGGCCTCCCAAAGTGCTGGGATTACAGGCTTGAGCCACCGCGCCCGGCCAGAATCATGTATATTTCTGATGCATAGACATGCTGCACTTTTAATAGCACTCGTATATTTCTTGCATATTTCCATCTTCTTTTTCTAAAAATATTAGAGTTCTAGAAATTTGTATGTCCCACAGTAAGAAATAGATTTGAATTTCAGCATGGTATATGTTCTCATATAAACAAAACAAGTAAAATTTTCACAAAGCAGTAGTAGAACCTAATCCATGTGCCATATACTCTGATATGTCTATTCTATTTTTTAAAAATAATAATAAATAACAAGTTGGGGTGGTTTCATATCCATGAGTAGACTGAGACTAAAAATTTAAAGAATATTATCCTATAGGAATGTCTGATTTATGTTCTAATTCCCAGCCAATCTAGCAACCTTCTGTTTACTAACTCAGGAAGGAAGCAGCCTGGTTAGAAGACTCTAGTCCACAGGATTTAAAATTCAAATGCCTTTAGGGGACAGGTATAACACAAATGTTTATAAGGCTATCAAGATGCAGAAAATGATGAAGGCTTGCCTTTCTGAAAGCTGGATTTTGGTTTTGTTCTGTTTTTTAAATTAAGCCCCTCTATCCTTGGAGAGAGACACATTGGTTTACAAACTGGTTTTATTCAGCAAGAACTAGCTTCTACCATCCTATCTAAAATAAATATTGATATGGTTTGGATCTGTGTCCCTGCCCACATCTCATGTCAAATTGTAATCCTCAAAGTTGGAGGTGGGCCTGGTGGGAGATGATTGGATCATGAGGGGTGGGATTTTCCCTTTGGTGCAGTTCTTGTGATAGTGAGTGAATTATTGTGAGAACTGGTTATTTAAAAGTGTGTAGCACCTCCCCTTCACTCTCTTCCTCCTGCTCCAGCCATGTAAGTTGTGCCTGCTTTCCCTTTGCCTTCCACCACGGTTGTAAGTTTCCTGAGGCCTCCCAAGCCATTTTTCCTGTACAGCCAGTGGAACCATGAGCCAATTAAACCTCCTTTCTTTATAAATTACCCAGTTTCAGATATTTCTTTATAGCAGTGCGAGAACTGACTGCTACAGTATAGAGATACAATATCTTCTCTCTCACCCTTTATTTCCTACTTCAGCCTCTTATTTATTTCCTTCTTTGCAGACAGAAACTTATAATTAATTTGTCTGTTTACTTATGTTTTGTCTGTTTCTCCCAGTGAATATTGACTACACAAGGTACAGTCATGACTCTCCTATTCACCATTGTATCCTCAGTACCCACACTCAGTACACAGCACATATTAGATGCTTAATAAATATTTGTTGAATAGATGGTGGGATGGATGCATAGATAATGTAAGGATGGATGGATGGAAGGATGAATAGATGGAGAAGTGATTAAGTTTCTGGGCTGGGCGTGGTGGCTCACGCCTGTAATCCCAGCACTTTGGGAAGCCAAGGCAGGCAGATCATGAGGTCAGGAGTTTGAGACAAGCCTGGCCAACATGGTGAAACCTTATGTCTACTAAAAATACAAAAGTTAGCCAGATATGGTGGCAGGTGCCTGTAATCTAGAACTCTAATAGCTTCTCAGGAGGCTGAGGCAGGAGAATTGCTTGAACCTGGGAGGCAGAGGTTGCAATGAGCTGAGATCGCACCACTGCACTCCAGCCTGGGTGACAGAGCAACACTCATCTCAGGGGGAAAAAAAGTTT
>NW_012113253.1:4992948-4993284 GCF_000951035.1 Colobus angolensis palliatus
ATCACAAGTTGTCCCTAGCACAAGGCCCTTTTAATCTTTGGGGGAATTCTCATTTTGGAAGACTAGATGAGAGGCAGGACACCTCCTGCCACCATGGAAGCTGGAGGGTGGTCGTGCTAAATCAGTCAATCAGATACTCACAGCAGGACTTGGCCTCTTAAAATGCTAATGCAAGAGTGGAGGGAAGGATATTTTTCAATAGGGTGGCAGCAGGCTGAGGGTCTACTGGGTGGTGAGCAGACGTTCTAGTACCTGCAGCAACAACTCAGCCAGATTGTGACAGTGGTTTGACTTTATTCCTGCTGCTTAGCTCTTTTGTCTTTTTTTTTTTTTTTT